>NC_090674.1:301193-602386 GCF_013368605.1 Nyctibius grandis
AATCACCCCTCCTGAACACAGAAGCAAAAGGTGAGCTCCCAAGCCACTTCATCAGCTCCCAGCACTCACACGCAGCGGGGACGGCGGCATGTTGTGGGGAGAGGGGGAGGCGCTGGTTCACCAGAAGGGACTTTCCACCCCATCCATCACGGATGGGCTTTTGTTTTCTGCCCAAAGTCAGCTCCAGATGCTTTGGAACAGGCTTCTGAAGCCCCAGGCAGGTGTGGGAAAAATTATCCTCAAATTCACGGAGTAATTTATGCAAGAGGGAAGCCTGGGAGTCAGCAGGTGGAGGAGACCACAGAGCTGGTAGTGGGCGGAGAAGAGCATCTGCTAGGAAAGCTCTAGCAGAGCAGCCCATACCCTGCTCTGCCAACATCCCCCCAACTGCCCACTGCAGGAGAGGGAACAGGAGTCCTGAAGAGCCAGCAGCTGGCAAAGCTCCTACCATCTGGGAGCCCTGGCTGCGGATGGTCTCCAGTGGGCAGAGGAAAAAGGACCTGGGCATGGCAGGGTCCCTCCTGGGCACTCACCGCCGGCTGCTGCAAGCAGGGGGCATGCGGCGAAGGCAACAGGCTGGGCCACCAAGTAAGAGGAGGAGGGCAGAACGTCAAGCTGCATCATGTTTTGGTGGCAAGGGCCCTATGTATGAGGCAGCCAGGGTGACGGTGAGAGCTGGGGATGAAGGAAAGAGAAGAAGGGAGAGAAGAAGGGCTGCAGAGCCAGAATGGTTACGTGGGTTACTACAGATGGTTACGTGGGTCTTTGTGGAGGGTAAGGTCTGGCTGTTGATGATGGATAAGAGAAGCAGCCATGGGGATGTCAAGGTTTCAGGAGGTTTTGGAGAATGGGAGCAGGCCAAATTGTCACAGAAACACAACCAGTGAAGTCCCCCAAAGAAGAAACCTGGGATTTAAGGGACCTCGGGAACAGTCCTACAGTAGCTCAGCAGACACATTCTTGCCTTCTCACACAGGCAAACAGGCTTTGCCCTTGCTCCTCCACGTGGGAGATGGCTCCACAGCTCAGAAAATTTCTGCTTTTCCACCTAAATGCTATCACCAGCCACTCTGTACCATCTGCTCTTGTCCTTCTGCTTTAATAACTCTTCTCCCTTTCTGGTCCCCCTCCAGCCCAGCGCATCATTACAGGCAGCAAATAAATCCCCCTCACCAAGGCTGAACACACAGTGACTTTCTGGTCTCCTCTCTGTAACGTGTGCTCTCCTGTGTTCCACTCACCTTACCAGCTTTTGTCTCTACCTGCTACCATCACAGTTCAGCTCTCTTGAATGTGGGTAACCAGGTGCACACACAATGACTATATGAAGCTCCACCCAAGCTTTGTGCAATGGTAGTGAGACTTTGCTACAGCTGGTGAACATACTTTGCTCGATACAGTGCACGTGTTTTTTCCACAAGGCTTTGTACTGGAGAGCTGTCCCCTTCCCATGGTCTGCCACCAGGTCCTGCTGAGCTGCCTTTCGTTGTTGAATTTCACCATGATTCTGTTATTCCACCTCTCAGTGTCTTCCTGGAGGTATCAGAGTCATCCTCTATCCTAACAATGTTTGCGTCAGTTTTCTGCACAAGAAATACCCTACCAGATTTTGAAACATCAAGAAGTATGAGAATACTTCTCATGGACCTCAGTTAGTCACCTCAGTTCAGCCTCATGCTTCTCCATTTGGGTATCAGCGGCCTACCATTTAGGCAGTTCCCGCCAGACTTCCAACTTTACTAGTAGTTTTCCAAATCAAATGTTTTACTGGTGTCCAGACAGGCAGAGCCTACTGCATTTCCTTAGAAAATCAGCGATCTCATTGGGAAAAAAAAACAAAACCAAGAACTAGCTACACAGACTCATGTACAAGGAGCTGATGGGCCCTCTGTCTCCTGTTGTCTCAAGTCAAGACGGGTTGCCTTTCTGAAAGATGCTTTAGCCACAGACAGGACTGAATGTGAGGATAATTGACACGCAGGCTGATCTAAAGTATCTCTTGGTTTGAACCTTTGAAACTTAGTATAACAAAGAGCAATGGCGATAAATCATAGCTTTGGATATTCCAGTTGGACGTCAGGAAAAGTTCCCTCTCCAGGGGGGTGGTGCAGCTCTGGGACAAGTCACTGGAAACGTGGGGAGATCTCTGCCTTTGGGGATTACCAATAAATGTCTACCCAAAGCCATGGCTGCCCTGATGTAGTGCTGGCAGCAGTCCTGCCATAGGTGGGAGGTTGGATGAGAAATCCGAGATGCTGGGATGCTACAATCTCCTGCCTTTTACTTGTATACTGGAAGGCAACAAGAAATTCATAGCTTTTAAGGTCTGGAAAGCTCATTCCAGCTCTTCAAGGTGATTTCTGCATGCACTTTCCCAGGTGGTTGTTTCACAGACAAATAATTCCTGACTGCAGCCAGCTCAGGGCAAGGCTGACAGCAGCACAAGAGAGAACCAGAGATGCCATGACTCCCTGCTTGTGTCCAGAGCAGCACAGGCCACTGCTGTGCACCCCTCTGAAGGAAGGAGCCAGCCAGATCTTCTGATGCAAAATGAAAGTGAGAAGATAAAAGCAAGAGTCCACGTGCCCCAGGCAATACAGTTCTCCTCTCTCTGTCTAGCCTGCAGCATAACTAATGTGACAAGCAAATAGCAACCGGGATGGCTGGAGAGAAGTGCTAGTCCCTAGCAACCTTATACCTTCACCTTGTCTGCTACCCTGACTCCACTCCTCTCTCTCCTCACCCTTCCTCCCCTAACCGCTCCATGCTCCCTGTTGCATTTGGCAGTGAAGCTCATGGACCATGGCTGCAAGGGATTTTTTTTTTTTTTTTTGGTTGAAGGTGACGGAAAAATCCTCCCTTCTGCTGGTTTGCACTTCCCAGGATCTGTCTCACCTGTGCTTCATCCCTCACGGCTGAACTCCCCAGCCTTTGCATAAGCTTTGGCTGTGACTCAGTCCTGTCACAGGACATCACAGCAGAGCAGAGCCATGGCCCGCACGCTTGCTTTGGACCACTGAAGCATTCAGCTGTCCCTGAGCTCACAGGCACCTCTGAGTTCTGTCAGGACAGCCCTGTCCAAAAGACACTGCCTAGCTGGGATGCAAGTGGGCTGTGACATTCACCGCGAAGCAGAAATTCAAACCCTAATTGACGTCTGGCATGAACCTGGTGCACAGGTGTGAGCCGCACATCTCCCCAGCCAAAGGACCCATGTCGCGACATACTGCTGTAAAATGCTACCCAGAATAATAATGCAAATAATCACCACAAGTTATCTGGATCCACAGAGAAGGAGAAATTGTGCCAGTAAACTCCGCCGCTGCGGATGCTGCTCCTGATTTATCAGAAAAGTGCATAGGTTTCCTCTGTCACACACTAGCTGGTATTCACACTGTATTAGCTGTTCATGGCTCTTTTTGCTCTGTTTGCAGCCAAGAGCCTCTGACATCAGAGTTAATCCTCCCTTCTTATCCCGTGTGACACCAGAGTCGCTCACAAAAGGGACACATTCCCAAAAAACTGGATGTTCTCTTTCCCCCATCACTGGGAGGTCTTGAATTTGTCTCTGGATACTCGCGAGCCCAGGGCTTTTTCCTCCCTTCTCAGATCACAGAAGCCACAGTCTGTTATCAAGACATGCCCTTCCCATGTGCTATTTAAGTCACCCCTGCCCAAGCAGCCCTTTCCCTCGGCGACTTGCCCAGGGCACTCAGCCTGCCCACGGTGCGGATGGAGCCTGCAAATCCTCGCAGCACCAAGACTCCGCACCCACCCCGATCCTCCCCAAAGAATGGCCACAAATTAGCAAGCAGGGGCTGCGTGTTGTCACCAGCAAGAGGGCTGACGCCTGGCATGGCTTTCAATTAGTCAAGTGTCATTATCCCAAGCACTGGGCTATGCTCAGCTCCTTGACCCCTGGCTTCCCTCCTACACCTTCCCTCTTGGGATGCTGGCATGGCTCTCAACCACCCTCTTGGCACAGACCTTTTGTTCTGGCATGGCTGAGAAAAAGCTTTCGGTGGCACCCGGTCTCTGTGGGATGGGCTTGTTTTCTTTGGCCACATCATGGTCCCTTAAGACAGGACTCGCTGTGTCAGATGGCAAGTCCTGGATCTCCTTCCTTGGAGAGCTGCTGAGCTTTGGGGAAGAAGTGCCACTCAGCTGCAGGGTGTGACAGGCAGGCAAGAGGAGGGTGAGTTGGGAGATGTACAGCATGGAGCTGGAGGTCAAGAAGCAGCCTGCTGAGAAGAGCACAGAGAAAACACAACTTGGTCTCAGAGGCGACAGAATATTTCCTAGGAAGGCAGTGGGGATCATGCAGATTTTGCTGGAAGGGGTAAATTCCAGTTGGCTGAAGACCAACCGGGAAGCAAGGATGTGGTGGGAAGGGGATGTTTATTCCAAGCTCTTTTTATTTGTATTCTGCTGGTCCTGGTCCTTTCTAATTTTCTATACTTTGAAAAGGGAAGCATCACACCTCCTGTTGTAACAAAACCTGCTCTTCTGGAGGTTAAACACCTTTGGTCTTTTTAGGACACTCACTGTAAAAGAAAGGTCCAGGAAACCACCTCCAAGCATGGGCTGGTGTTGGCTGCTCTCTTTTGACCAACCTTCTCCTAAGAAGAGAGGTGGCCTGTCCCTTGGGGCTCCTCTCTGCACTGTGGTGTCTGGACTGCTGGTCGTTTTGTTGGTAGGACTGAAAAGATGACAATGCTACAGTGAAATGCAAAAGGTAAATATGGGTGGTCTAAGGTTAGCATCAACCTGGGTAGTCTAAGGCCAGCATCAACTTGGCCAATGCAGAACACGAGGCCATGGGTCCAGGAGGAACTGCAGAGGATCCAGCCAAGGGTGACCGAGGCAGCCTGGGGTACAGGGCTTACAAGATGTGGAAAGAGCTGGGGTGGCTGAGCCTGCTAATGAAGACATTAAGAGTGAATTTAATTGCAGCTACAACTGCTCTGTTAAAAGAGGGTGGAAACTCAGTCTTCCCAGCAGGGTTAGGTGATGCATCAAGGGGCACACGCCACAAATCAGGCTAGAAATCATGAAAAGCATCTTTCCCAGGGAGTGTGACATAGTCCTGGGACAGGTTAGCGGAGAGGTGTTTTCCAAGACTCAGCTAGAAAAAGCCACAGCAGATCTACTTTTGGTGACAGTCCTGCTGCAAACAGGAGGGAGAATCAGAGACCCCCAGATGACCCTTCCACAAACCCTGATGGGATCCTATGGCCCAAATCAGGCATGGCAGCATGACTTTGTGGAAGTAGTTCTTGTCAAACTGTCTCGATTTTTTTCCTGAACTCAGGAGTTCAGCAGAGTGCACAGACTTGACACTGGGCTCAGCACCAACATCATCTGCAACACATGAAATTAGTTTTAAACAAGGCTGGCACTCAATGGGACTCATACTGTGTCCAGCACAGTGGAGGCAGCACCTCTCCTAAAAATTATTAGAGATCTGGGAGACGATATAAAAACATTGCTGGCAAATCGTTCATAAAGTGTCCAAACTGGCAGCGTTGGGAATGACAACTTCTATGCAGAGCAATGATCATGGCTTGATGGCTGAGCCCATGAGAACAATTATAAGGTTGTGTTTGGGTCTGGAAAACAAAATGCAGGTCTTGCCTGAAGAATGGGAGACTGCATCAAGGGAAGCAGCGTCTGAAGGGACCAAGACAGAAGCCACCAGGGAGGTAAGAGCTGCCCGCATGGCTGAGTGAGGTAGCACTTTACACTTGGATGTGTAAAGGGAACAGCGAGACCAGCAAGGAAAGTAGTTTATCTGCAGCAGAGCTGCTACTGGGTACAATATGTTGTTCAAAAAATTATGGTGAAGAATATAGAAGTTTCCACAAAGAGCTGCGGGAAGATCCACATTCTGGAAAGCCACCTCATAGCAAGAAAGGATGATTCAGCTTGGTCTAATTACCTCTTATTTTTCCTTGAGAGAAGCTATCTGCTGCCTGTGTCTACATGAGGAGAAATGTCCTACTACCATAACACAACAGCAAAATAAGTTATGTTGATGTGAAGGCCAATGTTAGTAGAATCCAGACCTTGTTGGAGAGAGCTACAACAGTAATGATCACAGTCATCTTTCTCTGGGAGAACAAGAAGGTGAATGGTGGGTCACCTTCTTTGATCTCAAGTTTCCCTCTTGGGATGACAGTCACCATCCCATCACGCCCCCCAGTGCCACTCCTCCGGCCACACCCAGTACCTACCCCCTGGATGCTCTACGGGGATCATTTTCTTACCCTCTCACAGCAGCTTTTTCCTGGGATGCTTTTTCCTGGGATGCTGAAGAATTTATGATACCTGAAGATTAAAGATGCTGCTGGTGACATGGCATCTCTCCTCAGTCCCAAAAGCACCAAGCACAGGTGTCCCCCAACAGTGGTCCGCTTATCCCTGGGTGAACCAGGGCGATTTTGCTTTGCTTTCTTCGGGGCTAAGAGGTCCCCAAAGGCCAGCGTAGTGGGCACTTTGCAGGGAGGCCATTGTCCAGCTGTGGCAGGAGCACAACCCCATCACGTATTCGGTCCTCTGCTCTGCCTGAGATGGAGCCCCAGCTGGCTGCTCAACCCAGAGCAATGGCAGAGGGAGGCTGTAGTCGCCGCTTCCCCAGGCTCATCCCTCCCCTCCCTCTGCACGCTCTCCTCTCCACACAACACCCTCCATTCTCCTGTCCCAGCTCTGCCTTTGTGTCTGCAGCTTCTGTTACCAACTGCTAATGATCTACATCAAGGCTGCCAAGCAGTGCTGAGTGTAAGCAGAAGAATTCAGAGCCTCTAATTACAGAGGAATTAGCAAGCAGACAGTTACTGTTTAGTGCTAATGAATAGATACATTAAGAGAGACATCACACAGGCTGAGAAGTGTGGGCCCTGATAATAAAGGAGTGTCAAACAAGGAAAACACAAGGAGGAGGATCCAGGGGACTGAAAAGGATTCGCCTGCAACTCGGCTCTCTGGTTTTGCTAAGGTGGAAGTAGCCACAGGCAGTATATGAAGGTAACAAGCACACCATACAACTGCAGAGTGCAGAATCTGAGCATTAAATAATTCATCGATAGTGTGGGACCACGCTGGGGGTGTGCAGAGCCCCTTCCCAGCCCCAGGCAGCATCGCACCCACCCTGTCTCCATCAGCCATCTCTGTAAAGGAAGCTGCAACAGGTCACCGTCCCAGAGCAGCTCCTCTCTCCTCATCACGTGTGGACATGTTCCTGCTCACGGTCAAACCACGGTTCAACGCTGTGCTAAACCTGCCTTCCGGGCTTCTCATACGGTATTGACAACACTGTGACCCCGCGGCTCTTAAGATCAGAGGTCACTGCTGGTTCATGTGCGACCAAGACATTTTTGCAGGTTATCTCTGTCTCGGCACTCTGCATGCCCAACCAAGTGATGCCCACCTGCACCGATGCTGCTTTACCCCAGACCAAACACCTCCTGTCCCCTGCAGCCAGCACACACCATGGTCTCCAGGGAATTCAGTGGAAATGCAATCATCCATGACTGTCATATTCAGTCTTGAAGGTCAGGTGGTGTCCAGGGCAGCCTGGGGCATGTTCGCACAACCCCACACATTTGCTGCAGCGCTCAGAGGGGCCGCAGAAACTCGCTGGCTCCCACACATGCTTGTACCTTATTGGCATGCTTCCACCGTGCAATCAGATTAAGTGAAGCCCCAGCCCCGGTCTGTGCTCCAGCTCCAGATGGCTTCCAGGTGGGCTGGGGAGAGCAGCCCCTGACCAGCAGCTCTGCGGGGCATCCTGCCACCAGCGCAGCTGCTGCCCAGGGGCTGCTAGTGAGTCTCCCAGGAGCAGCACTACCAGCCACCCTGACACATCCCTTCCCCCAGCAAAACCAGCCTGCACTGGGGGAGGGTTGAAAACCCCCAGGCCAGCACAGAGCTGGAGACCCCGAATGAAACCCTCCAGCTCTGCTGCTTGGTCTTCTTCACCCAGGTGACTTTGGAGCAGCACAGCACCTGGAGCAGACTTACAGATGGTCATCCCATGTATCCGTCTCCCAGCCCCTCTTCTGTGCAGCTTTACTTCGCTGTCACGGCCTGTCCTGGCTTTCTCTGCAGGCAGAGAGGAGGTTGCAGCTTGTGTCAAAATGCCGGCGCTAATCTTACCTCCCCTCCTCAGGAACCAGGAGCAGTAGCAGGGGCTGCAGCAAGGCTGCCAACAGTGGTGAGTGCTGCTGCTGTGTCTGCAACACACCGACGGCATGTGCGACTGATGCTCTGAGGCCAACAGCCTCAGGAACAGTCACACGCCCAGCGCCAGAGATGCTGAGACACCCAGGGACCGTGACATGAGCTGTTCTGCTGTGGTGATGGGGAAGGCAGCTCTGCCTTGGGGCACAGTCCAGCTTTTCACTGAAATAAGGGATATTTTTCACACCCAAGGCTTGGGATTCATCCAGAAATTGCCAGGCCTATGCACTTCAATCATCATCAGAGTTACGGAGCAAGTGACACCATGCCACATCTCACCCCACCTCTTCTCCACTTCAAGCCCTGCTCACCCCACGGGGTTTCCCCCAGCACCTCTTGACCGGGAGATCTCTGCCCACCACCTCCCCTTCCTGGAGAGGTCTGCTGGGAGACATAGAATCAGAGAATCGTTTTGGTTGGAAAGGACCTTTAAGATCATCATGTCCAACCATTAACCCAGCACTGCCAAGCCCACCACTAAACCATGTCCCTCAGCACCACTTCTACACGGCTTTTAAATCCCTCCAGGGATGGGGACTCCACCACTGCCCTGGGCAGACTGTTCCAATGCTTGACAACCCTTTCAGCGAAGAAATTTTTCCTGATATCCAATCTAAACCTCCCCTAGCACAACCCGAGGCCATTTCCTCTCATCCTATCGCTTGTTACATGGGAGAAGAGACCGACCCCACCTCGCTACACCCTCCTTTCAGGCAGTTGTAGACAGCGAGAACAACTCCCCTCAGACTCCTTTTCCCCAGACTTAACACCCGCAGGTCCCTCACCCACTCCTCATCAGATGTGTGCCCAGGACCCTTCTCCAGCTTCATTGCCCTTCTTTGAACTCTCTCCAGCACCTCAAGGTCTTTCTTGTAGTGAGGGGCCCAAAACTGAACACAGGATTCAAGGTGCGGCCTCACCAGTGCCGAGTACAGGGGGACAATCCCTGCCCTAGTCCTGCTGGCCACACCATTGCTCATACAAGCCAGGATGCTGGTGGCCTTCCTGGGCACCTGAGCACACTGCTGGCTCATATCCAGCCGCCAACGACCAACACCCCCAGGTCCTTTTCCACCAGGCAGCTTTCCAGGCACTCTTCCCCCAGCCTGTAGCAGTGAATGGGATTGTTGTGACCCAAGTGCAGGACCCGACACTTGGCCTTGTTGAACCTCATAAAGTTGGCCTCGGCCCATCGATCCAACTTGTCGAGGTCCCTCTGCAGAACCTTCCCACCCTCCAGGAGATCAACACTCCCACCCAACGTGGTGTCGTCTGTGAACTTCCTGACGGTGCACTCGACCCCCTTGTCCAGATCATTGAGTAAGATATTAAAGAGAATTATCCCCAATACTGAGCCCTGGGGAACACCACTTGTGTGGTGGACATGGGTCTGCATCTTACCAGCCTGGTTGGTGGTGATGTTCACTGACGCAAACTGCGGGGAGAAGGGGCTCTGGTCGGTGACACCGTTCACCGCCTGGATCTCGAAGGTGTACTGGGTGTGGGCCAGCAGATCGCTGATGTAGATGCGGGGCTCCGTCAGGCCCAGCTGGCGCGGGGCGAACTGCACGTTGTCCCCACAGCGCGTGCACGCCCCACGGCCGGAGCCGCAGCTCTTGCAGATGATGTTGTACACCAGGTCCTCCCGGCCCCCCGAGTCCCGCGGTGGGCTCCACTCCAGCATCAGAGAGGTCTCGTTCACGCTGGAGATGACGGCCTGGGGGGCAGATGGGATGGCTGTAAAGGGAATAAACAGGAAGGTGTAAGAGACAGAGCTCTGCTCGTCGCTACAGGACTAGCTGCACCCCATCATTTCTCCATCCCTGCAGGACTCTGCAGCAGGCATACGCTGAGCCAGGTGCTTCTCTTGGTGTTAGGGATGTGCGGAGCAAGCTGGACAGCCAAAGGCAGGAGTGGGAACAAAACCTGCCCTCTTAACCCAGGCTCATTTGATTACGTGGCATCGCTCGCAAAATTCACCAGATATTTTTTGTACTGTTTCTTGTTCCTGGCCTTTGCACTAATCTCCCATGTGCCAACACACAGGTCTTCTCATCTGGGTACAGCCCCAGAGTGAAGTCATCCCACTGCCCAGAACAGCACAGAGCAACCCGAATTTCTGCCCTCTCCGCACATGCAACGTTTACAAGCGCAGACTGGCCCAGGGTAAGAGAGACCCACACCTGCAAGGATGAGGTGCTCTGAGCCCCCAGCTTCCTCCAAAATCCCACTGAGACAGATGCCTTTGTTAAGCATCCCTCAGTGCTTTGACTGATGCGTGTCTCCTTTCCCAGCCGCATGCAGTCCCTCCCCAGTTGCCCAGAGCCCACATACTGGTGCATGGCATGTCGACAGGATCAGCATCTGCCCGGTAGTATCCGTTTCGGCACACGCAGTTAGTGGCCCCTTCTGAAGTCGTCCGGCTGTTAATCGGGCAGTGGACACATCCTTCATCTCCTTGGCTGGCCTTGAACGTCCCCGACGGGCAGCCTGGAAGAGAACCAAGAGCAGCGGTAAGTGGAGAGGACAGGGGCTGGCAGGGACGCCCGGAGCCTGGCAGCAGTGCCAGAAAACACTTTTCAGGGCTTTGCAGAGTCTGAAGCCAAAACCTGACAATTTGAAGGGAACAAAGTGGAGAAGGAGTAGCTGGTTTGAAGGCTCTGAGGAGGTAGGTGCTGCTGCTCGTGTCGCTTCTCAGTGGTGCCCAGCGACAGGACAAGGGGCAACCGGCACAAACTGAAACACGGGAAGTTCCACCTGAAAGTGAGGAGAAACTTCTTTGCTGTGAGGGTGCCAGAGCATGGGAACAGGCTGCCCAAGGAGGGTGGGGAGTCTCCTTCTCTGGAGATACTCAAACCCGCCTGGACACAACCCTGTGCAACGTGCCGTGGGTGACCCTGCTTTGGCAGGGGCTTGGACTGGATGATCTCCAGAGATGCCTTCCAACCCCAGCCACTCTGTGATTCTGTGATTCTGTGACCAGAAGTAGTGTGCTGGGGGTCTACCTCCACTGGGGCTCTGACCTCTAAGCCACTCACAGATGAAGAAGATTCTCCATTAGCCACAGCTGCTCAAAAAAATGCATCTTCAGCCAGGCAGGGTGGGCGAGGGTGGCACAGGGGGGTGCATGGTGCCTACAGCAGATGAGTGGTGAAGGCTGGACCACAGTGTGAAATACAGTATTAACAGACACGACACAGGTGGGTAAAAATATCCCTGCAAAGCTTTAAACACCACAAAGTCTTTTCCAAGTCAGGTGATCACCAATGCCAAAGCACAAGCTTGGCTATAAGCATATATCGGCGTGGCTCTCGGTGATTACTCTTGGTTGCGACTTTCCGCCGCTGTTAATTCCTTGTGCAGCACAAAGAGCCTGGGGGGTGGCAGGTGGTTTCAGCACTGAAACGAGTTAAACAAACTTCTACTTCAGTTCACTGCCAAGGCTTTCAGGAATGAGGCAGATCAGAAAAACAGCCTGGGAAAAAAATACGCTCGGGGTTGCTGTAAGCAAGAGCTATTACTGAGAAGCACCTATTTTTTTTTCTTTGAAAAAAAAAGAGGGTTTTTTTCTCAGTTTTCATCTCCCTTCCTTCAAAATTATCTGGAGATTCCAATGAGAAAAGCTCTACAGAAAAATACCGTCAGCCTTTCTGCTTGCAGTGTCCCTCCTGCTTCCTACAGTCAAAGGATCTGTTGAAAAACTGGCTTCTCCTCGTGTTCCCGGATCTTTCCACCCTCACTGTCCCCTATCCCCAAGCATTTGACTCCATTTCTGACCCTATTTCCAGCATGTCCCTCTGTACAAACTCATCTGAGAGGCTGTTAGGTTGTGATGGCTGCGTAGTTCTCCGTTATAGAGACATGATGGTGGCTCTGCAGCTGAAATGATAATAGTGTCCCTGTACTAATACCAATTTTTGAAATACAGTAAGACCAACACAAAAAATTTCTCTAGTCTGACATCCAGGGTGAAATACAGGGTCAGTTGATCAAAGGCATTTTAAGACATGAGCCTCTTTCACCTTCCTGAGGCTTATTTTAAAAATAACAACTTTCCTGTAAGGCTGCTTCTGCATCAGAATAGAGATACACCACAAAAATGCCTACGCTGCTGAGATTTAGCAACTGGCCCCAAGAGACAAAAAACATTCCCCAGGTTTGGCCCGGCACAGGCTGACGGCTGCAATTAATACTTCTGCGTGCGCTGCTCTTAGAGCCGGGCAAAAATTGGGGGCTGAATGATTGTTCACCAAAAATACCAAGCTGGGATGCTAAAACTCTTTGCATGTGCCATCAAAACATGGCCAGAAGTTTTGGCAACTTTCTTCCTCCCCAGGAGGTCCTGCATACCAACATGGGATAAAATAATCCTGGAAAATCATAACTTCTCCAAAGATAAATGCACTGAAATCATGCTGAAAGACAGGAAAATCACTGAAATTTGATGCAAAGTCTTTTTTTTTTTTTCCCTCAAGTAATGACAACCTCTAGAAGTAAAATAAACGAACATTGTGTTTAAAACTGTTCTGTTCCCTCCAGGTCTTCCTCTGGGTGAGAAAACAGCTTTTAATTTGGAATCCACCCAATTTCTTGTTTCCAGAGTAAACAGCAAATCAAAACTGAAATCTTCACCCAGGGGCTAAACCCCCTCCTGTTTGATGTTCTCACCACTTGCTGGAAGACACAATGACACCCCAGTTTTCTGTCCCAGGTGGTGACAGCAGCTCTGGGACATGTTGCTTCCCCTTAATAAGCTTAAAACGAGGGTAGGGGCAGAGCATCCCTAGAAACTCCTTCTTGGAAAGAGGGAATTGAAACATTGAAACTACAGAATTTTCTACTTTATCAGAGCATCCTTCATCTCAGGAGGGCGATTACCGTGACAGCAGCTCTGGCCCCATCACTGAAGCAGGGGCTGTTTGCAGCTTCCCACGTGGTGGGTTCCTGCATCTCCAGAAGGATGCTAATAGGGGTTCACGGGAAATATATGGACCTTTAATTGCCTCACTGATGCACGTAGGCATGGACGGCTGCCTTGTTAGGGTATGGCTCAAGACAGCAGCAGGTTTGCTAGGAGTACTGGCTGTAGCTCTCTCAAACAAGGTTGGGAACGCCTGAGCAGTGCCAGGTGTCCTCATGTCCCATCCCCCCATTCCCAGGGCATGGAAAGGTGGTCATGCCTGGGAAGGCAGGTGTTCTGGGAAGGGAATGCCGTGGAGGAGGAGCCATGAGCGGCCCTGCCCTCCCCTGCAGGAGGACCACGCCAGGGATTTGGGAAGGAAGGCCACTTCTGCAGCATCTGCTGCTGGAGGCAGCACTGGCAGGAGGCTTCCAGCCCTCCCTGTCTGTAGCGGTGCCTGCCCTGGGGCAGCTCGGCAGAGAAAGGCATCCCGTGGCTCAGCCTGAAGGAAAAGCCTTTGGTCAAGCATGCAGGAGGGGCCGCAGCGGGCTTCCTGTTTGCTGGCCCCGTGTCTCACTGCCTCTCTCTAACCAACTTTTTAATTAATCCAGTGTGAGCTGAGCAGGCTCCAAACAGGCTCCTCTGCATAAAAACTGCCCTGGCCTTCAGAGCCCACCCCAGACCACTTCCATGAACAGCTCAGAGTGAACAGCTCTCTCTTGCAATAAACGTTTCCAAAATGGCACCTTCAGCCCATGCTAACGGCTCCGAGGAAGGGTCCTCCTCGGCTCCCTTTGCTTGGCTTTGTTTCTCCTGGCAGCAAGGCTCCTTCCACTCGAGCGAGGCATTTTTAATGGCTGATGGAAAACAGGCAGCCCTGGCTCTGTCAGTTAGGATCTGCCAAGAGTCTTAAATCCCCAGCCTTATCTCCCAGCTGCCTCTCTTCTCCCTCCGGGGCCGGAGGCGGGGGGCAGGCAGGCTGGCTCTGCAGCCCGACATCATCAGCATCCCCAGTCACCTTGGCCACATCCTGCCTCTCATCCTCCCCTGTGCTTTTGGAGCCCTCTCCCTCGGCCCTCCCCACTCCCACTGGCATCCTAATCACCCCACAAACCCTACGCAAGCGTCTGGCTCCCTTGGCCATGAACCATGGGACTGCCCCCGCACCAACCCCACGGCAAACAGGTGACAGCAATTTGCTCTTATGGAGAATAAAGAAAACAATATTCTGGGCCATACCAGGAAAAGCATGGCCAGCACATCACGGGAGGTATTTTGCCCCAGGCATTGAGGGTGCTCCCGTGGCTAGTTTGGGGTTGCCCAGTTCAAAGGTGATACAGAGGAACAGAAGAGTCCAGTGGAGGGTCACCAAGATAGCCAGCCCTGGGGCACAGGGCATACGAGGAGAGGTAGAAAGAGCTGGGATGGGTTAACCAGGGTAAAGGGGGCGGGGAGATCTAACTTCAGATGCAGCTATTCGGGGGCAGATGCAAAGAAGGCAGACCCAAACACTTCTCAGAGTGCCAGACTGTAACAAGGGACAAGGACCACTAGCTCAGACTGGACGGAGAAGGAAAAGCTCCTTCTCCGAAGGATGGTGCAGCCCTGGGACAGGTCACAGAGGGGTGGTCGATCTCTTTCCTTGGGGGAGATTCAGCTAAACTCTGTGGCTGCCTTGAGCTAATGCTGGTGGCAGCCCTGCTGCAAGTGGGAGGCTGGACCCCAGATCCCACAGCCTCCTCCACCAGCACTCCTAGGTCTCTACTGCTCATGGTGTGTGGGGGATTATTTATGACGTTGTCCTGTGCAGAAGACTATTATGTCCAACCAGCTCTGAATTTACTCCTTTTTCCTTTCATCAACCGTGCCCTTCTTGAAAGATGAGGTGGGTGTTGTAATGACATTGTCACTTTTCCCGTATTCTTCCCCACTCTGCCCCTCGAGCCCTGACCCTTGTTTTTAGTTCTGCAGGCAAATGGGTCTCACTTTGTCTCTCCTGCAAAAGTTGCCCATTCTCTGCTTGTTCCTGTCCCCAGGCCCTCACACGATGGTGTTTGTCACCTTAGTGAAAGGCTGGCCTCTGGACCACCCAAAGGAGCAATGCTGCCTGTTGCCTTTGGATCTGCTTATACTTCTGTCATGGCCTCTCTGGCATGGATGTTTTCATGCTGGAGGGAAGAGGACACAATCCTGCCTTGCAGGGCTGCAGTGCAGGTGGTGACACCCAAGGCCCTTGGACTTGGCATTGGAGTTGCCTGCCAGCTCTGAAAGAGAGAGCATCTTGGACCTCTAGGTGCCAGCTCTCTGCATTCATCCTTCCCGGGGCCGCACAGGTCCTCCACTTTCCCTCCTGATAAATTTAATTAGCAGCCTACACTGTTACCTCATACTTGAGATAAGCAATTAATCCCATTGCCAGGTCCTGTCACTGCCAACAACTCTGACAGCATTTGGAGAGCAGAGGATAGAAATACAGAAGGGAAAACAGGGTTAAATGAGATTAACTGAAGGGGAATGTGGTGCTCAGCCGACTTCTGTGATGTGGATTAAAGAGTTGTCAATAAAGGAAGAAGTCACAATGCAAATGTTTGTGTTTAACCCTGTCATTCTCCACAGGACAGAAATAGAAGCAGACGGCACAGGCCTACAAAAGCTTTCTCCCATTGCTAGTGGCTGTTAGACAGGTCCCTATGCCATTGACTGGACCAGCATCCTGCATCTCACCAGCACCTCAAGGAGATCAGCTGGGTCACATCATTGCTCCACCATACAGACACCACTGCTCCAGCCTCACAGCTGGGGGTGCCAGGACTTCAAAACCCACATCCACTAGAACAGTGCTCCTCAGAGGTGCCCCCCAAGCCACCTCATCTGCCTCCCAGCTTCAGCCCAGGGCTCCTTCAGACACAATCCCCTTGGAAGTGCCCCTGGCAAGGACTTCCATGCTGCACCTTGACTGTCTGCACCTCACCACCAGCTGCTTGCTTTAAGAGCTTATGTCTTATTCTCACCATCATCCACCCATGGGCAGGTGCAGGGGGGCAGCACTGGGTAAGTGTGGGGCTGTGACAGGACCTTAGTACTGGAGTGTCACAGAGATCTGGAGAGGACCGGGCAGGGTAGAGTGATGCCCTGTTTTGGGAGCTCCCCAAAAGAGCACACTGAGAGGTCCTGCAATGGACAAATAGTCAGAGAATCACAGAATGGTTTGGGTTGGAAGGGACCTTAAAGAACATCTAGTCCAACCCCCCCTGCCATGGGTAGGGACACCTTCCACTGGACCAGGCTGCTCCAAGCCCCATCCAACCTGGCCTTGAACACTGCCAGGGAGGGGACAGCCACAGCTGCTCTGGGCAACCTGGGCCAGTGTCTCACCATAAAGAATTTCTTCCTAATCCTCGACCTTCTAGCCAGGCTATCCACAACACAGCCCAAACAAGCTCTAAAGACCAGGAAAACTGCATGGGCCAGGGATTCAGCCCTTTGGTCACCATGGTCCAAACTGACAGTGGTCATCACACACCAACTCTGCGGCACAGCTTGGGCCAAAACCAGGCAGTTACAGTGCCCTGCTCTCCTGCAAGAGCATCACGAGCCTGCTAGCCAGGGCAGCCTTAGGCAGGGAGGACCCTCACCCAAACCCTCACAGCCCTCTCCCAGTGCCCACGCACCAGCAGTAGGGCTGAGCCCTCGCCTGGGAGAGGCTTCGTGCCAGCAAATCCATCCAGCAGCCTCTGTGGGGTTCGCAAGGTCATCTCCCTGCTAGCACCGCTCTGAAGTTCAAGCATCTGGCAAGGCTGCTACACCTGTGGGCATGCACACCTGCAAGCCCCCCCGCAGACCTGCTCTGGGCGGCACATCCATCAGCGCTGACGGGATTCGGCTGTCAAGGAGAAACGCCTGGAATTTCTTACCTGCCCGGTCAGCCTGGTTCAGCCTCCCTGAGCTGTCACGGGGGTTCTTAAAGAAAAATGGAAAGATTTCTGTCCCTGCCTGAGCATGGGGGACTGGGGTACTGCCGGCATCATCAGAGGACGGACGGTGAGGACCATAATCTCTCCCAGGAGAGCCGTTCAGCGAACACCCGAGGGGAGAGGACTTCCCTATCCAGAGGAGACAGAGCTGTATGTTCATCATGCTTCTGCAGACCGCGGGTGACTGCAGCCCCAAAGGCACGGGTCAAAGCTCATTTCCAGCAGCCAGCATCCTTGGGTGAAGCCGAAACCAGATGGCGAGTTCACAGGTCACGAGTGCAGCTCTGGTGGCAGCAGATGCTTCGGACCTCCTCGCTCCTGCAGACCCCCAAAGAGCACTCTAGAATGAAGCCCCAAGACCAAGCTCAGCAGTGCTCTCCTGAAGCACGGTATCCACCACGCTGGGGATGCTGGGCGCTGCCAGTCTAGAGCAATCCCATCCGAGCACACGGGGTGATGAGGACGCTGCCAGCACCTGCGCAGGTTCAACCCCAAAACCCTGTCCCGGTGGCTTGGCACGCACGTAAGGACCTAGATCTTCAGGTGCTGGAAAACAGCATTGCCCCAGGAGCCCCGGGGCGACCCGCATGGAGCGATGCCAGCCTACGCCAGACGAGGTGCCGAGCCACAGGGTTATTTCTGTACAGTTACACGCTAGAAGATACACCAAACGTCACACTCTCCTTATTCAGCCTCTCATTTTCTTCTGGTGCGGAGGATGGACTGATGTGTTTTCCAGCCTCTGACTGAAACACTGCAGGGTTTTTTTGTTTCTGCTTTAGATTCTTTACAATATAATAATTTATTTTATTTCCTTATTTTAAAAAATGTTTTTCAGGCAAGCAGCGTGTCCTTTTTCAATAGATGTAAACACTACAGTGCTTCATACTGAAAGAGTGGTTGTTTAAACAGCAAGCCAGCTTTCTCCAAGTGGTCTCCAGAAGAATTTAGGACTTTCACATTTTGTTACTTTGTTTGGTCTTGTTTAAATGTTTCCCAAAGCTTCTGCCTGGGAGAGCTCTGCCTCCAGAGGGTGGTATGTTAACCATTACAGGAACGGCTCCCAACCCTTTAACACAGGGAAAGAAGCGAACCGAGCAAGCAAGTGGTGACATCAAAGTTGCATTGATGGAAAAACCCTAATCCTATAAACCCTTCCTGCTTTAATTGGTGTTAAAACAAAGATAATCTTATCTCATCCCTATAAAAGAAGGGATAGGATGTACTCTCTAAAAGCCTCTCTAAAAGCCTTCATAAACTTGACAAACATTCCATGTTTCCAGCCCGAGGAGAATGGCTTTAATCCTAAAGGAAACATGAAAGTAAAAAGGGAGCTTTTCCTGGACAAGAACCCTTCAAGTGGACGGTCTCCCCAGCCCTCTCGGTCCTGGTGCAAATTCGGAGTCAATCCTCCAGCCCCGTGGGGCTGCTGGGGTTGAGCATGCACGTCCATCCACCAAGACCAGACAGAGACATGGGGGACTGCAGCAGCCAGGGACCACCCGATGTCTGCATGTCTCCAGGCGTGAGCAGAGCCAGGGTCAGGCCCCCAAGCAGATTTGTGACTCCACCTCCAGGGACTCCAAGTGCATCTGTGGCTGCTCCATGTTTTTATCTGCCAACCGCCTGTCTCAAGACATCTCTCTTATCCCAGATGTTGGAGGAGCAAGTTTCAGGGTCAGGGGTGCAGATTCTGACAGCGGCTCTCTGAAGGACATCCCTACCTGACCCAAGAGCCCCAACAGCCAGCGTGCAGAAGTGTTGATGGCACTATTCCCAAATCGCTCTGCCTTGACCTCCCGTAGTGTGAGGACCAGCACGAGGACCAGTGCCCTCCCACCCCATGCTCTCCTCTGCATCTCGACCAGGCACTCTGCAGACCCCCTCTAGGTGCCATTCCCAAGGGAGCCTTTCCAGGGCATAAGCAGCTTTTCCAGGTGGAGGTGGGGGTGGCCAGTAAAACTTGGAATGGGCATGTTTAATCATTACATTTTAATGCTGCTTAGCACCCAGTTTAGACAAGTTTAAAACACGCCAGCTGGTTAAGTGCCAGCAGCCGCTTTCCAGATGACAACATTGTTCTTTGTCAGCACTAGGTGCTGAGTGGAGCTGGCATAAGGGCTGATTAAAAATGGTTAGTTACGGTGGTTTAAATCACTGGAGGTGTAGTTGCACAGTAACTTTCCTTCCCAGCCTGCAGTGAGCGGAGAAGCTGTAGGCAGGCAGCACCGCATGGGAAGGCAGGTCACACACTGCCCAGGGCGGTTGCACACTGTCCACCTCCACTTTCCAAAATGCCCTGAAATCTGCTTACGTACTTATGAAGGGCAAAACCCAAGGAGAACCAGCCGTCCTCCAAAACAAGCTCACAAGTGCACTGGCACTTGTGAGATCTGCATGGAGCACCATGTCCAGTTTGGGGCTCTCCAGTGCAAGGAAGACACTGGAGTGACTCCAGGGGAGGCCACCAGGATGGATGGGGGCTGGAGCACATGGTGGGCGAGAAGAGGCTGAGGGTCGGACCTGAGCCTGGAGAAGAGAAGGCAAAGGAGAGATCTCACTGCTCCCTTCAGCGACACAACGAGAGGCTGTAAGGAAGATGCAGCCAGACCCTTAGAAGTAGGACAAGGCTCAAGGAGGCACATGGGAAATTCCAGCTTGACATAAGGAAAACGTTTTTCACCACGAGGGAGGTCAAGTATTGGAAGGAGGGCTCAGAGATGTGCAGGGATCTACATACTCAGAGACAGTCAAAGCCTCTCCCAAGGGACTGGCATGTATTCTGGTCACTCCATCCACTCATCACCAACAGAGCTTCCGCTTCTCAAGCTTTTGGATGCCTAGCCTGCCCCTTGCTCGGTGGACCACCGCTTCCCGGCTGCAGGGCTACAAGCACAGCAAACGGGGTTAAGCAAACGCACTGCTGGCCTGAAGGCAAAAAAGAGCCACTTACACCAAGAGTGCAAAGGTCAAGCAGTTGTTTGTAAGAGCATCTTGGGGAAAAAAACCTCACTGTTTTACTTTGATTAAATCCATCGACTTTGCTAAATCAATCACACTTGAAAGCCACAGTCCCCTTCCCCAAAGCAGAGTCCCTTGGTGCTGTCACCACGCACACCTCACGCACCACGGCGCCAACCTGCGACTCCAGCTCCGTTTCTGAAGTCCACCTGTCCCTTCACTCACATCTGAACAGGCACACTTCTGGCCCTCAAATGTCCTCAAGGCTTCCCCAACAACCTGAGTTGAGGTAGCTTCATCTGGCAAAGAGCAGCCACGGCAACATGGTGCAACTGGCTTTGAACCACTGGGTTTTGAGCCTGCAAAGGGAACTGCAAGAAGAAACCAAAATCACTGTGCCTCCAGCCAGCTGATCTGCTGAAAAGCTGGGGCTCCTTTGAAACCCAGAGGAGGGGAGGATATACAGACAGCTCCCGAGATGTCCATCCCCACAGGGGCAACATCAGCATTAAGCCAGGGTTGGAGAAGGAGTGTTAGGACTGCAAGGCTGACTGGGAGCCACGTCTCCTACTCTAGAGAGGGCATAGCCAGAGCACCGGTGTCTGTCACTGCACTCATCCTCATTATGTGGTCTGTCTGCAGCGTTATTTAGGAGCAGTCAGCTTGCTATCTCAGAGCTGCTGATGACATAAAACACACAAAGTATTGTAATCGGAAGGATTCGCAATGCGGAGATAAGGTTTTTTAAGCATGACAACCTGAGTGCTAGGAATTTTGGAAACAGCAAGAATAAAGCCATTTGAGCAGCCCCCTCCCCAGCCTCTCCAGCCCCCAAGCTCTCGTGTGTGTGTGCATGATCACAGCATTTGCAGTATGCAGCCATGTGCCATTTTTGCCCCCCCGTACATGGGACAGACAGGACTTGGGAGCGTGCTGGCTTCTGCAGTAACAGGCAGCTGTGCACACCGGGGCTATCGCCCAGCGCACCATCATCAGGAGAGAGGGAAGCAGGAAGAAAGATAAAAGCAGGGCAAACAAAAACCTTTCTAGAATCATAGAATCATAAAACAGTTTGGGTTGGAAGGGACCTTAAAGACCATCCAGTCCCACCCCCCTGCCACGGGCAGGGACACCTTCCACTAGACCAGGTTGTTCCAAGCCCCATCCAGCCTGGTCTTGAACACTGCCAGGGAGGGGGCACCCACAGCTTCTCTGGGCAACCTGGGCCAGGGTCTCACCACCCTCACAGCAAAGAATTTCTTCCTAATATCTAATCTAAATCTCCCCTCTTTCAGTTTAAAACTGTTCCCCCTCATCCCATCACTCCATGCCCTTGTAAAAAGCCCCTCTCCAGCTTTCCTGTAGCCCCTTCAGGTACTGGAAGGCTGCTAGAAGGTCTCCCTGGAGCCTTCTCTTCTCCAGGCTGAACAGCCCCATCTCTCTCAGCCTGTCTCCATAGGAGAGGTGCTCCAACCCTCTGATCATCTTCATGGCCTGCTCTGGACTCGTTTAGACAAAAAGAGCTCATCATTCCCCTTATTTGATAGATTTTTTTGGAAAACGTGGATGGCTGTGTGGTAGGGTCATCCCCTGCTGACATTGCCACCCCGTTCAGGGTCCCTGGATGCCCAGGACCTGATTTGGACATCCAGGCTGCTGTGCATCCACAACTTAATCTGAAGTCAACCTGTCCCATGGCATCACCAATCCAGGGGACAGCAAGATCTTAACCTGACTCTGCTGCGGCTTCACCCCAGACATGTTCAACCTTTCTTTCTACTGACATGAGCCAGGCACGTATAGGCTGAGCAGAGAGCACAGAAATCCAAGGAAGGAGGCCACGGCTCTGTAATCAACACACGTATTTTTGATAGAGAGCAGAAAATATGATGCAGTGCTGCACAATGAACTATAAGTACAGAAAACTACCAAAACCCCCAACTGCTTCCAAACAGCAGGTCCGACCATCCTGAACACTGAGAAAGAGCAGAGTGGCCATACCAAGATCACCATGTGCCAGCGATGTGTATGTAAGGAGAGTTCAAGTAGGGATTTTATATATTATTTTCTAGGAAATCTTGTATAAAGCCTCCCTATTTTGCACAACTGTAACAACTTCTGCAATTCGTGGCTGAATAAATACCCAGGAGCAATTTCCACTGTCAGCATTCCCTCTAAACCCAGCGTGTCAATTTGGTAGTGGTGTTTGTGCAGTACCGAGGGTTGCGAGGGATCAACATCAGAAGGAGAAGGTTGAACCCTAGGTCCCCTGGTTCTCATTTCACTGATAACTTTCTCCAAAAAGATGCTCTGCTGAGGGAAAAGGAGCAGCAAATAATTATCTGTCTATATTCATCAGGAGCAGTGCTGTATGGCAGGACCTGAGAGCCAAGCATGCACTGTCAGAAAACACAGATGGGAAAACACAATTTTCAACAGCTCGTAATTCCCCTTATTCGCGCGGGTTTTGCCTGCATCCATCAAAATGCACCTTCCACACCTGAAAGCTTTCTTTCACCAGATTTCATACTTCCATGCTCCCAGATTTTCATACTCCCACTGGAAAGCAGAGAGGCCTTGGAAAGGTGTCGCAAGCAACTTGAGACAGAAAAAATGGGAGGTTGCTCAAACACAAGGTCAGGAGCACGCTGGCGGGTTTCAGCTGCATGCAAGTTGAACTCAGCTTCTGCCTCTGTGCATTTAAAAGTAATTCTCGGTAAATCAGGGGTCTTCCCCAGTTTCCCAGACTGCCAGGGCTCTTCCACCACGCTCAGGGACTTGCTGCCAGCGCCGGGCATACAGCATGAGCACTGAACAGATTCCCAGAGATGCCAGCAAAGCCACCAAGGACAGAAAGTACAAATAAAACACCGTGAATAATAACCAAAATTGCCTCAAAAAAAGTTGTTGTTGCCCCCAGGAAAATGCCATTAATATTTTTGAGTAAAAATTAATTCTGGCCAAGAAATTACAACGAAGGAGAAAAAAATGCATCTTAAAAAGTCATGAACTAGCAGCAGTGGCTTTAAATCAGTAAGCAGAAAAAACAAGTGGTTGATAAGAGCAGCTAAGCTGGGCAGAGGAAAAAACAGGGCCTGTAAGATTAACAGCAACAAGATGGATATCAAGAATGCAAGAAAAATGAAGCCATAGTGAAGATATGTGCCTTTGTCATATCAAATTGTCCATTGTGACACAGAAAGAAAGGGATATATAATAGAGTGTATGCATAGAGAAGGATTGTTTCATAACCAACACTTCCTTAAAATTTTCCATTCCCCCTGAAAGTAGGAAAAATATCAGCAATTGGCTCCCAGCGCCAGGCAGTATTAGATAACTTGTACCCAAGAGCTTTAAGAGTCAGCCAAGGAAAACTCCGCGATGCGAGTGCTGGTGTTTATGAAATCAGCCGTTGTGAGACCATTTCAGGGACCAGACACACCGATAACACTGCAGCATATGATTTTCAAGGGTAAGAGATGTTTAGCTCTCTTGGCCAAGCTGATGGCATCACTGCCAGGGGTACAGAGTGACAAGTGACATCAAATAAAGTCCCCTGATATATTTTCTCTGTGTTGTAGGGTTTCGTTAGTTTACTGGTCACTTTGCAGAGTGGGATCAGAGGCACTTGGTGCACTGGTGAGGTTGAGCATCCTCCCAGCCCCATTCTGCAAAAAGGGATCCTCAGCACCACACGCCACGTAGGAAAAAACAGGCTGAAAAGCAGAGAGATTGCTGCAGAGAACGGGTTGAGGGTGACAACCTGGCGTGAAGCTGCAGCAACAGATCAGCGACATCCTCAGACGGAGAAGGCAGAATGTGCCAACACGTTGGGTCAGACTTGGACATGGTGTATAACTGCGCACAGGCAGCATGGTACAACCAACAATTTCCTGGTCCCTCAGCAGCCACATAAAAATATAGATAGACTTGGGCTTCTTAACCCACAGACTGCCCAACCATTGAGCTTATTTGGCTGCAAGGGGTCCCAAAAGTCCTTCTCCAGGGACCTTCACTGCATTTCCCCAAGGTCAGCCGCTCCTGAAGCCCATAGCACAGCTGTGGCTGACACAAGGATTTCCTCCGCCTGCAGAGGAGAAGGGGAAAGCAACCACGCTTGCCTAGGTGGGAAGCAGCTGGGTTATTCGGAGCAGGGGCCATGGTCGGAGAAGGGTTTTCTTCAAAGCGCGCGGTGCCTGGAGCAGTTCCAGCCAGGGCTGGGAGCAGGACAGATGGCAGAGCCCCGCTAATCCAGACGGGCAAGCCAAGCCCCAGACTGTGCAGCTCCCTGGGACGCTGCCAAGCGTGAACTCCCACTTTAAAGGCCCCACTTGCTCTTACAGATTAACACAGCCCCCCGAGAAGGTCCCACGGGGAGACGCTTGTGTTTGAGAAGATTTGTGCCCTGCCTGATGAAGGACGCTGTACCGGAGCGGAGAGAGGAAAGCAGAGCCGAGCTGGAGCACAGGGTGCGCGTCCCAGCCTGCTCCTGCTGCAGTCCTCGCTAATGGAGTGCAAAACCCCAAACTTCCCGACCCTGACACGTCTGCGTCCCTCATCCTAGCAGACCACATGCTGCAGCATAGGGACATTAGCAAGGAATTGCATTATTATTAGAGCTGCGTGAGCAAAACTCAGGCTGCCATGCTCCTCAAGAGGAGGCCTGTCTTCTCCTGTCTCCCACTCCCTTTTGGCTCCGTCTGTGACACACAGCCTGATTTTCCATGGAAAGGCAATGTTGGGGGCAAGGGCACGTAGACTGACTGCGGTCAGCTTGCAAGGCAGAGCTCTGCTTGGCAGGACAAGGACCGTAGACCCTCTTGTGCAAACAGCAACTCTGTCAGGACTAAAGACAAGCTCCTCACAGCATCTCTCGGTTGCTAAGGCTCTTCCTGCCTGGTGACTTCTTCTCCTCCTCTCTCTCTGGGGTACCTCTCCCCGCTGCTTTTGTTCCTGTGTTTTCATCTGTTCCCATGGGAAACGATCATTAAGTGTCTCCCCAGCTTGTTCTCTGCCCATCCTCCCACACAAGGATCTCAGCAGCCCTCATAATCATCACAGTGGGACGGGGAGCTCGCTCTCCAGCGCTCTCCTGCTGGTGCTCCTGCTGGTCCCCAGCGCTCTCCTGCTGGCGCTGCTGCCCAGCTCTTGGGCCTCCGTCTGGTCTAACACAAGGTGCAGGGGATGTCCCCTGCAGGGGGGAGGTACTGAAAAAGCTATGAGGAGGAAAGAGCTCAGTGGCTGCTCTGCACCGGGAGCTTCCAGTACTGAAATGCCTGAAGCTAAATGAAGAGATATCCAGTAGCATGAGGGCCATGGGCCCTCCAAACCTGTTGGCCAAGTAAGGAGCAGTGACCACCTTCTTGTGTCCCTGTCTCACAGAGACCTCGCACAATGCAGCGCATCCCTGGTTATGGACTCCTCCGGGAGATGAAGGGTACACCCGAGCAGGCACAGACACTACAGACAACGCCATGCTCTCCCCCTGCACCAAAACAAGGAAGGGATGGCAGCTCGCTATGGCATGAAACACGGCTGATGCAGGCCAAGCAGCAGTATGAAAGAGCATGGGGGCAGCTAATGATGTGACTCGCAGCTCGTCTGCAGTCGCCTGTCCAGCCAACATAGCCTGTCTTGGAGGTGGCAACATGCCTGGGTAGGGCTGGGGTCATGCAGGGGTGGTCACTCGTCCCCGGGAAAGCACAAGCAGACAGTGCACAGCAGCCTTGCTTCTCGCCTGTGCCAGGATGCCCGGCTGGCCACCACTGCCCCACCATCCTGTCCCAGTACAGACATTGCCATGGTACTGGAACCCAGATGCTCACAGGACTGCTCTCTCTGGTCTAGAGATGAAAATTAAATTAAAACCGCGACAGGGACAGTTAATTAAAGCAGATTAGTGCGAGACTAATTAGGGACACTGACACTGCAACCATCAAGCCCTGCGATGTTAATTAGCTGTTCATTAATGTCAGCTCCCTGTTCAGTACAGAAATATGAACTGCCTATCTCCTGGGCTTCATGCACAGCAGAGTACATAGCACCAATCAGTCACCTCCTCCGAGGGCACACCCAGCATCCCTGTCACCTCCCAGCAGAGACACCGTCACCACCAACAGTGAGACCCTCACCACCACCAACAGTGAGATCTTCACCACCACCCAACACAGAGATATGGCCACCACCACCTGCAATACGCTGTCACCATCCTGAACCACTACAGCCACCAACAGCCAGGAGGTCCCCATCCCCACCCAGCAGCAAGACCCTGCTATCACGAACAGCGAGACACCCCAGCACCACCTGTAAGCATCTGCCATGTCCCTCATTACGGGACACCATCCCCTTGCCACCAACAGGGAGCCGAGTGGTGCCCAGCACCCACCCATAGCACTCCCTGGGAGATAGAATCAGATGAGGTTGGAAAAGACCCTTAAGTTCATCAGTCCAACCATTAACCCAGCACTGCCAAGCCCACCACTAAACCATGTCCCTCAGCACCACATCTACACGGCTTTTAAATCCCTCCAGGGATGGTGTCCCCACCACTGCCCTGGGCAGCCTGCTCCAATGCTTGACAACCCTTTCGGGGAAGAAATTGTCCCTGATCTCCAATCTAAACCTCCCCTGGCACAACTTGAGGCCGTTTCCTCTCATCCTATCACTTGTTACCTGGGAGAAGAGACCAACACCCGCCTTGCTACAACCTCCTTTCAGGTAGTTGTAGAGAGCGATAAGGTCTTCCCTCAGCCTCCTTTTCTCCAGACTAAACACTCCCAGGTCCCTCGGCTGCTCCTCGTAAGACTTGTGCTCTAGACCCTTCACCAGCTCTGTTGCTCTTCTTTGGACTTGATCCCATCCCACCACCATGCCCATAGCTGGGACACAAAAAAGAAGGCTGGAGGACTCTGGAGAGATAAAAGCAAAGGAAAGGAAATCCTCCAATCTCCTTGGTGTGACTTTCCATCACCGCACAAACCTCTGTCCTGCCTGGTCTGGGAAAGGCAAAGAAAAACCAACCAGCTGTTCCTCAGGAGGCCAAGAGCACGCACAGGGCTATAGGGAGCACACAGCGATTGTAGGGAGCACAGACGGGCTGTGGGGAGCTCACGGGGACCGCAGGGAGCACACACGGGCTGTAGAGAGAAACACGTGGCTGGTGGAAGCAGACACGGGGTTACACGGGGCACATGCAGAGCTGCATGTAGCATGAACAAAGGCTGCAGGGAGCACGCACACAGGATTCAGGGAGCACACAGGTGCTGCAGAGAGCAGACACTGGCTGTAGGAAGCCCACACGTGGTTGTAGGGAGCCCAAACAGCCACTGTAGGGAGCACACACAGGTCTGAAGGGAGCAGATATAGGCTGTAAGGAGCCCAAACACAGGCTGTAGGGAGCACACAGCAGCTCTATGGAGCACACACCAGCTGGACAAACCACACACAGGGCTGTATGAGCGCACAGAGGCTGCAGGGAGCACACAGGGCTGGAGCACCTCTGCTATGGAGACAGGCTGAGAGAGTTGGGGCTGTTCAGCCTGGACTGTAGCAGTGCACATGGGGCTGCAGGGAGCACACACAGGGTGCAGGGAGTACATACAGACTGTATAGAGTAAATACAAGCTGTAGGGAGTAAATACAGGCTGTAAGGAGCACACACAGGGGTGTAGGGAGCACAGAGGGGGCTGTAGGGAGCCCATCAGCGGCTCTTGGGCTGAGCCACTGGTACCGTGCGTGGGGCCCGACCCGATCCTCAGATAACGCTTGCCCCAGCTCACACGCAGCCCACCTGGGAGCCCTACAGATGCCTGCCTTCAGCCCAAACAGAGCACCTCCCTGCCCCACACATCCCCCAGCAGAGTCCTGGGGACACCACAGTCCTCCTGTGTTTGGTGACAGTCACAGCGCTGAGTTTTCTCACCCAGAGGAAACGCTCCTGCAATAGAGCATCTCCTAAATGCATCGCAGCTGCTAGGCTGAACCAGCCCAAAAAAACATGTATGCTCCTCGAACACAGGCACACTTTCTGCCACTCAAGCCTGCACTGATTCCCTCCAGAACCAAGCTGTGTTGTCACATCCCTCCCTGGAAAACCAGTGAGGAAGCCCACACCTTCTCCTCTAACCCGCATCCTGACCCAGCACTGCAAAAGCCTCTTTGTGTGATGCATCCACCACCTTTAGCTGGCTCTGGAGAAAAAAAGTGTCTGTGCCTGGTGCAAACTGGTGATGGGGTGGGAGCTAAGTGACGATATCCTAATGGGAAGCAATCAGACTCCACTGCTTCTCCTCCCCCAGAGCATATTTAGAGCTTTCAGAAGGAAACAAAACTTGTTTATCTTAACGCTAATCAATTTATAGCAATCAAAATAAAACCCATTAGGAGCCATTCCCCATTTGAGTTTCAAAGAGGCTTCTGACCCCAGGAGGCTCTGAGCTGATTGATTAGAAATTTCTGACACTAATGTGTGTCTTCGGAGGGTCCAGTGTGGCTTTAATTCCTCTCTCCCGAGACACTGATCGTGTGTTAACATCTGTCAGCCCTTCCTGCACTTAGGGGAGGGGAAATTCATGAGCGTACTGAGTTGCATGGCACAGCTGGGGAGAAGGCAGCATTTGCTGGCTTAAACAGCTTCCAGAAATCCCTTGGGGCAAATCATTTGCATGATCCTTTTCTCCTTGGGCAAAAAGCTGGAGTGCACCAAGAAATAAAAAGCACCAATGCAGAGCAGAGGCAGCAGGTGGAGCGGTTAGAGCTCAGAGACGGGATTTTGGCTTTTGCATCCCAACTTTGTCCCTGACTCCTCGTGTCCCTGGGCAAGCGCACTCCCCCCCCCTCCATGCAAGGGTAACAGCAGAGCACAAATGGCAAAGAAACACACAGGAAAGATTGTTTTTATTTGCAGTTGGAGACAGATACAGGGAGGGGCCTTCATCCCTCAAGATGGAGCTCGCTTGGTCCGTCAGTGTTTTGTATCATGGTGAAGACTACATTTGTCTTCCATCGAGGACAGAGTTAAAGCACAGAAACCACCAGCCCTGGCACGGGGTTCTGCATGGCTGGGGGAGAGGAGCTGCATGTGCAGGCACAGACAATGCCCTGAGAGACATGCTGGCTTGAGGGCATCACCCCTCATGACCACAGACCATTTGCTGGAGCTGGACAAACACGGCTGGGTAAGAAAATGCATTTTTTGGCAGGGAAGTTGAAATCCCAGTGATGGAGGGATTCTACCCACTTGCTGCCACATTTCTTTATCCAATGCAAAAAAGTTGAGGGTGGCCATACATGTATGCAAACGTGTTTAGGCTAAGGGTATAAGCATGGTCACCTGCATGGGGGTGATCGATGAGGGGACAGCACGGGAACAGCGTAATCCCTTGCACACTCTTCTATCTGTACAGAGAAAAGGGTTGGAGAGAGATGGGGTAAATCTGTCCATGCAAAGGGGACACAGCTTCCACCTCCCCCCTGCAGCTTGTCCTCCAGTAACGTTCACGAGCGGGACCAACCGCCTCTCACTTTCAGCAGATTAAATAAACTAATCTAGTTAATGAAAGCAAATCAGCCCAAACGAGCCACTCTCCCCTGCAGCAGGGCGGTGGGTCACCAGGAGCAAAGCTCTCCGCCCCTGCCTGATGCCTGGAGCTCCGAGCGAGGATGCTGAGTCGCTGTTGCTGCAGCAACTCAGCGTGCAAGGGTGCACCTGGAACGCGGGGGGAGCCTTCGGCCTCTGCCCCCACCTCATCCAGGAGGCAATCAGCCAGGTTCATCACACTGGCCCCGGGTGCAGGATGCTGAACCTGCGGGACATGGAAAATTGGTCTGCGGCGGCAGGGTGAGCTGGTGCGAAGGTCCCTGGGAGGGAGCAGGATGCAGCTGTGGGGCTCAGTGGGGGCAGTGATGGGTGTCTTGGGGTTCTCTGGTGGATGCTGTTGGCTTGGCTCGGGGCAACCCATTACAGACCTTACATCCAAAGGATGCTGTGACAGAGACCTGCTATCCTCCAGGTCCTTCAGCAACACAGGAGGCCGAGGAAGAGCAGTCTCTCTGCTTCTGACACCAGAGGGAGGAACCGCTGCCTGCCAAGCTGCTGGACTCAGTCATTGCAGGGGTTTCATGACCCTTTGAACGCCTCCCTCCTTCTCTACCAGTATCTCCAGACGGACAGCCCAGTGCCCACAGCTCTGGTATCCAATGCCCACAATGCCAGCACGGGACGGGAGGCAGGGGATGGGCAGTTGGCAATGCCTGCATGACAGTGCCCTCGGTGGGTGCTGCCTGCGGGGACCAGGGTTCAGCTGCCGAGCTGACACTGCCCACAACTCTCACAGGCACTGCTGGGTCTTCTCAGCCCCCCCCCGGGCTGGCTGGTCCCTCCACAGCCTTGCACAGATCTGACGGCTCTGAACCTCGGGGTCCCACACTTTATCCAGGTGCCCTCTGCTGAGCCTGATGGCTGGTCCTCAGCTAAAGCCCCATGCCCAGCAATGAACCATCTTGCTTTACACACTCCAAAACATGGAGAAGTCCCTCTTCTCTCATTAGCTTGCTCTAGTAGTTAATCACTTAGAAACACACGCCTAATGTTTTTAATTTGTCTAGCATCAGTTTAACCCTACTGGTTCTCGTTATCCTCTGCCAGATTAAAAAGCCCTTTAGAGGCTGGTGTTTCCTCTTGGTAATCATTTCACCTCTTAATCTTTTTGAGAAGCTAAGCATATTGAGCTCTTTCAGTCCCTCGTGGAAGGGCATTTTCCATGGCTCTTGGGACCGTGTTTGTGTTTCTCTGCAGCACCCTCCAGATTTATTTTTCATATCCCTCTGGAACCATGGGGAGCAGGGCGGTCTGCTCACATGGAGGCATTTTTCTGACTTCAGTCTACAGGACAGTCAAATTTTGCATTTAACTTCATACGAGAAGCGGCTTAGCACAACTTCCCAGACCTCCTCACTTACCGGTCATGGTTTCACAGGTTTTCTCAGCAGAGATTTTCAGCTCCCTGATAGATGCAGTTATAGCAGGTCTGGCTCTGAGCACTGCTGACCCGTGGTGGGGTCTCCTGTTCCCCCGTGCCACACTACCTCCCAAGGAACGTATTTACACCCCAAGCTGGCTTCAGCACCAAGCCAAGGTTTCTCTATCCATCTCCAGTGCAGAGGTGGTGGTGGGGTCCAGCTGGCTCCATGGTCCTGGCACATGATTTTTCATGGCATCCCAGCAGGGTTGGTGAGAAGAGACCTCTGGGGTCTCCAGCCCAGCGCCTTCCTCACAGGCTGGCTATGCCCAGCCCTAAATCAGGGCAGCTGTGGCTGCATGCAGCCAAGCCTTGAAAATCCCTGAGGACAGTGACGCTCAACCTCTCTCGGGAATTTCAGCTTTTCCAAAGCCCGTCCTGAGCTTCTCAGGCTGCAGCTGTCCTTTCCTATACGATCTGGCACCACTGATGGGGGTTTGGCTCCATCCTCTTTTAATTGCCCCGCACAGAGCTGCAGCTGTGCTTAGATCCCTTCTGGGGTTCCTCTTCACTGGGTTCCCTCCACATCACTGAAATCTCCTCATTCCAAGCTTCAGCCAAGGTCTGAGCAACCCAGCTAGTCAAAGCTGCGTCCCTCCGCCGTTCTGCACAGCACATGATGCAATCCTCCTCTGCCGGCTGCTCCGATGTTGTGAAAGAGCCTCCTGAGACAAGAGATAAAGTGGCTTTGCTAACCTCATAGTGGTTGAAGAAACCACACTGAGATCTGGAACAGAGCTCGACATGTCCAAAAACACACCACGCAGACAGAAAATACCAGGAACGTGACGTCTTTCCTAGTGGCATCCAGAGGTCAAGCCCACCAAGGGTGACCAGCCGCTGCATAATGCATGAATAACATCCCCACGAACGCACACATTCATGCAGATACTGACGATGTCGATCATCGTGGTGCCGGAACAAGAGCCACCCCTGAGCACCCACCTTCAGGCTGGAGCAGGGGGTGACGAGTGACACGGCGAAGCCTCCTGATGTCCCCAAATTAGCTGGGTTTATCAGAGCTAAAGCCACTCGCAAAGAGTGACAGCAAGATCTCAGGGTGCTGAGTGAGCGGGCAATAACATGGCAAATGAAATTCAGCAGTGACAAAAGGAAACTAATGCACTTGGGGGAAAAGAGCCCTAATTATACAAACACAATGATGGGCACTAAATTAGCTATTAACATGCAGGGAGGAGATTTCGGCAGTACTAGAGATAATTCTCTGAAAACATCAGTTCAAAGCTCATCCATCATCAAAAAAAATGAGAAAAGGTAAGGAATTATTAAGAAAGGAAGCCAGCACAAAACAGGAATGTTATTAAGCCATTGCATGGAGCCATGTTTGGAACAGTGTTTGCAGTGGTGGTCACCCTTAGACAAGGTCACGAGGTAGATGATAGAGATGATTAGGGATACAGAGCAGCTTCTATATGGAGAGTCAATCAACTGAGGACACTCCACTGGAAAAGAGACAACTCAGGGAGGTATATGAAGCCATCAGGAATGTAGGAGAATGGGAATAGATAGCTTGCAATTTCTTACAGTATACAAGGACATTTTTTTTTAACATGGTGCATAATTAAATTGCATAACTTACTGCCACAAGACACCGTGGGCACTGAAAATATAAACAGCATGTCACAAGACAGGAGGAATCAGCACTCTGTCCATATCTTATTTCTCCTACTGTCTAGCCAGTACAGACATTTGCAAACAAATAAACACCAAGGTGTTTCTGGAAAGGTCACTTTTTCCATCACACAGAGTGATGCTCAGCACATGGGAAACTCTCTTGGACACCTCCTGGATGTGTTTCTGGGTCTATCTGGACCAACTGGTCAGTACCAATGGAACCTCCAGCTACCAAGAGCTGCAGCCAACAGCTTCCCAAGCGACATAACCTGGAGGATGTCCACTTCTAAAGCACACTCCAGCCCCATATACGTACCTTTTGGTGACCAAGTTAACAATGCCAACACCTAGAACACAAACAGGAAGGGTTGCCAAACGAAGGTACCTTGCTCTACTGAGCTGGCTGTGAGTAGAGTACCCTAGTCGATGGGCTAAGGACAGTCACAGTCTCCCACGAGAGCAGCACGACCTGCAGTATAATGTCACACTAAGGACTGTGGACTGTGTCCCCAGAGCCCCAGCAGCCCATGATGTTGCACTAAGGACTGTGGACTGTGTCCCCAGAGCCCCAGCAGCCCATGATGTTGCACTAAGGACCACAGACTGTGTCCCCAGAGACCCAGCGCCCCATGATGTCGCACTAAGGACCGTGGACTGTGTCCCCGGAGCCCCAGCATCCCACAGACATGAACACTGCAGCCTGGTCTTTGCGCTTGTAACAGGTTTCCGACCCTGCCCATCCACTGCCCATGCTAAATCTGCAGCACAGCACCTGCACTTGCATTTAAAACTGTTCTCAGAGGCTGCTCCAACTCTTCTGCTGGCCTCCAAGAACCTTCTGTGGAATAAGAAACCATCCCAAAACAGATCAAAGATGTCCACAGAGAAGCTGTTTAAGGGAAAAGAGCTTCTGGGCTTCGCATTTGAGGGGTATGTTTCCCTTCATGCTCAACTCAGTGATTAGTGCTCGCCAGGGAATCAGAGCTGCAAAATGAATTTGAGAAGACAGAGCAGTGTCAGGCTGTTAGTAGCTCAAAAAGGATCTTGGCTCCCCCGAGCCTGAAGGCTGAGCACTTACCATTCAGATTTAACAACCTAACGCTTCCAAGGCAGGCAGTGGCCTGCCTGCTCAGCTCTCTTGCCCCGACTCCTCCCAGAGGAGACCATTAGCACCTGAAAACGGAGAAGCCATGGCCTGGGCTGCAGCATCTGGGGTTGGACGCAGGGCTGCAGAGCAAGTCTGGATCCATACGAGAGCCAGGGCTAAGAGACAGCTTCACGCGCCGCTGCTGCGCGGCGGCTCGTATTTTTGGAAACAGCATCCCAGAGGGCTGCAGTGGATGCTGCTTGTTCTCGCGCCAGCCCTGTTTTGGAAAGTTTGGTTAAGCTCCATTTGGCTGCCTCTGAGTTATTCAAGCACAGAGAGCGGGGTTATTGATTACAGGAGGTTTAAGATTTTTTTTTTCTTCTGAGCACAGTTTGGTCGAGAAAGCACAGAGCTGGCCTGCCTGGTGCGGCTCCTGCAGCGAGGCGAAGCCACCGCTGTACACAAGCATGCAAAGTCACGGCTAACTCAGCAGAGCCTTATTTAAAAGGACGTATTCAGAGCTCGCAGCCCGGGTCTGCTCAGTCCTGTGTAGCTGGGGGCAAGAGCCACCTTCTCTGCAGCCCAAACGCCTCTGTTACCGTTCACAGAATCAACCAGGTTGGAAGAGACCTCAGGGATCATCGAGTCCAACCGTTGCCCTTACACCACCCTGTCAACTAGACCATGGCACTAAGTGCCATGTCTTGTCTTTTCTTAAACACATCCAGAGATGGTGACTCCACCACCTCCCTGGGCAGCCCATTCCAATGTCTAACAACCCTTTCTGTAAAGAAATTCTTCCTGATGTACAACCTGAACCTCCCCTGGCGAAGCTTGAGGCTGTGCCCTCTTGTCCTATCACTAGTTGCCCAGGAGAAGAGGCCAACTCCCACTTCACTACAACCTCCCTTCGTTCCTCCTCATGCCTACGGCAAGAGCCGCTCTCCCCGCGCAGCGCAGCACCGTGTGCTGCTGCACCAGGCAGAGGGTTTGCAGGGAAGGCCGGACACGGGCAGGCAGGGTTGCTCCAGGCTGCCCCGCAGACTCAGCGCTGCACCTCAAAACACCCCGGTTCGCCCCCTCCTCCTCCTCAGCTGCTCGCTAGCTGTAACGCCGATAATAAAGAAACCTCTGTGCGTCTCCAGGGAAGCAGGACTCAGAGAGGGGCACAAAGACTCCCGCAGCTGTGTGTTTGCAAACAACCCAGCTGAGCTGTGAAGAGGGGCTGAAAGCAGTAATTGTCTTTAATTAAAGGAGGTTGGAGGCATCTCAGGCTTTGACAAAAGACATTTCCAGTCTGCTAGCAGCTCCAGCACTCATCGCTGCTGCAGCCGCAACCCGGCCACAGGTTCGAAGGCGGCGTGTGACAGCGGGGACACGGGCACGCCAGTGCGAGGGTGCAGATGCAGCGGTGCCAGGGCAGTGCCACGCACCCGCAGGGCACGAGAGACATGCGCACCTGCACTCCAGAGAGGATCCCGCGAGTCAGCTCACAGCAGGACGGAATACCTGGGACCCCTGCAAGCCTCGCACGTTGCACCAGATCTGAGCGAGGTGTGCCTGTGTCGGGATCCAGCAGCTGTCTGAAGGCGTCCCACCCTCCTGCTTGACCTGGCTGCACACTTCTCTATCCAGGGGTGTCACCTCCACCCCGGCTGGTGTCTCACCCCTGTCCTGCTCTGCCCTCATCACCCTCCTGAGCAGCACCCGCACCCCCACGGTGCCTCGCCGGGGAAGCTGTGGTGCACACAGAGGTGATGCACACAGGCAGAGACTACAGACCAAACACCAAGAGCGCTATTGCTGCGGTTCCTCCCAGGTTAATTAATTAATCCTGCTCATTAGCATGCTACCCGGGCTGATGTGGAGCTCTGTCATGATGCTGCATCCTTGCAAGCTCACGTTGGGCTAAGCAGCCCTCACCACTGCAGGAGCACACGCCACGATAGACCCCCGCAGGTATGGATGCTGCCTCCCGGAGCCCTCTGCCTGGGCTGGCCCTTGCTCCTGGCCATGCTCAGAGCTTCAGGGAGACGGCAAGCAAGCTCAGGGTACCGAAATGTCCTCCTTCCCTCCTCACCTCCATGCTCAGGGATGAAGTATCCCAGGGAGGGCATATTGACCACTGTACGCTGCTTCCTCCCTCCCACCTGCATTTGCTTTTGGCCTTCCAGCACATCAGCGTGCAGGAAATCACGGCTCTGGTTTCCATGGAAACCCCATCTTGGGGGTGCCCCCCAGGCGTTACATACACGGTCAGGCTGGCACAGCAGCGGTGGTCCCACGTGTCCTGCTATCCCATGCCCAGCTCAGGAACCTCCTCCTGGTTTCCACCAAGGCCTTTCTGACCCCCTTCTCATGGCAGTGACCAAGGCAGCCCTGGTGTCAGGCACCTGGTCTGGAGGGAGGACTTCTGCTGCCAGAGAAATGTGCCGTGCTAACCTGTCTTCTTTAGGCAGGACTGAGCAGCAAAACTGCACTTGCATCCAGGCTGAACTCTCTGTGCAGCTTTGCACATTACGCTTTTACTGCTTTCCCATGCGTACCCCCTCTTCCCACACTCCGCTCGATATCTGCCTTGCAGCTGGGAACACCAGAAGATCAGCCCTTGCACACGGGCAAAGCCCCGCCGTGGCCCCTGCAGAGGTGCAGAGAGCCCAATGCACCCAAAATCATTAAGGATGTCAAGCACGCAGAGGCTGCGTGTGAAGTGCATGTGCATCGGGCTCGACATGTCCTAGAGGAACCACCATGCGTGTTGGGCAGGTCCCCATGCGCATATTTTTGCCTGGGAAATCCTGGAAAGAGCAGCCGCGCTCTAATTCAAGAGAAACAAAAACAAACTGGGATCGCTTCCATCTGAGCCAGACAGCAAAAACCTTTCCAGAAGCAAAAAAAAAAAAAAAGACCAGTTCTAATTATAGGGTATCCTGAAGATACACACACTTAGATTTGTCACTGTATTTGCAAATTAAGCACACTCATGGTGGCAACGCGAGTAAGCAGTGGGCATGATGAAGTTCCTCTTCTGGCTTCCTAATCGTCTTTAGAAAGCAGAACAATCAACGTGAGCTGTAACCGGGGCAGAACCGGTGCACCCTGCCATTTCCAGCATCGCAGACCTCCTGCAGGTCCTACGGCTAGGATTGCACGGCCGCAGCTGGAAGACTGAGCTTGAGAAAGCCCGGAGATCATTCTTCCTACAACAGCTACCCCGTCTCTTATTCTTCAGTCAGTGCCACAGGTCCACTCCCAGGGTGTAAATTGAGAGTAAAACACCAACATTATTGCTTGGATCAATGTCCGAGCTGATGTAGGTGACGGTAACGGCACAACCACTGTACTTGTGAAGGTGACTGGAAATTACAGCATCGCTCGCCTCCTCCAAAGGAGAGGAAGGCTGGCGAGGCACCACGTGCTAGGAAGCGTGCTGTGGACTGCTAGTAGCAATGCAACAGCAAATTGAAGCAATTTTTAATCCATCATTGGGGTTCACAGCAGGGAAAGGTGAATAAGAAGCTTCTCTGGGTGCGAGTCATTCCCTGATTGTTTCTCCTAATCCTGTTTGACACACTTTTACTCTTTCTGTTTTATTAACCTGGGCTGCACGTACACACCGAAAGGCTCAGAATTAATTTTGCTCGCCGTGTTGCAAGGAAAGGCCTGCAGCAGTGGCGTTTCCACTGCAGTAAACCCTCCTAAGTTTCATGCCTTCAGCTACGGGAATCCTCTGGGTGATGGCTGGCATGAGAGACCAGCTCCAGCACCCTGCTGCCTGGGCAGCCCGAGGCATCGCTTCCCCCATCACAGCTCCCTGCAAGCCAAACACGGTGCTGTAGGATCCCGAGCCACTTAGGTGGGGATGCATGGGGAGGTTATCTGCCAAAACTATGTTCTTGATCGTGGTTACAGCAATATGGACGTCTGGAGAAGTGCCACTGGCACACAAGATTGGAAGGAAAAAGGGAGGGGAGGGGAGGGAAAGGGGCAGAGGAAGGCTCATGAAAAAACTGTTGGTTTCCACTGAAATGCCTAAAGAGAGAGATTAGCACCTTAGAAACCCCCGGTTAAGGGTCTGATGACCAGCACTGTCCTGCATCCCGCCTGTCCCTTGATGCTCCCCACGTGTGGGCACTTCAGGCCGCTGCATGGGGCACCGGCCTGCACCCGTCTGCTCTGCACGCCCCAGGAGGATGTGGACGCCGTGCTCAAGAACGGCTCTCCTGAAAGGCAGCGAGAAAGGTGGAGCAGCATGATGGAAACCACCCGCTGTCTGAGAGCAAACATGCCCCTGACGCTGCACAGGCCCTTCCCGCATCTCCGCAGAAAGCCTCCTGGAGAGCCGATGCCGTAAAAAGGCAGATATCGTGCATTTAATGGAGTGGGCTGTTTGCTGTTTGACAAATATTATCTCTTACTACAGCCGCTTCAGAAGTCGCTACGATCTTTTCAAAAGCCATCCAGGCTGGGAGAGATGCCATTTGGAGCAAAGCATCCACGTTACTCTACTTTATGGTCTCCACTCCAGGCTGCACTTTAATTCCTACTAATCTTGAGGGTTTGGGCATTTTGATAGCTTGAAAGGAATAAAGCCTTTATCACGTGTCCGTTTATTGTTCACTCTGCTCCTGTCTCCTGTCACAGCTGCAGGTGTAACAACCGTGGTACTCCTGGGATCATAATGTTTTGAAAGGAAATTGCTAGCTTTGGTTTCAGACTTAAAAATTGTCTTCTTGAACGCAGGGTCTCCATGAGCTCTGAAGGTGACAAGAGTCTGAAAGTGCAAAAAGACTGCAAGCAGGAGCTTGTCGTCCTTGAAAACTGTCAGCGCCCAAATACTGAAGAACCAGATATTCTCTCAAAATGCATTTTGAATTTGCCCCATTAGTCATAGGAGTTATTTCTAGCCATTGCCCACCAAACCTGTGGACCTCCAACAGGTCCCTCACCTCATGGTCCAGGCATGCCCATTGCCTCCCCGGCTGCTGCTGCAGCATCACTGCGGTACCCACAGCCCACCGCGGAGGGGTGAGCCAGCCCAAGTGCTTGGGATGTGCTTGAGCGCAGAACCGTACACTCAAGCATCAAGAGCCCCGTTGGCCCACTGAAACCACAAGACGGGTTTTTTGCAAAGGTCTCTCTAGTTTCTGACACAAGGAGCAAAGCCAATATCCCCAGTTTACCTCCAAGGACTCCAGGAAGATGCTAACACCTTGGCAAGTGACATTTCAACCTGCTGAAGTGAAGAAGAGCTCTCTGTCTTTGAAGACCTTGCTTCAGAGACCTGGAAAGGATTCACAGGAGTCACCTACCTGCAGAACACATTGTGTTCACACAGGTCCCACTTTCAGGTGCCTTTCAAAACAAAGGATGCGAGAGGAGCAATGCACTGAGTTGGTAGCTCCAGATCTCAGTAGAACTTTTTTCCATCTCCCCTTAACAGGGTGCTTTCCAAGACCCAATGACTTAGTTGCCTGCTCACGCTATACCTTGTTGCCCATTTTACAGCCTGTAAGACCTGCCATTCTGCAAATTACTAGTTTCTCATGTACTACAACCAGTTTCTCCACTTCCTGGGCAGATGCTGGGCACCAGCAAAGGCATCCGAGCTGGTGGGCACAGGACTGCCGCTCACTTGGAGGAAGACTCCAGCTGAACCTTGCGCATAGGGAGGAAGTCAAGGATGCTGGTTCAGAGCCTCTTCTGCTTGTAAATGTATTTCCAGTGTGGCCACAGCCCACCCAACGCACGGTAGCGCTCTGCAGCCCTGCCTTAAACCAGCTGCCGGCCACGTCCTACAGTCTGCCAGGCTGTGTCCCTTACTTCACATCTCTTCTCTTTTTAATACCTAACAACATTTTTTGGTTTTTTATTTTCTAAGACACCAGTTCCCCAAATGCCAAGAAATGAAGGCGACAAGGGGATGCCTCAGACTCACCGGATGGCACTCCACCGCATTTCTGCCTGGTTTTGCTCCGCATCCTTCAGGCAACTCCTTCCCTGCGGTGTTTAGGTTACAACACCCGCCCACGGAAGGACTGGGTATTGTGGATTGGTGTCACTGAACTTAAGGTCTCCTTCAAAATGTGAAAAATGTTGTGTATTTTGCTTGGCCAAACCTAATTTAACGTTGTTTGAAGGTTGGTCTATGTAAACATAGCCATTGTATGAGCTATGAAACACTCTGATTCCATTTCCTAACCTTTATGGGGACTTTTATGTACACTTTCCAGTGATATACTATGTTTCTAAGGCATATGGGGAACAATAAAGAGTTTCTCTGGAGCTAATTAAGCTAATCATGGCTTCTAGATGAAATTTTCTGTAAGATTTTTACCTCGTATCGCTAAAATAAAATAACTGTTCTCTTACAGAGTGATCATCTGACATCAGACTAACTTTAAATTGCCGTCTCTCTCCCCAGAGAATTGTCTGAGGGTATTTCCCAAAATTAAGCGTTAAAAATAATCTCTTGGTTTTGGCCCGACGCACAGAAAATATCTCAAATGAAAAAAAGAAATCCTCAAAAGCAGCCTTTTCTCCAATTTTCCTCAAGTTACACAGGACGAAGAATATTCTCCTCTTGCCCCACAAAGATGCAGCACCCTGATGAGCTCAGGGAAAAACCCTCCTTGCCTCCCAGGTCTCTGAGAGCCTTGCTTCAAAGGAAAAACTAATGGTAAAAAACATGTTCCCTTCATTTTACGGCAATAATGAGTTAAAGTCCTGGAAGCCTGGGCCTGGATCCCAGCTATTCATTCCAGTTCCTATTAATGTTTACCACTTTTCTCAGAAAAAAAAAAAAGGGGGAGGCCTATGAAGGAGAGAGAGGAAAAGCAGGAATACATGCTGCTCTCCTGCCGGCGTCAGCATGGGATGCTGCGAGAGCTCCTATTCCCCCCTCACAGGGGTGTAGCAAGACCAGGAATGTGTTATTTGATCTGTTTCATCTGTAAAAATAAGCCGGGAGAGGAGGATGTTCTTATCAGTACAGACGTCAGCTCCATGAAAGCACCCGTGTTACAATGGGGCTCCCGTCCCTGCACCCAGGGCACAGTCAGTGCACGTGCGGAGTCAGAGGGGACGTCACTCCTTCTCCAGTGGAGAACCTCCGGGTCTGCTCTCACCCACCTCCTCCCATCTCCTCACTGATGCCAGCACAATGAAATGCCTGGCGAGCAAGGATGGGGGAAGGAACCTTTCCCAAAGCAGGAAGGGGAGCAGAGACCTTCCATGCAGCTTTGCTGGGGAAGACCTTGAGCAGAGGGAAGAAAGGGCTCATGCAGAGGGACTGGGAAACACCAGCTATGGCAGATAGTTGCAATGCACAAGTCCACCATGTCTCTCTGAGAAATCCTGGGGATGGCCATCACTCCATCAGGAAACTCCCAGTGGGTTTTGCTCGACCTGATATCTCCATCCCTTCTTCCAACTCAAGGAACTCATGACCTGTCCATACTAATAAATAAGAATATGCTGTTCCACTTCACGCTTCCAGCGGGCTGCTCTCAGGTTATCATCTGCATCTGGCTGGGGTCTTTCCTACACCTTCACAACAGGGTTGGGAGTGCTCTGCAATGCTCCTGCTGTTCAAAAATCAGCTCAGGGCCTGAAAAACCTCATGTCCTCCCCTTCTCTACAGAGAAAAGACTTTTGTGGGAGATCTCAGCCCATCCCTTGTCTTGAAAGCAAAATGAGAAATCAGTTCTCATTTCACAGAACCACAGACTGGTTTGGGTTGGAAGGGACCTTAAAGACCATCCAGTTCCAACCCCCCTTCCATGGGCAGGGACACCTTCCACCAGACCAGATTGTTCCAAGCCCCATCCAACCTGGCCTTGAACACTGCCAGGGAGGGGGCACCCACAGCTGCTCTGGGCAGCCTGGGCCAGGGTCTCACCACCCTCACAGAAAAGAATTTCTTCCTAATATCTAATCTCAATCTCCCCTCTTTCAGTTTAAAACCATTCCCCCTCATCCTATCACTCCATGCCCTTGTAAAAAGCCCCTTTCCCACTTTCCTGTAGCCCCTTCAGGTACTGGAAGGTGCTAGAAGGTCTCCCCGGAGCCTTCTCTTCTCCAGGTTGAACAGCCCCAACTCTCTCAGCCTGTCTCCATAGCAGAGGTGCTCCAGCCCTCTGAGCATCTTCGTGGCCTCCTCTGGACTCGCTCCAACAGCTCCATGTCCTTCTGTTGGGGGCCCCAGAGCTGGACGCAGCACTGCAGGGGGGGTCTCACGAGAGCGGAGCAAAGGGGCAGAATCCCCTCCCTTGACCTGCTGGCCACGCTGCTGGGGATGCAGCCCAGGACACGGGTGGCTTTCTGGGCTGCGAGCGCACATTGCCAGCTCATGGTGAGCTTCTCATCGACCATCACCCCCAAGTCCTTCTCCTCAGGGCTGCTCTCAGTCCTTTCTCCGCCCAGCCTGTGTTTGTGCTTGGGATTGCCCTGACCCACGTGCAGGACCTTGCACTTGGCCTTGTTGAACTTCATGCTGTTCGCATGGGCCCAGCTCTCAAGCCTGTCCAGATCGCTCTGGATGGCATCCCTTCCCTCCAGCGTGTCGACCGCACCACACAGCTTGGTGTCATCGGCAAACTTGCTGAGAGTGCACTCAATCCCACTGTCCGTGTTGCCGACAAAGATGTTGAACAGGACCGGTCCCAATACCGACCCCTGAGGAAAGCCACTTGTCACTGGTGTCCACTTGGACATTGAGCCGTTGACCGTAACTCTGAGTGTGACCATTCAGCCAATTCCTTATCCTCCGAGTAGTCCATCTGTCAAGTCCGTGTCTCTCCAATTTAGAGACAAGGATGTTGTGGGGGACTGTGTCAAATGCTTTGCACAAGTCCAGGTAGATGGCATCAGTCACTCTTCCCTTATCCACCAGCGCTGTAACCTTGTCCTAGAAGGCCACGAAATTTGTCAGGCATGATTTGTCCTTAGTGAAGCCATGCTGGCTGTCACCAATGACCTCCTTAATTTCCATGTGCCTCAGTATAGTTTCCAGGAGGATCTGCTCCATGATCTTGCCACGCACAGAGGTGAGACTGACTGGCTTGTAGTTCCCTGGGTCTTCCTTTTTCCCCTTATTGAAGATGGGGGTTACGTTTTCCCTTTTCCAGTCACTGAGAACGTCCCCAGACTGCCACGACTTCTCAAAAATGATGGATAGCAGCTTAGCAACTTCATCCGCCAGTTCCCTCAGGACCCGTGGATGCACCTCATCCAGTCCCATGGACTTGTGCACCTTCAGGTTCCCTAGATGGTCTCGAGCCCAGTCTTCTCCTACAGTGGGCAGTTCTTCATCCTTCCAGTCCCTGCCTCTGCCTTCTGAGACTTCAGTGGTGAGGCTAGAGCACTTGCCAGTGAAGACTGAGGCAAAAAAGTCATTGAGTACCTCAGCGTTCTCCGTATCTCAGGTAACCAGGTCTCTTGTTTCCTTCTGGAGAGGGCTCACATTTTCGTTAGCCTTCCTTGTATCACTGATGTACCTATAGAAGCTTTTCTTGTCGTCCTTGACATCCCTGGCCAGATTTAATTCTATCAGGGCTTTAGCTTTCCTAACCTGGTCCCTGGCTGCTCGGACAATTTCCCTGTATTCCTCCCAGGCTACCTGCCCTTGCTTCCACCCTCTGTAGCCTTCCTTCTTGTGCCTGAGTTTATCCAGGAGCTCCTTGTTCATCCATGCAGGCCTCCTGGCGTTTTTGCCTGCCTTCCTCTTTGTTGGGACGCATCGCTCCTGAGCCTGAAGGAGGTGGTCCTTGAATACTAACCAGCTTTCTTGGGCCCCTCTTCCCTCCAGGGCTTTATCCCATGGTACTCTACCAAGCAGGTCCCTGAAGAGGCCAAAGTCTGCTCTCCTGAAGTCCAGGGTGGTGAGCTGGTTGCGCACCCTCCTTGCTGCCCTATGGATCTTGAACTCCACCATTTCATGGTCGCTGCAGCCAAGGCTGCCCTTGAGCTTCACGTCCCCCACCAGCCCCTCCTTGTTGGTGAGAACAAGGTCTAGCATGGCATCTCTCCTCGTCAGCTCCTCTATAACTTGGAGAAGGAAGTTGCCATCCACGCACTCCAGGAACCTCCTGGATTGCTTGTGCCCAGCTGTGTTGTCCTTCTAACAGATATCAGGATATATCTCCTTTGACTGCTTTTGGCCATGAAGGTCTAGTCCCTCCGAAGCAGCATTTCCTATTCTGAGGTGAGTCGTCCATCTCCCTCCTTCAGCATCAGAAGTCTTGGAAATAGGAAGAGATAGGAATGAAAGAGGATGAGAGGAAACGGCCTCAAGTTGCGCCAGGGGAGGTTTAGATTGGATATTAGGAAAAATTTCTTCACTGAAAGCGTTATCAAGCATTGGAACAGTCTGCCCAGGGAAGTGGTGGAGTCACCATTCCTGGAGGGATTTAAAAGACGAGTAGATGTGGTGCTGAGGGACATGGTTTAGTGGTTGACTTGGTAGTGTTGGGTTAACGGTTGGACTCGATGATCTTAAAGGTATTTTCCAGACATAACGATTCTTGTATGATTCTATGATGCTATGAAATAAATGCCTCAACCTCCCCATCTGACACCCCATTGCTCTGCTAGGCTCCCCCTGGTCCTACTCCCACCTCCAGATGGCCAAATCCTACCCAGGAATGTGCAGAGAACAGGCTGACATCTCCTCCGACTCCAGAGCGCACCAAGCAGCCTTGGAGTGGTTAATATCGAGCAGCTGCAATCCCCACCACAGCCCTAATTGGATTCACAACATGGAGAGGTCAGCAAGAAGCAGGAGGGAGAAGAATCAAAGCAATGGAAAGAAAGACATTGTATTCTTGCTTCCCAGACAGAGAGGGAGGAGAGGGAAAAGCCCAAAGAGCAGCATCCACAATGACATCGAGCCACGGCCGGCTGGGAGCATTCAAATTGTCAACAACCCTGTAGAAAAGGCAGACAAATTCCTGTTTTGTACTTGGGAAGAAGCCAGGTGATGTAATCAACTTATAGGATGATGGTGAAATACTTTCCATTCCAGCAGTAACTCAAGATGTTAAATAGCAGCTACTAAAGTTAAACATTGTTAAATCAGTATGTCAGGATAGCATCTACCTAAGAGTTGTTAAAGAGATGGCTGATGAACCAGTGGACAGTTAATGTTCACTTTCCACACGCTGTGAAGAAGCAGGATGTTTCAGAGATGGAGGAAAAAGCTATTTGTTAAATGAGGCAGTCTTGGCTATTTTAGGCCTGCCTCTGCAACATCAGTACCAGTCAAATAAGGATGTGTCAGCTACAGGATTCGGCCAGCGAAGGCTTAAAGAAGGTAGTAATAGTAGTGCCAACCTACGTACACTTATGGAAAACAGATTAAGGCAAATTAGCCTCGTATGGTTTTTGATGCAATTACAAGATTGGCTGGGTGAGGTAACAGCGTTAATGCAACGCACCCAAACTTCTGCAGAGCATTTCCCTCGGTAACACATGATATTTTGATTCAGAAATTAGAGGGTCCACAGACACCGTGGGACATATTCAATGCATTAAAACTTGGCGAGCTGATACCGCTATGGTCTGAGATCTAAGCGGGGACCGTGCAGACAGCAGGTCTGTTTCTACTAGAGCCAACAAATTTCATTCGTGCCTCTGGGTTATTTAACATTTTTATCAATGACCCAGGAGAAAGCCCAAAGCGCTCCCAATAAAGTTAGCTGATGACATGGAAGTTGTAGTGTGGTAAATACTGAAGATGATGGGTTCCTGATACACGGCAATCCAGATGCCTCAGTGGACGAAGCACAAGCAAGGAATGTGCGTTTCAGTCCAAACACATGTCAAATCACACCGCCAGGGACAAGGATGCAGGCCGCAGCGGTTATCTGCTCCCAGTCCTGCTGGGGTGGACATGGATCCTGCAAAAGCACCCAGTGAAACGCCATTGCCAAAATGGAAATCTCTGGCACTCAGCTGATCACTGTGAGTATCCAGTACGTGGGATGGTGGATCTGCCAACGCTAAAGCAGCGCCAAGGGCTGGGAAGAGCCAAAACAGCTGGCCAAAAACTTCACCAGAGGACTGGGGGCCAAGGATTACTCTTAACCAGGCACACAGAAAGCAGAGGTGTGGTGATGGACAAAGCTCACTGAGGTCCAAGTGCCAGGCGCAGGTGGGGGTAAGAAGGCAGGAGCGACCGCTGGAAGTGTTTAACAGGCAGTTCTCCATCTCTGGAAACATTTACATCATGATTGGCTGTATCAGCTCCAGCTCAACAGGAATGCTTCCGGCAAGAACTTAATTACCCCTAGGGCCTTACAATTTATTGGCCGGGTCCAGCAGTATCAGTGGAGGCCCAGAACAGGCATGGAGCCAAAAATAGCCTCCTATCTTCAAAACATCACGTATTTATGGGACGTGACTGTAGAACAGCTAGGACATACCCTTCTCCAGCACCTCAGAAAGCTGCACACCCCTCCAGGCCCTTAGCACATACTTGCCCCGCTCTGAAACCCAAGCACAGCACAGCTGGGACAGACCCCCACTGCTTCCCACACCTCTGTGATGGATGAATAGCTCTGGGTCCTCAACACACGCATACGTGCACATCACTGCCCCTGCACCCGCATCCCCAGCACATGGCGGTGGCAGATCTGCTGCGCTGGACCTCAAAATAACATGTCAGCACAGGAAGGGAAGCCCACCTGTAGGGTACACATCTGTGAGGGCACACTCCTACCAAAACGTACCAGCCAGCCCTATACAGCCCCAGGCTGGGACACCCCAGGTACCAGCCCGCTACAGCAATAACCCCGGAGGTCACACTTCTCCCTTCAGAGATGGACTTGGGCTGGGTCAGCACTGGAGCTGACCAGCTGGGAGTATCCAGCTGGGTCAGTGGTGGAACCAGGCTGTGGTGTTGATGGGGCTGGACAGCACCAACACCGGGCTGGGTACTGGAGCTGGAGCTGGGTCAGGACCCCCACATCCTCCCTTCTGGCTCTGTCCCCCAGCGAAGGAGCAGGAGGAAGGCAATGCAGGCTCCCCTCCTGCCTCCCCTTCGTGGTGGGACACACCGTTGACCCCTCAGGCTCCCCACAGGGGTGGCCCAGCTCCACCTTGAGCTGGAGAAGACAGGTGGCAGCCTGGTTCTTCTACACACCACCAAGGTGACCAGGTTTCTCCTTTTCCCAGCACATCACCAGCTCCTCTCCTCCTCAGAAACCCCTGTGACGCCAAGGGATGATGCCAAGTGTCTCTGATAGCAAGAGAGTGTCACCACCAGCTTCTGCAGGGTAAAACCATCCCTTGTTACCACGGCAAGACCAGGACTCCCCACACTCGGTGCTGTACGACTGCAGCAAAGAAGAGGCCGCCCGCTGCAAATGCAGTGACCAGACACATGGGCAGACGTCCTCCAAAGATGGAGAGGAGCTGGAGATGAACGCGGGGTTCAATAGCCAGGACCTGCAGCCAGCGACTGCCATCCCCGAGCAGGCAGAGACCCTTACAGGCAGCCTGTCCAGCCCAAACAGAGAGAGAGCAGGCAGCACAACAGCTCTGCCTCCGCCGTTGCAGAGGGGAGCCAATGAATAAGGGAGGCAGAGAGAGAAATGCGCTTAATATGCTGCATGGGAGGGACGGGCGGGGGAGAAGGGGGGAGGCGGCAGACAAAGAACAGGGAGATGGAGAAAAAAAGACGCAGGCAGGGAGCAGGAGAAGGTGAAGCAGGGAGGACGGGTTGGGCATACCGGGCTGGGGGGGAGGCGGTGCGGGGAGGGCTGTGCACCAAGCCCCTCGCCTGAAACGAGATGGGATGTGAGCAGAGGAGCGGAGAGGAGCGGGCAGCCGGCCCCTCTCAGGGCCCTGCGGGATCAGCGAGCAAGGCCCAGCAAAATGAAAATCTCTTAACCACACAGAATTGTTAACTGCCCCCAAATCCTTTTGTGCTGGGGCTGCAAGCTTAGAAGAGCTTAAGCTGTTAGATGCATGAACTTCCTCCATAAATATCCCTTGTGTACACTGCCGTGCGCAGGCTTGCGCTGTATTAGCCAGATGAAAAGCCCAGCGGAGAAAATGAACAACTCCTTCCAGCGCCTCGCAGCTGCACAGAGGGGCCGTCCACTGCTCGGGATGCCCTTTCCCACCGGGAGCCCTTAGCTGGGCAGGACCAGTGAGCCATGTCCCCCACGCTCCCCACCACATCACATTTGGGCGACTGAGCCGTGTGAGAGCACTTCACCCCAAAAGCCAGCTCGGATTCGCTTTTGTTTTGCTTCTGGAAAGGGGCCCAGATTCCCTCCCACCCCTCGAAACACGAGAAAACCTGCCGGCCACATGTATGAGTGAGTGCCCCAAACCAGGCGGCTCGTACACTGCCTCGGTGGGGACCAGGGGCAAGGACGCAGCGGGAGGTGGGCAGGGATGCAGGACTGCATCCCGCAGGTCTTTCCTGAGTTGATCTGGGGAGCAGAGCCCTTCCTCTGCCTGACCAAGCCAGGGTGACCAGACCCTTCCCCAGTCCTCTGTGCGGCTCACTGGGGGTGCTGGGAGAGGATGGAGATTCTATGGCTGTCCTGCCAGCTCCATGGCTGTCTCTCCTTCCAGTCCCCACTCTTCTTCTTGGGGCTGCTGGGGGAAAAGGGAGGGGGTGTTCCAGTCTGGCACAGCCCTGGGGTCCCATCCAGCCCCGATCATGCAGATCACGCAGCCCCACACGGGAAGGGGAGGGGGAAGGGAAGGGGAAGGGGAAGGGGAAGGGGAAGGGGAAGGGGAAGGGGAAGGGGAAGGGGAAGGGGAAGGGGAAGGGGAAGGGGAAGGGGAAGGCAGCCCTGGAGCCAGCTGCCCCACGGAGACGGCAGGCTGCTGGCCACTGCGTGATTAATGACGGTGGGGAGTGTGGGGCCGGGCGCACGCCAGCGCCGGCTGGAGAAACAGCTGCCGAGGTACCGGACCTCCCAAAATCCTGCTGCTACGCAGACAAAAAGGAGACCCGGCCTCTCCCTCCTGCTCGCTCTCTCCACCTTGGTCCCTGCTCCTGCCTGCTCTGCCTCCCCTCCCAGCTCCACCAGGCAGAGCTGCAGGGACAGGGCTCTGCGTTAAAGAGGTCCTGGGAGCCCTGGGGCTTGCAAAGGGACCACCGTCCCTTGGCTGGACTGGCAGCGGGACCGAGGAGCCCCGAGAAACCATATCTGCATCAGAGCAAAGGGCTGTGCAGGGCTGGGTCCGCTCAGGAAAAAAAACAGGCTGAGATGGAAAAGCTGACATGAATCATTTTGGCTTGCTGGTGTTGCTACGAATGGTTCACCCAGGCATCGTAAAACACCCGTCCTCCCTCCGAGGCTGGGATTGGCCAGGCTCCCTTTCCATACCGCCTTGCAGCAGCACTTCCTAGCTGTCCCTGTTCCCAGCACCATCCCTGCTACAGCTGGAGGACACTTGATCACCCTGAGCTCAGCGGCAAGAGACATACAGTGGCTCAGTGAGGAGCAGCTCAAAGCACAGATATTAAATGACATCCCCAGCACACCAGGATGCTGGACACATGAGCAGCCCAGCCACCAGCAGAAGACGCGGTGCCCTCTCCAAGGGGACTATCCAACCTGCAGTCCCAACCAAGCATGTCCAGAGACTGTCCATCCCCCTCCCCAGCGTGTCCATCTCCCCACGTACCAGCACATTCCCCATGCTGGCTTGGTGCTACCTGGCCACCCCTTCCCGCAGCAAGAAGAGAGGAGACGCAGCCCCTTCCTTGCGCTCTGCAATTCCCACTGTTGTATCTATAACTGACCTCAGAGAAACCCCAGCTCTGCTCGGAGTGTGCCGATACTGTCAAAACTGTAATGGGATTTTGACGTTCAGCCGGGACATGGCGGAGAAGAGTCCATTTGCCAAATGCCGTGGTTAGCTCTGGGCATGGTACAGCCACAGATGTCCATTAAACATGCAGCTCTCGGGTCCCCATCTCTCTCCCGATAACCCCAGCAGCTCCTTTCTCAACCTCCCCAAGCCCACGGGTGACTGGGGAGGAGCACGGAGACGGGTTTGGGCATGGTGCTTTCAGGGAGGGTGGTGCAGAGCCTCTTGATCACCCGGGATCACGCTGGCTCTGTGATGCTCAGCTGACCTGAGCAGGTGCTCCTGGAGTCTGCTTTGAACATCCGCAGGGCAGGAGAACATCTACAGCGCAGGAGAACATCTACAAGGGCAGGAGACCTCTGGCTACCGAGGGAGATCAGGGGCCAGGCTCGGAGGTGCCCAGGTTGGAGAGGTGAGCCTGGCCCTGAACAACCCATGACCATGTCCCATGCTGGGCCATTTGCACCTCACTAGGAAAATGCTGCAGACAACTTGGTCCCTCCCAACGCATCACCTTTGGGTGCCTGCACTCCCGCTCTCCTCACCCCAGAAGCATTTCAGCCCATGCCAAGGCACAGGGAGCAAACCAAAGTGAAAACAGCACCAGTAATTTGAGAGGTGACTGCAGTTGGTGGCACGCACCACGGCTACACACACGTGAGTCCCTCCAAGACCTGGAGAGCACTGAGGGCACCAGCAACAGGCTGGCACCCCTGGACTCGGTGGCTCTGAGGACGCAGAGGTAACGCAGAGCCTCTGCATCGGATGGATGAGCCTGGGGCAGGAATTGAGGAGCTGGGGAAGGAGTCAGCGTCCACACACACGTTCCTCTCCCACGTCCCCACATGCTCCTCTCCCACCCCTGCCCAAGGAGGTCACTCCCAGGTGGCTCATGCAGATCCCAGCTGCAAATCCCGACTGCCACCACCGGCACAGCCCACTGGCAGCAAGGCGAGCACGCGGAGCAAGACCGAAGGTGAGCGGTTACCTCTGCAGACTGTCCCATTTTCCACTGACTCGTAGCCCGCCCGGCACATGCAGCGGCCGATGGGCACCAGCCACTCGCCATCCCCGTTGCAGTACAGCTTGATCGGCACGTCCACCTCCTCTGCGTTGGTGATGCATGTCCCCCGGGCTGCCACCAGCGAGGTGCTCTCCGCTCCCGAGAGGGTTTCTTGGAAGACAGCCCCATTCTGGATCACACGGGGACACTTGCGGTAGAAGACACGGACAGCAATCAAGGACATGCAGCCTCCGTAGTCCTGGAAGGCCAGGTAGAAACCATTCTTGGAGACAGGCCCAAAACTGCGTACCTCGGTGTTAATCTTCATCACCCGTCCACCTAGGTCCACCTGCGAGAAGCTCTCGTCAGCAGCGATCGTGTCCACCTTCATCCAAGGATTCTCCATCCAGTTAGGAAAAGTCTTGGTGGCCGAGTCAAAGTCTGACTCGAAATAGTAGAGGTTAAAAGTCTCCTTACAGGAGCCTGGGACATTAGGGATGCTGCTGCAGTCCCGGACAGAAAATTTCATCTCCACGTGGATGCGGTGCGCTCCTCGCCTCCGGATGTACTTGGTCCGGAGCCAGTTGTTTTGGCTGGATTCAAAGACATTGCACACTTGGTAGGTGCGGATCGTGTTCATGTTCTCGTCGTACCCGCTCACCTCTTCCCACTGGGGATAGGACACAGAAAGTCAAGGGGCCGCACTGCACTGGCATTCCCCACCCACCTTGCCTCCTCCCAGCCCCATCTGTGTGCCAAGAGGGCAGGCTCTGCCAGTACCACCACCCCATGCCCACCCCACCCGCAGGCAGCCCCATGGGTGCCCAACACCTCGCCCCAGCACAGCTCCAGCACCACCCTACAAGCACCCCGTACCTACGCGCCTCCGACCCGCTCCAGCAGGGTTTGACCCACGCTGCACGCCAGGCAGGCTCCATGCCTTGGGGACAAGGTGGCCCAAGCCCCCAGCAGAGCTCAGGGCCATGTCACCACCAGCAGCACTGTCCTCCATGCCCGCGTTTATGGTACAGCACCTCTGCCGGGTGGCAGGGCACAGTGGGGTCATGCACCTCCTCTGCAAGCAGTAATGTCTTTAGCAGGGCTCCTGCCCGCCGGCTGCACTGTGCTGTGGAGCCTCCGGCAAAGCAACACGATGACTTTAGCAGATGTATTCCCACCGGTGCCACTACGGTTACAGACGTGGCAGACAGGACCCACCTTCTCAGGAGCACGTAATGCGGATGTAAAACCTCCTCGCCGACTGCAGCCTGAGCACCGGTGTGAGGGGCAGCTGGCTAGTGGCCCAACAGGGCAGTAGCCAGCGGCCTCTCCCCAGAGAAAGGTTTATGGGAGCCTGGCTGATCCTGCTGTGTACCCAGAAAGGGAGATGCTGGGCTAGATCCTGCTGGTCGCCCTCATCCCTCCCCCTTCAAGGCCCAACATGCTTCGGGGTCCCTCCCGCAGGTGCGCACAGGACCCAGCCCCAGCTGTCCTAAACCAGACTTGTGGGACGTCCTACAAGCTGCGGCCTGACAGTAACATCCTTCTCAGCAAGACAGCTCAGAGACGACATATTTCCCCATGGGAAGCTCAGCCAAGCTCCAGCTGACTTACAGCTGACTCTGCTGAGCTCTGGAGGACTCTCCACAGAGCTCGGGGCTGTTGTGACACCTCCTGGCTCTGTCCCGCTCCCTGACCTTTCCCCAGGCTGTTTTTTTCCAAATCCTTCAGTGCTTGTTGTTGTCTCCATCCTTTGTAGGATGCGGAGACTTCAGGCCACGTGATGCACCAGGCAAGGGCAGAGCTACAGCCTGTAACCGGCCACCACTCCTCTGCAGTGAGGACAGATGGGAAGGAGTCTTTGTGGGAGGAGAACCTTTCACTTGGCTCACCAGAGCATCTTCCCCAGCTCAGACCTTGCTGGAGTGCAGAGCATCTCCCTGTGCTGCCCCCGGCCCACCCGCAGCACCCTCATGATGCTGGCAGTGGGGACCATGGTCCAGCTAGAGTGTGACAGTCCCAGCCAGCTGGAACAGCTTCTCATGAACTTGTCCATAAACCTGCTCCAGTGGAAGCCAAGCTATTTCCCATGGATGTGAAACCCTGAGCACAACCCTGCCCTGGATGCGGGACCATGAGACCCAGGGCAGGGCGGCAGCACAGCCAGCGCTTCCAGCCCGGATCCAGCACCAGTGCCAGGACTGAGGTCCACAGGGAAAATCCTGCAGGAGCAGAGCACCGCCAGCCCCTCAGCCTGAAAACAGCCTCACAAGGGCATGCAGGACTGCAGAGACAGGCTCACGAGATGGGAGACAGATTGCTCCTCACACATCAAGGCTAACAGCCCAGCAGAAGGCTGTCAGGGAAGATCCCCAAACAGCTCCAACCACTTCTGATTGGCAGTGGCTGCAAATCTGCTGCCATCGCTGCGGGGGGGAGGAGAGCATCCTCACAAAACACGGGGGGAGCGTTTGCTTTATTTTCCAGAAATAAATTTGGTGTGGCAGTGGAAAATTGCAGGATCTCCCTGTTTTTTAGAGCACTGGTTGAGAGGGGGGGGTGAAGGACTCAAGGACAAGCAATTGCTTCCCCGCCCTGCCCCTGACATGGCTCTCCCTCGCCTGGACCACTCCTGACACCCACTCCACAACAGAATGTCAGCCACCAAGACCCAGGGATGCCCAGCACCTGCCCCATCCCCAACCCCACCTGCACGGCCCCCTGGGAGGGCTCAGGACATGAGCCTGAAGAGCTCAGCCCTGGCCAGGCAGAAGCAGGTGGAAAGGAAGTTTCTCCAGCTTGGGGATGAACAGTAGATGGTGGTGGCTGGGCATGGGGGGACCTACAAGCAGCATGGGAACTCCACAGACGGCGAAAAAGCAACTTTTTGGGCTTTTGGCTCGCTAATAATCACCAATGAGGCATTAAACAGGAAAAGCACCCAGCAGCTTTTGTCCTCCAGGTGATGCTGGCTGCACCCAGCCTTGCCGAAGCCAAGCCACCCATGGGTAGGATGCCCTGCCTCGTCCTCGTCCCATCGGTGGGCACAAGGCCGCACTGGGAGAAGCCATGAAGGCATCGCAGCATCGTCACCCATGACATGCACAGCACAGGGCAGGACCCGCACCACGTCCCCCCCAGGGACCTGCCCGGAGGTGGGGACGGGAGGCAATTCCCACCAGCATTGGTGGTACTGCACTGGACTTTCCAGACAGGTATCTCCATCCCACTGCGAATGGGGAACCTGGGAGCACCCCGGGGGCCAGGCTCAGGAGCCCCAGCATCCTCCCACATCCCCGCAGCAGTGAGCGGGGGGCTCCCGAGCTCCTTTCCTCAGCTGGGAGAGAAAGTCACCCCTGTGCACCAGCCCCTGCGCTTCCTCGATGCTTAATTAGAAGCCTCTCCCTTTCTCCTCACTCTCTAATTAACATGCCGGGAGCTCAAAAGAAGAAGGCAGCACAATAATACGGGGAGACGGCTTCCAGCAGGCCTAGGCCTCATTACGGCGGGGCTGGGGAGCCGGGAGCAAGGCGTGCTTTACATATGGAAACACCGCAAACAAGAAAGGCTGGGCAAGGAGAGAAAAAGATTTGACCTCTGCTCCCTCCTATTGTGCGCCCGTCATCCCCCTTCGGCGGCCAGGCCGGTGCTGGCGGGGCGGCCGGGATGGCGGGCGGGCACGGGGCTTTATCATGGTGATGGGGGACCTGTGCCGGCAGCGCCCGCGCCCCAGCGTGGCAGGGTGACCAGGCTGCTCGGGAGCCCGGTTTAATCTCTCTGAGGCTTTTCTTGGCTGTTTCTTTTCTTCTGCCAAGTCAGCTCGGGGAGGGGGCTTGCTGTCAGCCCCGGGGTGAGGTCCACAGAAACGTCTTCATCCAGCCCCCACGGAGGGTGGATGGAGGGCAGGATGGAGCCTGAGCTGCCACCTCCACGCACGAGGATGGGAAGCATCTCCAGGGTCTGGGAGGCTGGATCGGGCCACCCGAACCCGAGGGAGCAGGTTGGGGGGTGTCGGGTGCTGGGGTTCAACACTGCTGCCAGCCACCACAGCCAGAGCAGGGTGGGACGCTCTGAAGCACCTTGATGCCCCATGCAAACCCTGTGGGACAGGGAGGTGGCTGGGGCTGCTCTGGTTCTGTGTCGTGAGCGGAAGGGTACAGAGATGCACTGCCTTGTCCAAGCTCTTCTTTAAAGGAGCTTGTTCTGGGCGGTCTTGGGATGTGGCTCAGGGGACACTTGGCATCAGTAAAGCGGAGAGACAGTCGCTGCTGAGACAGCAAATGTCCCTCCATGAGATGCCAGGGATGCTGGACAGTCATTTCAGGGCTTGATCAAACGGCTGCTGTGGGTGCAACCTCACAGGCCAATGCCCTCATCCTTTCCTGTTACAAATGACAGGCAGTGGGATAACAAGTGAGACACTGGGGATAAACAACAGTGGCCTCGGCATTTCGTTTCTCCCCCTCCTTGATTTTTAACTGGTTGCAGGCCAGCTTTATGGTGAGTATGATTTCTCCAACACCATGTTGGCCTGATGCTGTAGGGTGAGAATTACACACTGCCAGCACTGGGGTATTTTGGAAGCATCATCTCCTAGCAAACTACTGGAAATCTCAATTGTCATCCTCTTTTGTGCTCTTCCCACTAGACCTTTTCACGTGGTCAAGGCACTTTGCTTCATGGCTGACTTTTGTTGAGCCATCCCACCTACATTCACGTGCAGCAGGAGACCCAGGACCGGGCTCCGGGCCCCTGTAAAGCGACAGGATAACTTACCCCTGAAGGAGGATGCACCGTCCAGCCCAGCTCTGCCGTTGCCGTTGTGGAGTCCATCAGCGTCTCTGGAGGAAGAAGGTGAAAGAAGGAGTCAGTGGCCATCCGGTGAATGGCCTGAGGCTGGCGAAGGGGAAAGAGGTGGAGAGGAGCCAGTCTGGGACTGCAGCCATCAAGCCCAGCCTGTGCCGGGCCCTCTGGACAGCTCTCAGCCGGGGAGGAGCCCGGCATCAGTCCCTCCACCCATTTACTTTCCCATCCATTGCCCGTTGCTCCCTGGCCCCCTTGTCTTCTGCAATGCATGGGGGCACGTGTTCTGCCACCCCACCAGCCCAGCTGGACTTTCCTCCCCAAAATCCAGAATCAAGGTACCACAGCTCTGGAGCAGCTCTGCTGCTGCAGATGAGGAGCCCGGCCTGAGCAGGTTTCCTGCATGACCTTCCGATTTCTTTTCCAAAAGCAGGGTATTTTTTTTCTCAGTGTTTTGCTTGATAGGCAGAATCCTCAGCGATGCGGTAGCACATGGGAAGGAGCAGCATTTTTAAGACTTAAAAGTACTAAAAAATTAAACCAACATTAAAGCTGGTTTTCCAAGCGATTTGGGTTGAAATAGGTCAGGCGATGCTATCGCCGACCAGCGCAGAGGAGAAGTCTGCCTCAGCCACGCCAGCAGCAAAGCCTCCTCATCCTTTCTACAGCTCGTCACGCTTCCAGCACTGAAGTTTTTCTCATCCCAAATAGCTATAGGTTGGCCTAACTACACTGATGGCATGAGAAGGGATGCTCAGGTTATGGCACCCCAATACTTGGGCTAATGTGTGTAGGTGTTCCCCATCCAGCATTGCAAGGGGCCAGACAACCCCATCAGAAATACATTGGACAGATGCTTCCATGAGTGGTTTCCACAATCAAGGTAACTGTCCATCCCCCAAGTCTGAAGTCGCATGCTTGTTGCAACACGGGAACTTTTCTGCACAGTGCCCACTGCTGACATTTTAAGAAAATAGGACAAAATTCCGGGGTTTAGGAAATGGACTTTAGAAATCACGCCCAAAGGCTTCATCACACCGAGGCTGGGCATGGGAAAAGCGTGATGCTTGTGGGACAGACTGTGCAGGCCAGCATACGGCCAGTGATTCTGTGGCTGAGGCCAAGGTGATGCCCACAGAAGATATTATATCCCTCTGCTCTGTAGGGAGAATGCGAATCTGCCCCCGATTTCAGCGCATGCACTTGGGATGCCAACTGCATTTGCAGGGATGCTGGAAAGCATCCATCGCACACACACGCAAGACACAAACACAAAATCTGGCTTGCAGCTTCACTTTCCCTGCCCTCACAGTTAATGCAGGACAGGCAGGGAAATAGTCCAGCTTTAGGGCTCTGCAGCTCTCAAGAAAAAGCATTTTATGCACAAGGTGTACACCCACCACCACGTCAGCTCACTGACAGCAATCAACCAGGAGAACCCCTATAGAGTCGAGATCTCCAGCCACCATCCTATAACCTAATAAATGGTGTCAGTTCCCATGGCCGCAACAGGGATGGAGAGTTACCGGCTGTAACCATGTCCTGTTGCTGCTCCTCACCGCCAAAAAAACAAGCATCCTGCCACGAATCCCCAGAAATCATCTCCACCTTCTCCACTTTCGCCACGTTGAATAAAAACAAAGGAAGAAAAGCTCAGCCTTGAGCACACCCATCATTTAAGAGACAAGCGTGCAGAAATGGCTGCCCAACAGTGCACGTGAACTCCCCTTTTCCCATCAGCAAGCCAAAAAGTTCCTCAGCACAGATATGCTCCTTGCACCTACTTCTGGCAGTAAATCATTTTCAGACTGTGGGTTGTTCGTTACTCCTAGTTAGAGCCAGCGGTTTCCAGTTCACAGGAAACCAGGATTTCAAAATTTGGTTTTATTCCAAGAGTAAAAAGCAAAAATAGTTCTTTTCAAATTTTCCCACTAGGAAGAGTTCTGGAAAACAACTAGTCCAGAAATGCTGTCATTCAGATTGATGAAATTTCTTTTTAAACTGAATATTTGCTTACATAGTTCAATAATACTGTTTATTTTATCAGAGTATCTGGCTTTTTCATTAAAACACCAGTGGCACTTTGATCTAAAAGGAAAACAACATTTTTCACCCAGTGCCTGCTAGAAGCTGCACTACGTTAAAAAAAACCTTAAATTTGTTACTTTACCTTAACTATCAATGACAGTGGCGCATAGTAAGCCTATTAATAGCAGTGACTATAATGTAAAAGAAGACACACTCTAAAACAATATAAATAATTCCTCAAATAAAAATAGTATTTTGAAGCATTTTTCATTTTTAAAAGCTTTTTATTTAATGAAAACTCGGTGCAATGGCAATGCTGTGCTTGGTGCATTACTCCGGAGTGCGCTGCCCACAGTCCTCGCTGCTGCCCCTTATCCTCAGCTGAAGAATTGCACGTCTCCTCGGAGCCATGCATCTACCTCAGCTGGCCCAAGGCCATCTTGTTTTGACCCAAGACAAGGAGAAGTAGAAATTTACAGGTTTTAAGCAGGTTTTTCCAATGGTCAATTATCTTCTCGTAAAAAAAAAAAATATATGTTCCATTAATTTTAGTCCGAATTTACACTGTTTGGCTGCCAGCTATTAGATTTCCCTTTACTTGTACAAAGAGTCTGCTATCCAAAACCTCCTTTCCCTCTTGTGGTGCCTAAAGGTGGCAAAGGAATCCTCTCCAAGGTAACTAAATTAGCTGAGCTTTCTTGTTCTTCCACCCTAAAACAGGTTCCTTTCCTTGAGGCTCCTCTTTACCAGCCTTCTTTGTGGAGGGTGGAACCCCAGACTGGGGTCCCCAGTGTACACAGCTGTAATGTCCCTTTGCACCCTTTTTTTGCACAGTTTTTCTACCAAATTTCTGCCCTGTCTGAAGTCCGTTTGGAGATGGATTGGCATGTTAGCACTTGGCAGCAGTTGCCTGAATTACAGAAAATTGTGACTCACTGGTCCCCACAAATCAGGGCGAACCTGGTCAGCCACACTGACTGCAGAAGTGGATGTGAAGCCAGGATGGGTTTCAATGGTGGTGGTGGGTTTGCTCCATCATCCATTGATTGCTAACTTCAAAACACCTTATTGCCCAAATAACGGCCTGTCACAGAGTTATCTTGCCCATATACCTGGTGAGGAGCACCCCTCACCCTCCACCTGAGGTCGAGGAGGCCACATGGTCCTCCAGGCAAGATCCCTGTCTCATCCCTGAAAAGTTTCTTACATCCAAACAAAGGAAGCACATTAATTAATTTCTCTAGAAAACAAAATCAGAAGCCACGTCCAATGAACCAACACAGCCCTCATCTGCAGGGGCTTCTCTCTGCCTCTCTCCCAGGCTCGGACGTGCTTAGATCTCCACAGCAGCAGGCAGTGAAGGGCAGACCGCGGTGGGAGAAAGGCCCCATGAAGACGCAGCCAAGCTCTGCTCTGACATCCCATCCTGAAAGTGCTGGCACAGAGTCCAAACTAGCAACCAATAAACCAGGAAGGTTTAAGTAAGCAAGACAAGGCCTTACCACCCACCTCAGCCACGCAAAAGAAAGGCTGAGATTCCCCCGGGGTCTGTTCCTCCTTCAGCTGGATGGGTTTTTATTGCTGCAGGGGGACTGCGGAAACTCATCAAAGAGGAGTTTGCGAGATGATTGATTGCGGTTTGCAAGGATCTACACCAGGAGAAAGCAGCAGCAAACAGAGCTCCTTAGCCTGTGAGGGAAATTGCAGCTACAGCTTTGCCTGGGAGCCAAACTCAGTAAGACACATGGAAAACAAGATTCAATTTCACCCATCTCTGAAAAGCAATTGCCAAGAGATGCAGATCTTGCACCATTTGCATCCTTTCCCATCCCTGGTGAGCCAGGAGCTGGAGAAGCACATGTTGCAGGAGCACACGCTGGGCAGGAGGTCACCATGGTTCCTTCTGGCCATCGAGGTATGATGACCTAGGAGATACTCATGGACATCTGAGTGGATGGGTGACTCCAGGCACCAAGACGTCAGTTGTACAGAGATCTGCTACAGGTGCAAGCCCCACACGACGTGTGATAAGCCCCAAGGAATAAGAATCCACTATCCTCCAGAGGCAGCTCCTCCACCCACCGTAGTCCTAATGGGGCTGCCCTCAGTTCACTCAGTCCCTTGCAACTTCTGCACCCACGGTGACCCGTGGTGGGCTGCCATGGCCATATCTCACCCAGCAGGTCTCCTGATCCTACCTGTGGGCTGCCCCATCATCTCACCCTGCTCCAGGCACCCAACAGGACCAACTCCTGCACTGAGGACAACAAAGATGGACCAATTTCTGGATGGGCAACCCCAAGCCCAGCTGTTAGCAGCCTGCCAACCATAGAGAGGAGAAGGTGCCTGCTTCAACAAGCAAACTCGGCAGCTTTTCTCACTGTCACAGCCAATGCTTTCACGGTGCCATCCTGTTGGTTTGGCAGTGCCAAATAATAGGGTGAGGGGCTGGTACCTCAGCTGGTGCCTTTATAGACCCCCCCGGCACCCAGGACAGAGCAAACCCCCCGAAATTACAGTGATGACAAGAAGCAAAGCCACGCAGGAGAGGCAGGGGTGGGTGTCTGGCCCCTGGCCCATCTCTGGTGGCTGGCGATAGCTGCAGCTCAGTGAAATGCTCTCTCCGGAGCCACATTTTCTCAATATTGTTGTTTGTGTTCTTCCCTCCCGTGTGTTTATCTGCAGATTCACATGCTACCCACGGCATTATAAATAAATCTGCAGCTGCTCGAAAGCAGCAGACGCAACTCTGGCCTGCTTCCCACCAGAAACCGCACTGCTCCCCACGGGACGGTTAGGAGATAAGTGCCTGTCCTTTTCACTTTGAAGATGCTTTCAATAAGCAACTTTCTGCCAGCGCTGGGGCCCGTCACCAGCTCCACTGCTTGCTGCGAGGGCATGCCAGGGCTCCAGCTCGAGCACTTTGCGTCTAAAGATGCGTCATCACCACCATACCACCACCTCCAGATGCTCAACAGCTACGCTAAGACGCCATCAAGATGATGATCTGCTATGACCTGGGTAGGGAGCTCCTACGTTTCTGCATGGCCTTCTTGCTGCTTAGCCACAAGTGAGATGAGCGTGGGGATCTCAGCTGCACCAGCTTTTCCCATCTGGCCAGGTCAGGACTGAGACTGGTGGGCAGACCTGGGAGGGGAAGACAAGACTGGGATCATGCTGGGTGCTGCTGGTGATTGGGGACACCAGCACGGGATGGCCAGGTCTGGGGATGGAGAGTGACAGGACCAAGGGACAGTGGCAGAGAGGCTGGAGGGGCAAGGGAGGAGCTTTGCACATTGCAGGCACACTTCTCTGTGTCCGGAAAAATAACTTCCATGGAGTTTTGCCAACTTAGACCAATTTAGAGCATCTGGCCCCGAGTTTCTCAGAAGTCCTGGCAAATCCTTCACATTCACAGGCTCCAAACTCATCCAGATAAAGAAACAGCTGGACAAATAAATAGCCCCACAGATAGCTGGAGCCTCCACCCTCATTTTTCCACCCACAACTTTTTCCCTTCCCCTTTCACTTCTCACACCAGCTCCTCCCTCACGGTAGGAAACTTGCCAGCATTTTAATCCTGGTACAATATTATTAACACAGGGAACGAGTGTCTCAGTTGACCCAGGATCGCGTCAGCTGGGGCCAGTGCTGGACGTGCAAAGGAGGCAAGAAGTTGCCCAGATGTTTCTGATGGGCTGGGAGCAAAGTCACCCCAGGCAGACATGGAGGGGAGACCATGTCACCATCTCCCAGACGTGACCTGGAAGCCCACCTAACCCACCTCATCAGATCAGTCCAGGCTGGAGGATACTGCAGAGCGGGCTCAGTGCCGGAGCCCAGACGGGTGGAGCAAGACCGGGATCCGCGCCGGAGACACCGCAGCTTGGGACAAACTCCTCCGCGCAGGCACACGTGCTCCTGAAACTGCGTTTCCAGCCTGGCCTCACGCGTGGCCACCACATCCCCGTGCGGGGGGGGTGCGGCTAATGAGAAACCCGTCTGTTCCCCGCCCCGAGGAGCCCTCGACACAGATCTATTTACCCTTCCAGAAGTTGAAAGGCCCCTCTCTGCCTCCTGCGCTTTACTGGAGCCTTATTATAATATTTTTGCCAGCGAGAGCTGAGAGGGGCTGAGCAAACCCAGTGGCCCTTCACTGCAGCCCCAAGCTTTGCTTTGCCTGGCCGATGGCCAGCGGAACAAACTGAAACCCAATCCCCCCCCGGCCGACCCGCTGGCGCAGGAACAGCACGCTGCATTGTGAGCCGGCGGCTACAGGATATTTTGGATACTTCACTCAGGGATCCACTTAAACTCCAAGAGGGAGAGTGATTGATAGGGAGTGAGAAGAGGGAGCTGACTGAGCTGGGATGGGGATCACTGGCATCCCAGAGCCCCAAAGGCCACCCCAAGGGCAGCCATAACGGGTCGCACCAGCGGTCCCGGTGCTGCAAGAAACCCAGCAGACAGGTACGTGGTCATTCAACCCCTTTCCCTGGAAAATTAGGTCCAGTCAGACTCAGAGACCTAAGATTAAGGGTGATGTCCAGCATCTCCATCATCCAGAGCACCTCTGACCTGTCACCCAGGCCCCCAGGCTAATAGTCGTGGGGGCTAGCAAGGCATGGAGCAGGGACGCCTGACCCCAAAGATACCACATAGGTAAGGGAAAGATGTCACCACTTTTGGGGAGCCACAGAGCCTTCCTGGCTCCTCAGTTCACCAGGATGTCACCCAAGCCCGTCTGCAAGCCCTATGAAACAGGAGCCAGCGCCAGAGCCAGCAGGGGAGCAGGGGATGGTGCTGGAAGCTGGTGGGGCTCAGTAGTGCCTGCTGGGATGTCTTCACCCATCTACTGGGTGATGCTCAGCTGCTGGTGACACTCGGAGACAGGCCCCAGTTTCCCGACATCATCTGCCCCAGAGGTCAGCAGAAACATGGCCACCCCAACAGAGACCCCAGAAAGCTGCTTCAGCAGCACCAGGGACCTACAGTCCCTGCTGGCAGCATCTGTCCCAAAAGGAGTCGGGACTTGTAGGTGGTCCGAGTTCAGCCGAGGGCAGGCTGCCGGGAAGAGACAATGCAGATGCTAAATGCCAGCGAGCAGGGGCCTCCTGCTGCTGCTGGGAATGCGGTAGCCCCACAGAGAAGACACAGATGCAGACGTTTAACAGCCATTGCTACTGTCAGCACTAATGACTCGGTCCCTGCAGTGGCACCGACCCCACCGTCTGCAAGCCACCTTGCAGAAGGGAATCCCAGGGTTAAGCAAGCGTTGTCCTCACCTGCATCCAGCCTCATCCACCCCACCAGGACAGCCCCGCAAAGATTAAATTCCCCATCGAGACCTCTCTCAGGAGGATGGAGCGAGGCCATGTCGCTAGCAACAGCCTCCAGGTCCCTTTTCCTCTCCAGGGGGGGCAGGGATACCCTGGGACGCTGGAGACCCCATGCCCATGAGCTCCTTCTGCAGATGCTCCAGCCCCAAAGGAGCCACAGCCTCCACCATGCACTGTCCCGGTCCAGCTGTCAGTGTGGCACAGCCACTGTACAGGGCTGACCCCGCTGCATGGGTGGACACACGGCCATCACCGCTGGAGGCAAGCACAGCGCCACTACCAATGGTGTGCAGCAGCAGATCATAGAATCATCATAGAATCACAGAATGGTTTGGGTTGGAAGGGACCTTAAAGACCATCTAGTTCCAACCCCCCTGACACGGGCAGGGACACCTTCCACTAGACCAGGCTGCTCTAAGCCCCATCCAACCTGGCCTTGATGCCACGTACGGCTCCTGGCTGCAGCATCCAGGGGAAAGAGTTGCTTTATAACATAATAACCTGCTCCGACCACCACGGTTGGGGCCAACTGGTACAAGGTGTAATGCCCAGGGTTCATGGCCGCACTGCCTAGCCCCTTCTATACCCCAGATCCACTCTCCTGTATCCCAGACGCAGCATCCTGTATCCCCAGACCTACTTTTCTGTATCCCCAGGCACAGGGACAGGCAACCTGAGGAGCTTTGGGATGCAGCAGGAAGCTGCAGAGCATCACTGGGTAAGGAGCACGTGCTGGGCTCTCGCACGACATCCATCCCTTTTCCTCACTAAGCCCTGCCCATCATACGATGCGATCTGATGAGACCAGGAGGAGTGAAAAGAGCCCAGGGTATGGGGTTTTGGCCAGCTCTGCTTCCCCTTTCCCCTGGGGCCAGTGCCACCAGCCACCCCCAACCGGAGTGGGGACAGTGTGCGCAGCGAGCCCCCGTCCCACCTCCCACCACCGCTGGCACTAAATGAGGTTTTGTCACCCTGCATGGTGGCGCGGGCTGCAAGTAACTTGCTCCCAGCAGGCTCCGGAGCCCTGCTCAGCATCCCAATTGAGCTATCCTTAATGGGCTTCAATTTTAATTTGCTTTTATTGGAAAACACAGATGGTGACCCCCTCTTCGCCCCCCCCCCCCGCCCGAACATATACAGGGTAATAACATTTACGGGGGAAAGATATTATCTCCAAACACAGCCAAAGCTCCAGCAAAAGCCCCACCACCACGCAGCCACACAGCCCTGCGCCTGGCTCGTAAAGGCAGGGCCACACAGAGCCACCGACCCGGGTCCAGCAAAGCAGATTTAAAGACCAGGACTAGTCCTTGGTGCAGCCGAGCAAGCCTGGCAGATAAATCTGGTTCACTTCTTCCATGACCGGGTCTTTGCAAAGCAACATGGGGAGCTGTGCGGAGCGGAGGGATGCCCGAAGCTGCTGCCCAGGGCTGGAGGGCTGTGCTGGTGCACCCACCCCACCAGAGCCAGCCCCTACCTGCAGCCCGGACGGCTGCTTCGGTCATCCTCGGCTCCAGCCAGTCCCCTGCAACAAGCTCACGTTGGAGCTCAGGGCGGCTGCAGGGAGGTGACGGCAGCGCAGGGACACACAGGGACAGGCAGGGACGGGCAGGCACTGCTGCATGGGCAGTCAGGGTGGGGAGTCCCCCACCAACGAATAAGCATCGAGAATAACTATGTGACTTGTGCCACACGCACCCAGGCACCCAAACGCTGGTGCCTGCGGATGCTCCTGCACCTCCAGCGCTGCCGGTGCTGCCGCGCAGAGCCCTGTACCCCCTTCCACACACCCCCCACATGGTTGAGCGGGGATGCCCTCCGCCGCGCATGTCTGGCTCCATGCATCTACCTGACAGCCAAGTACTCCTGCTTTTCACTGTTTTTACTGACAGGCTGTAAATTTGCTTCTGGTTGGCAGCTCCAAGTGGGAACAGCTTGGGAGGAACTGCGGGGCCAGCTGCAGGCTTGTTTGTGCCAAGGTACACCCGTGCCCTGGGCTGACTGTGGCGGCGAGGGGCTGTGGATCAGGCTCCCGGTCACGGGAAGCTTCTCCCTAGGACAGACACAGGAAATCCCAAAATCCCTACAAGGAGCTTGGCTTCCTTCTAGCATCTCCTGAGGTCAGAGCATCTCTCCATCGCCATCCCTTTGGTATCTCTGGGGGTTTCATAGAATCACAGAATCGTTTTGGTTGGAAAGGACCTTTAAGATCATCAAGTCCAACCATTAACCCAGCACTGCCAAGCCCACCGCTAACCCATGTCCCTCAGCACCACATCTACACGGCTTTTAAATCCCTCCAGGGATGGTGACTTCACCACTGCCCTGGGCAGCCTGTGCCAGTGCTTGACAACCCTTTTGGTGAAGAAAACCTTCCCGATATCCAATCTAAACCTCCTCTGGCACAACTTGAGGCCGTCTCCTCTCATCCTATCGCTTATTACCTGGGAGAAGAGACGGACCCCACCTCGCTGCTGGAGGGTAGTTGTAGAGAGGTCTCCCCTCAGCCACCTCTTCTCCAGACTAAACACCCCCAGGTCCCTCAGCCGCTCCTCATCACACTTGTGCTCCAGATCCTTCACCAGCTCCGTTGCCCTTCTCTGGACTCACTCCAGCACCTCAAGGTCTTTCTTGTAGTGAGGGGCCCACAACTGCACCCAGGATTCGAGGTGTGGCCTCACGAGTGCCGAGTACAGGGGGACGATCTCTGCCCTGGTCCTGCTGGCCACACTAGTGCTGATAGAAGCCAGGATGGTGTTGGCCTTCTTGGCCACCTGGGCACACTGCTGGCTCTTATTCAGCTGCCATCGACCAACACCCCCAGGTCCTTTTCTGCCAGGCAGCTTTCCAGCCACTCTTCCCCCAGCCTGTAGCGGTGCGTGGGGCTGTTGTTGTTTCCTCTCAGCCACGCCAGGAACACAAACCCTGCATCCCCTCCGGGTCCCCCTACTGCACATAAAGCCGCAGTGGAGCCAGCAGCTGCGGGCGGTGGGTTTTTTTTAGTGAGCTGCAAACGTTCCCTTCCTTGGGAAAACCCCACCTTCAATACCTCACCACGGAGAGGGTTCCTCATTCACTCCCCAGTAATTCATTACCCACTAATGCAACCTCCCCAGGCAGCAAGTTGAACCAAGGGGATTCTCCATCGGTGGATACCGCGAGGCTCCTGCTCGCTTGTGGCCCTGCCCGGGCGAGGGATGTGCTCCGTCCATCCATCACAGCGCTGCCCATCAAGCAGGAGCCAGCCAGCCACCCTCCATCGGGAAAGAGCATCCCCGAAGCAGGCAGGAGATGGGCTGTGGGACCGCAAGACAAGAGAACCCCCTCCAGGGCTAAAATCTTGGGTACAACTTGCATCTGCACTGCAGCAGAGCTGCCACCACCTGTGAGGGCTGCATGGAGGAGCTGGGGGACCAGGAACCAGCACTGGACTGGGGAACGTCCACGCCGGGACGTACCTGTAGGTCTGCAGATCAGCCTGGAGAAGGTGGCAGCAGCCTATGAACCAGCTCTGCTGCTCATGGGGCTGGAGGAGAGCAGACGCCAGAGCTCAGGCTGACACTGGGATGGGCTCCTGGACACCCCAACACTTGTGGGGACTTCATTTCCATCACAAAACTAACACAGCCGATGTGGGCAATGGCAGAGCAAACCTTGTTTTGTCAGCGCATCAATGAACCGAGGATGAGCAGTCGCATAGGTAGAGACAACCATAACCTGGTTATGTGGGAAGAGATTTGTGCACCCACCAAAGAGAAACACACCCAGAGGTGGAAAAGGGGCACCTTCCAAAAGCTGAAAGGGATTATTAGCAAAAATTGATTAGGAGGGAAATGTAAACAAAAACAATGAAGAGTAATTACAGCTAGCTTAAGAAGGCTTTGCCAAAAAACTCATAAATCTTCTCATAAAAGAAGGCGTCTTTAGCTAAAAATTATCTTGGCTTGGAATAAAAGAAAAAAATTGCAGCAAAAATAAACATATTGTATAAATTAAAACCAGGGGAAGTTGGCAGCAGTAAATTAGCAGTTATAAGATGCAGACAGTTGTGAAAGGATGTATCAATGAAAAAATCAACTGCCAGCAAACACGAAGGAGAGAAAAAGAGGAATTTTTGAATACAGCAAAAGCAAACACAACCAGAGCTGTGGAAAGGTGAGTCCACAGGGACACTCCAGTGTGAAGTCAGGCAGCAAAGGCAGACGTCCTACCGCACCGGGCAAAACCAAGGGGAAAGCCAGGAGGGACGAGCAGACACGGCGGCTCCAGGCTGAGCCCCCGCTGCAGACGGCAACCAGCAGTGACGGGGGGATGCTGAGAGCCACAGACATGCCTGAGACCCCTTGCTGGCAGCATCCCACCGCCCCGGGTGGCTGCTCACCCTGCCCCATTCAGGAGCGACAACTATTTGCTCTCAAGCAGCTCCTTCGTGCCGTCAGCGGAGCTCCTACAGACCTGCGGGGCACTGAGCCCCAGGGCCATCAGCTCTCCTCTCTCCTTCCACCACCTTTTGCCATGCACCACGCAGGGACAGTGCAGTCCAAGCATGAGGAATGATTTTGTAGCATCGCACAGGGCTGGTGGAAAGGAGCTCGGGGGTCTTGGTTCAACCCCATCCCCACCACGAGACCAGTGCAGCGGGGGCTTTGCCCAGCTGAGCCTGGTAGAGCTCCAGGGATGGAGATGCCCCAGCACTCCAGGGACCTGCTGCAAAGCAATGCAGAGATTTCCAGCCGCTCATCAAGCCCTTCCTGGACCAGGAGGATGCCCAGAGCACGTGGTCCAGGTGCTGCCTGCAGAGAGGCCATGGTGGCTCTACAAGTGTTGCTGCAGGCTCCATCCCGGCCCCCCAGGCATGATCACCAAACCCTGGGAGCAGAAACAACCCATCAGTTCTGCAAAAGCGGCAGCAATCGCCCAGACAATTCAGCCAGCATCTTGGCAGGAGTCAAACCAGAGAGATGCCCGGGGCGATAGCTGAGCAGTCGGGATATAGGACAACATGGCCAGTGTCAGTGAGGGCGAACCGAGTACCGAGGGCTCTCCAGACTAAGAACCAGGCAGTTCAGCCCCACGCTGCACTGTTACGTCCTTGCTCTGCACCACAGATCATAGACTCATAGAATGGTTTGGGTTGGAAGGAACCTTAAAGACCATCTAGTTCCAACCCCCCATGCCAAAGGCAGGGACACCTTCCACCAGACCAGGTTGCTCCAAGCCCCATCCAACCTGGCCTTGAACACTGCCAGGGAGGGTGCAGCCACAGCTTCTCTGGGCAACCTGGGCCAGGGTCTCACCACCCTCACAGGAAAGAATTTCTTCCTAATATCTAATCTAAATCTCCCCTCTTTCAGTTTAAAACCATTATCCCTCGTCCTGTCACTCCATGCCCTTGTAAAAATCCCCTCTCCAGCTTTCCTGTAGCCCCTTCAGGCACTGGAAGGTGCTAGAAGGTCTCCCCGGAGCCTTCTCTTCTCCAGGCTGAACAGCCCCAACTCTCTCAGCCTGTCTCCACAGGAGAGGTGCTCCAGCCCTCTGAGCATCTTCATGGCCTCCTCTGGACTCGCTCCAGATGCTTTGTCAAGGAAGTGCAGCAACAGGGACACCCCCCCGAGCATGCTTTGAGGACAAAAGCCGCAGAGCTATCAGCGTGGATATTGGCTGGAGGTAACTATGAGCTCACAGCTCCTCTGCACCCCTCTGCACGGCCCGTGCCACCCCCAGCCAGCACAGACACTGCCCAGCTACCATGCACTCCAGAAGGGGCAAGCACAAGCCATCTGGAGTTGAGGTGGGGAAGGACAATCCACTGCCGCCATGTTTCTGCAGTGGGGAAGGTCCCCGTTTCACTGCCTTTTCTCACTGTGGTTAAATGCCCCTTGCACATATCGCAGCAATGTCGGAGCACACCTGTGCAAGGAGAAGGTATTGTTCATCCCTACTGGCTGGGAGGGAAACTGAGGCAGAGAGCCCTCCCCACCGCCTGCCCCAGGAGAGGCTGAGGAGATCAGCGAGGATGGAGCACCTTGTCCCCTTGCAACGCACGGTTTTGGCTTGGCACTGATCAGCACCCCCGGACCCTTCCAGCACGTGGCACTGAAGTGACACGACGGTGCTGGCACTGCCCATGCAAACCCAGAGACATGCACCCAGCAGCAAACTCGTCCACAGGCACCTGCAGACCCTGCAGGGATGACATGCCCTTGAGACAGGCTATGTCTGCACCCTCTCCCTGGCACCCCAGACCTCCAGTGCTCTTTGCATGGGTGCACGTTGGGGACTGTGGAAGGACACACCGGCTGCATCCCTGGTCCCTCACCATGTGAAAAACCACCCTGCCAAGAAGAGAACAGCCCCGCATCCTCCGAGCACCACGGGATGCACAGACAAACTCCTACAGCTTCGCAGGGTTTAGGGCTTCCTCCCTGAGCCTCATAAAAATACCATACTTCCAAAATTTAGTGTACAGGGTGATCGAGGTGTTACCTGACAACCTCCTCAGCCTTGACATGGGAAATCAGGCGAAAAGTCTTGTGCAGGGAATGCACCATCCCCCAAATTCCCTACTCAGCATGAAGCAGCCTTTATAAATCAATGTCTGCAGGACGAAAACATGTGAGGGAGCAGCAAGTTCATCCTCCCCTTGCTGCCGCACTCCCCGTAATCCTCGAATCCCACAAGTGTGATGGGAAGGGATCTCTGGAAGGCTCAAGTCCCATCCCCTGCTCAGGGAGGGACTCTGATCTATGGGATGTGCTTGAGCACCCAGGGATGCACCCAAACCCCTGGGAGCCCTAAAAGAAGAGGACACCACTCAACACTGCGCTCGGTCCTCTGCCATCACGGCACCCCTCTCCTCGCCCCGCTTTCAGGAGGTGGAGCCCCCCGAGAGCATCCCGGCAGGTCTTGCTGCTGCTGTACAAGAGCCTGGGCCAGCCAGTGGCCACGATGGCCAAGCCATGGGAAACACTAGCACCCTGCATAGCCGTCAGCGACGCTGGAGCACACAGGCTGCTGGCTCTGGGATGCACGAGGAATTTATGGCAGGCAACATAAGTAGCCTAAGCCGAGGGTGGTCACACAGATGTCCTCAAGACCAGACTTGCCTGCCAGGCAGAGCGCAAGCTTGCACGCACAGCCTTGTGCGTGGCCAGCGAGTCTCCTCCAGAGCACCTGGGACCATGGCATGTCTCGACAGGCTTGATGAGCTTGAGTGCCATGGAGAGCCCAGAGACTGCGATGCCACCACAGCCCAGACGTGACCCTGTCCCCGAGGCAGGCTGCTTCCAAGCAGAGGGTAAGCACAGCCCAGGGCTCTGCAGCAGTGCTGCTCCTCAAAAGGAGAAAGCTGGAGCAAACCTGGCTGATTTGATCTGAGCGGGTGCAGAGCCTGCCTGCGGGAGAGGTGTCCGACACCCCTCACCAACCACGGGGCAGCAGGGCTGATGCAACGAGGTGGGAGATTGGCTGACACCCCGGGCAGCCTCGCAGGGCACCAGGGCTCTCCCCATCCTGCTGGAAACCCTCCCCTGAAAATGCTGCTGGGCTCTGCTGGCTTCAGGAAGTCCCTCTTGCCGTAACACATACCTGGCTGCTCACCGAGAGCACCTGGAGCACGAACGCTGCACAAGGCAAGTCTCTCCAAAAACCACATCCCGGTGGGCAGTGAAGGTGGGGACCGGCTGGTCCCAGCCCTGCCAGGAGCGTGTCCGTGCCCCACTACACCCCAGCAGTCCAGGCAGTGGAAAACATCTCCTCGGTGTGAAAATACCTCCTCGATTCACGGAGGTACCTCTCCTGCCCGCGGAGGGTGCAGCACTCCTCCGTGTCTGCTGATTTATCCTGCCTGGAGAGCAGAGGTGCTGGGGCCGGCTGCCTCGGCACAGCCGCCCCCCGCGGGATGCACAGGGCTGCCGGCCCCATCCATCCGCTCACGCTGCCGGGGATTTATAGATGAATAAAAACCCGTTGGCTGAGCCTTTGTTTACTCCTCTTGGAGAAAATAATTAACTCTTGACGCAGTTCTGACTCACGGGACGTGGATTTAAAGAACTTGGTAAAAACGTCCTTAAAGCTGCCCCGCTCCAAGTACGACAAAAAGCAAATTATAATATTTTTTGTATCACACCAGGACAGTGCTGAGCCTGGTCTCGCCGGCTCCACACACCCACTTGTCCCCATGCCATGATGCCCTCAGGCCGGGACTGATCCCCAGGGAGAATCCGCAAGGAGCAAAGCCCTGCACTGGGGAGACTGGGAAAGAAGACACAGAGGGATGGGAGAGGTGGGGGACAGGCAGGGGCATCCCTGCAGGGACATGTTGTGCCAGCCAGGGAGGTGACGGCTGCTGACACCCAGCTGGTTTCCACTGCAGAGGAGCTGGGCGAGTGTGAAACAAGATGACAGGAGGGGGCACCCAAACGGCTCGGCCACCACCAAATGTGGCTCGGTGACATGCCGGGGAGCAGAGCCCTCACCAGCATTCGCTACAGGGATGGCACAAGGTTTGCAAATGCTCGCTCAGCACTTGGGGGCAGCGCTCGGCTTTGGCTGCCCCCCTAAAAATAAAAAGGTATTTCAGAGAAACATCAGACCCCAGAAAACAAAACACTGAGCACCCAAAACCCGAATGCATGAACAAAACAGCTTCAACCCCATTTTGCTGCAGGAGAGGGGGCAGCGAAGCACCCCGGGAGCTGACACCCCCACCAGCCTGGGGGCACAAGGGACCCCCATCCCTGTGGCCAGGGGCTGTCTGCAGAGGGGCCAGTTGTCACGGACGTGGCAGCGGGTGTCCAAGCAGAAGGACGGGCAAACAAAGGACAGTTCATGGCTCCATCGATCCGGAGGTCAGACGGGTGAAGCGCGAACATCTGGTCCGACACTCTGCCCAGCACTGGCCAAAGGACTTCCCCGGGTTCATTTAGACAAGGGCGAGTCTTTCAGAAGGAAGCATCTGATATTCCCAGGATGGGAAGCCCTCCCCAGCCCCAATTCGTGCCTGCGGGCAGGGACCTCGAGCAGCACAGAGTAAGTGGCAGCTGATGCTGCAGCAGCCGTGATGCAGGCAGCTGGGAGATGCCCCATGTAACCCTGATCAGCAGCTTGTGTCCAGGAATCTTTGCATTTATCAGCATATCCCTTGAAACTGAAGCTTTACTAAGATGCATGTGATCAGGGAAATGTTCGCTCCGTGGTACCCGCAGGGGATGGGGTGAGCAGAGCCAGCCCAGCATCCTCCTGTGTCGGGCAGTGGGAGCAGGGCTTTAGCATGAGGCGTTGGCGTCCGCCGCAGCCCGATGCAGGCTCGCACGTTTCTAAGCCAGCAAACAGCCTGGCCAGGCTGCCCGGCCATCCCTCCAGCCCAGCACGTGCCCAGGGATGGCTGGAGACAGAGGGGTATTAGCTGGAGGGAAGAGCCCCAGGGGTCAAAACCGGTTTATGAGAAATCAGTCACCTTTGATCTACAGATTAAGAGCAATAGCGAATCGACTACATCCCTGGGTGAGCTGCTCCACAGTTAATTAGACACGTTATTAAAAACATGCTCCTCTACCAGCCTGAATTAGTCCAGCTTCCAAGCCACAGAGTCCTGCCCTGCTAAATTAAACAGACCTTCACCATAAACAACCGTTCCTCCAGGCCGGTACCAGCAGACGAGGCAGAAGACACTCCTTAATCTGCTGGATAAAGCAAATGATGGGCAGGTTTTCCACACCTTGAGTCATGACCGTAGCTGGTTTATTTCCATTTTGATTCTCCTTCAGCTGCAGCCACCAGAAACAGATATGGAGGCATCCAGGGCTGGCCTCTGTATCACAAGGAAAGGATAAACTGGTCTGTCCTGGCTCACCAAGCAAGGACCTGATTAGCTCTTTCACTCCAGGGAAATGCATTTCCAAGGTATTTTCAGGGCCAGAGATCTCCCGGTTAGCATCTCCTGTCCCATACCCATGGAGCACACTTCCTGCTCCCAGACACAGCGTGGCTGTGCTCAGACCCACTTTTGTTGCCCTGATGCACCAAATTGTCTCAGGTATAACCAACCCATCCTCTCCCATCTTTATTACTCTCCCAACACTGGCATTTGCTGCAGACAGGGATCTTGTTAGCAATGCTGCCCCAAAAGTGGCAATGACACACTTAGAGTATTTTCCTGTGACCAATTTTAAGCCCCTTCAATGCATGCCTATAAATCCATTTTTTGCTGGAGCATGGTGGGAACCGTCGTCCCCTCCCCCAAATATTCCTAATGCTGCTGAATTGCACGTAAAAGGCTTGAAACCCCTGGTTACCTCTGCAACAACTCTTAGGGTGACTCATCCGCCACCCAGTTTGAAAGCACCAAGTGCTGCCCACGTGCTTTTCCCCCACTGCGTAGTGCACATCTCCACGATCTGCCCATCGTTACAGCCAGCCTGAGCAAGAGGGTATGTCCTCAGGGGTAGCTTTGTGTCCCATGATAATGCAAAGCAAGTCCTGCTCCTGCCCTGTCCCCCAGAACCCCACATCCTCACCCCACACCTCCAGCGGCAGAGCACAGAACGGACAACCCTGCTGGAAGAGCATCACTGTGAGCTTGGGTTTTTCCCTCAGTACACCTCCTCCGTGGGGTTTTGTAGCTGGCTGTTTCATCTTACAAGAGCCACCCCGGCTGCCCGTGAGCCTCATGGGGACCACGCGTGCCGGCTGCGGGACCCAGCCCTCCCCAGCATCCCGACCCCTCGCCGGCGAGCTTCCACATCACTCCCAGAGGCTTTTATTAGAAACACACCATCATGAAACGTTGCAAGTGGAATCCATTACACAGCATTTAGTACATATCATTTGTATTTCACAGCCGGCAATCTTTCCAATTTCACAGGGAAACAGCTATTAAAAAACCTGCTGCGGCCGAGGGGAAGGGAGTGGTGCGTCAGGTGGGAGCGGGGATGGAGGGAGCATTTCCAGGTCTGGGATGGACCCACTCCCACATCTGGACATCTTTCACAGCCACAGCCTCTCCCGCCGCATCCTCCCCTTGCAAGATGCTGTTGGCGTGCAGGAGGAGGCAGCTCTGCTGTCCGCAAATAATTCACCCCCATCTGACTCAGGTGCTTTTTGAAGCTGGGATATGATTGCAAATTATTACTGCAAGGAAAGAGAAACTCTGAAGCACTCCAGCGTTTAGATTAGCAGCGCTCCTGCGAGGTATTCTGGATGTCTGCAGACACTTCTAGTTTGTGCACAGCAGGAGTGTTGTGAACCGTGCCTTAGAGATAAATCAGCTCCTGGATTAGCTCCTCTCCCACCTTCTCCTCAGTGTTTCATTCCCCAGACCTCCAGGACTGGATCTCCGGGGCAGTGGGGATCCACGGTCTAATGGCATCATCACCATTGGGGCAAGGCTATTCATGTAGCACCAACATTTGGGGCAGAGTAAGAAGAGAACAAAAAACAAAGACATGGTTTAAACCCTGAACTTGGCCATTCCCAGGAAGATGAAATTTCCTAAAGAAAAGGCTGAAAGCAATGAAGGGAAAACAGAACTTTCACCCGTGCCCAGCTAAGCAGAAAGCATCTCATCCCACAAAACAAGAACAGCAAGTGACTCCAGGATGGGCATCTTGACCTAGGAGAGACATTTTCAAAATATAAATTGTGACTTGGGAGGTTCAAGTCAGATGTTAAAAGATTCTTTAGGATATCGCTTCCTCAGGAGGGCTGTACAGCCTTGAGGCAGGCCACTAGACAGGTGGAGGATCTCCAACAATGGGGGTTTGCAGGACTTGACTAGGCAAATCCACAGCCACCCTGATCACTGCTACAACTGGGGCAGGGGGACTTTGGGACAGGGACACCAGAGCTGGACATCTGCTCTGATGGAAGATGGAGATGCCTTGTACTACTGAGGGAGTTGAAAAATCTTCTTCTTCTAGAAGCTGAATCGACATAGCAGGACCACAATCACTTCCCCAGTACAACGTGTCCTGTATGAAGACACAAGCCACTATCTCATCCAGACCCATTTGCCCCTCCAATGTTCCCTTCTTCTGGCCAGTGGAGCTACAACACACAGCTCTGAATTTTGCCCACAGGAAGTTTGGCTGGAAAAACAGGCTGGGAAACACTCTCATACATCATCCAGACCCACCTCCACATTAACCATCCAAGGAAGTAGGAGCCACCCCATCTCACTGACAACACAACCCCTTCAGCCTACTCCAGGATGCCCATCTGTTTAGTATCATAACTTATTTGGTGGGGGGGAAAAAATAGCATTGCTTTCTCTTTATTGGGTTTTGGAGCAAAAATAAAGCAGATGCACAAAGACAGCAAGACACGGGTAAGGCAGAGTGTCCCTGGTCTAACACCAGGCTCACCGATAGGAGTGAGTCTCTGCACGTTGGCATCCATCCTGCAAATTCAGAGGCTCACCCACCTTTCAGTGGATGCCAAAATGGACTCTTCTTCCTTAACCAGCAGCAACGCATCAGCTGAACTTGCACAGCCCAAAACCCAACAGAGATACCAGCAAATGTCTAGCAGTGGCCACCTTCTCAGGTGAATGCTGATTTTGGCAGGGTGGCAGGTCCCTCTCCGGCAGCAAAGAAGGGCACGTCACCTGCTCACAAAGGCTATTGTCATTGCATGTCCTCTCAAATCCAGCCATCAGTGGTCTTTCTTCACTCCTAAAACATCCCATTCAACTCACCTGACACTGTGCCTAACCAACGTTGAGGCAGTCTTGGCCTCCCCTCTCCATTTCAGCAAGAAACCTGACCAGGGCTCCTGAGGAACAGGATGGTGAGATCCAAGGAGAGGTGAGTGCAAGGTGACCAGCATGCCTGAACTGAGCTGCCACAGCAGACTCTGCTGTCACCTCTCCAAACCATGTCTCCTCCAGCTTGTCTACAAAGGAGAGGGTCCAACCAAGCCATCACTGGCCTGACAACCCACCAGAGCTGGAACTAGGACTAGTCTACACTGCAAACTCATCACAGGGCAGTTAATCCAAAGAGGATACTGGAGAAGACACCACAGTTTGCACTGGTTCAGCTGAGCCACCATTGCACCAATATAAATCAGAATCGTGCTCAGGGTATGAAATGGTGCAACGACACACGTGATGGAAAGCCAACATGTGATGGACACGGAGCTAACGAACCAGCTGTCACCACCAGATTTCTGCTTCTCACACTGCCTGGAGACACTGGTGCCCTGTGCCCATCAATATCCGTCATCGTTACGCTATATCATACCCTGTGATTGGTGAGGACAGGCTCATTACATAATTTTAATGCACAAAGTGCATTAAGGACCCTGAGGTCTACAATTTCGGACCTCATAATGACACAGAAAGAGGGCTGAATCACTGGACTGGAAGCATGTAATTGCCCCAGCACTGATGATCACAGCCTGTGTTGGCCAAAGGGAGGACAGGCCAAACCTGAAATGGCTTTGCCTGTTTCTCCAAATGCATTAATTTCCCAAATCTCAGAAAATTCACAAGCAGAGTCAATGAGGAAACAGAAACAGTACAAATGAAAATCAGAGGAGTTTTGGACTACATGATCCTGGAAGGTCCCTTCCAACCCAAATCATTCTATGACTCTGTGACTCAAAGAAATGTTTAAACAACTTTTTTTTAAAGGCTAAAATTTGACAATCTAGGAAGACAACAACTGCAAACAAAACCAACCTCAGAGTAACAAAGTACTGGTGACAACCACGCATACAAAGGCAATGCATGAGAAATGGAAGGAGAGTAAACAGGCAACCTATATTTTACTGTGACTGGCACAAAGTGAAACAACTTGATAAGGGAAATCTATGGAAAAGCCACGTCTGGCATGGCTGAAGACAAGGAAGTTGTGGTGGTGGTGTTCATTTAAGCATATAGACAAAATGCTAAGTAAAAATGTTAAAATTCATAGAAACAGAAAAAATCATTGACAATGCCCAGCAATGGAGATCTGAAGATCCTGCCACCTTTCTGGGCCCTGCTTCACCGCTGAACCACTTTCAGGGCAATTTTTTTGTTTGTTTTTTGAGGTTTTTTTTGCTTTTTTGCCCTACATGCAACCAGAGCTTCCCTTGCTGCAGTTCCTTGTAACAGTTTGTGAAGGATGGCCATGGTCAGCCAGTCTGTGTCTTTATTAGGAAAGTAGGATGTTATTTCCACAGCCCTCAGGAGGACAGGGCTTCTTCCTCCCATTAGTAATGCAGGATTCCTTAGCTCACACATCACTAACGACCCAGAGGCCGTCTGACTGTAATTCTCTTAAAAATCACACACGCCGTTTGCAAGTGTCTAGACAATAACTTTGGCCACAGCTGGAACAGATGTGTCTAGACCACGCAGTGACCAAACAGTTCAGCTCATTTCTGACACAGTCAATGGCCTCACAGAGCTGGGAGAAGCCACAGCCACCGTTTATCTTCATTTCTGGGCTTTTCAGTTATGACACTTTCATAAACAAGCCCAAGGAACCATGGCCACATGAAATTCTTGTACAACACCTCCACAATAGGTTGAAAAATCAAATTCTGGGACTAGCCATTAACACCAAATTGGAAGAAAACCACAAGAAAGCTCCACAGACTTGTTGCAGTACTGGCCAATATTTGCATGAATAACTGGGCAGTGGAGCAAACCTACATAGCTCTTTGCGTCACTATGTTTCCAGAGAGCATCCCCTTTGCGCAGGAGGGAAGAGATGAGGCCAGAAGCACTTTGGAAGGCAGGAGGAGACTTCAAAAAGATCTTTATCACTTGCAACATCAGCCTGAGGAAAAGACGGTGCAGATCCATGAGCCCCACCAGCCAGCAGAGACCACGAGGCAGGGAACAACTTCTGACTGAGAAGTATCAGAGCTCATAACACTTCAGGGACTGGGACGGGGAGAGGGAGAACTAAGAAAATCAAACACATTTCCCAGTGACAGACTCAACAGACTTCAAGAATTAGCAAGCAGGAGGCCACGAGGGGACGCCTGGGAGAAGAAGAAAGTGGTAAGTCCTTGAAGACGTTAACGCAGAAGTATCTCAGTGCAGAAGAAGGATCACGTTTAGTGGATGCACTAGGATTATATCGCAATGAAATGGTAGGCATTCAAGGTCTCGCTCCGCCTGAAATCACTTCTGGGAAAATAATGGAAATGCTGATGTAATTCAAATCATAAAGAATTAAAGAACAGGAGTATAATTAGCACCAGTCAACATACTTCTACAGGAAACGGGTCTTGTCAAACAAATTTGATTTCATTCTTCACTGAGATTACAAGTTTGATTGGTGAGAGTAGCCGTGTACAAGGCAGGAGGCTTTCTGACTACCGAAACCAGGAGGCGTGACGGCAGCACAGGGGGGGCACAGCCAACCGTGCCAGCGGCAGCCCAGCCGTTGCCTGGGCGTACAACCCCGTATCGCCGAAAACATGCTAAAGGGATTAAGAGCTGATTAGCTGGCAGGTTTCAAGTAATAGTTCCCAGCGCTGGACCTCAGTGGGCTCTGCAGGAACCAGCCCCAGGTTCATTTTTTGTCGTACACTCAGCATGATGGATGAAGGAAACTGATGCTGAAGTATCTAATGCTCTTCCAGGCTCGCAGAGCATCCTCAGGTAAAGGATGTGGGATTCACCTCCCTTGGCGTTCGCCATATGAAAAAATAATGCTTCCACTTTAATGCAGTTGTTAATTTTCTACAGATAGTAATGACAGAGAGAAAAGGGCCTCCGAGGACAAGGCAGATGATCTAAAACAGCCATCCCAGGCAGGTGGACTGAATTGCCCTCTGCAGGATACTAAGGGAGGGGGTCTTGCTAACTGATTACATTAGAAACCCCACGTTTGTGCTAGTGATTAAATTGATCAAATCACCTTCAAAGGAAATTGGGGGGGGGGACACAATCTTTAAAATAATTTAAACTCTGTTGGGAAAAGCACTGGAAAGACTGGTCTCCTCCAGCAAATGCCCCTCAAGCTGGTGTGGCTCAGCAGACGCAAGCGCCAGCCAGGAAAGCTCCAGATGCTCCCAGTGACACTGTGGCACTGACTGGGGATACCTCCTGCGCCCAGCTCTGGCACCGCAGCTCGGACGCTGTTCCCACCCAACAGACATTTGCTGTGCTTGAAACTACGGGACAGCTTCAGTCCTCTTCCAAGCGGGCAGGTGTCACCGACAGGACTGTCATCACAGCCAGGGACCTCCCTGGGAGCCAGGCAGATTAGGGCTACGTCTGGGCGGGCAAACAAATGCTGAGTTTGCTCTTCCTTCCCCTTCATTGCTGGGAGAGCAGGAGCATAACCACGCTTTTAAGCTTTTCAGGAGAGAGATTACTGTCCCGGCAGGAGCATCTACAAGGTCCCATAGGCAAGCTGCCCCGGGACACAACCGAGGTGTGCACAGACCTGCCTCAAGGATGCAGCAGCCAAGACAGGGAACACCCTCAGCACCACCCGCATCCATCTGTTCCCTGTCCCATGGCTCCCCAAAGGCTGGACGACAAAACTCAAAGCACTCCAAGAAAGTTCCACGGATGTTATTAAAGCAGGGGCTCTTCCATGACAGGCATCACAGGTGAAGGTGAAGGTGCAGGTGGAGCTGGAGGTGGAGGTGAAGGTGAAGGTGAAGGTGAAGGTGAAGGTGAAGGTGAAGGTGAAGGTGGGAGCGCACCCATGGCTAGAAAGAGACCACTTGGTGCCCAGCCTGAGCTTTAGGATTTTCAACAGCCTTTGGGAACTTGCTTAAGCTGCAGCAGAGACAAGACAGGTCTGAGGTGTGCTGGAAGATGGAAGAGGGAGATTCCCAGGTCTTTGCCCACCCCAAGGTTAGGGAAAACTCTCCAGCACCCCAGCAAACGGCAAATCCATACAGAAAAAGCCCTCAGCAACAGGGATGGAGCAGCTGCTGTTGTCAGTGCTTCCTACCCCCTGCCTCCCCAGCCAGATCCGCTGACATCCAACACTGCCTCTGCCAAGCCAGCCCAGTTGGGTTCCCCCACTAATGCAAGCAGAAAAGCCATCCTTTGGGGGCTCCTTTAAAGCAGTGCCTCCCCCCACTCCAAAAAAAGACTTAGTCGAAGCAAACGCCAGACCCATTAAGAGCAAAGGACCTCGCAGCCAACAGAGGAATGCTTGGGCTTGATGGACTGTTTATAGAGTCTTTTATAGGAAGGATGGGTAACCTAATCCCAACTACAACATTTTTTATGCTGCTCTATGAGGGTTCAGCTGTGATTAAACTGTTGGCACAGTCCCATGGCACATAAAACCATGGAGACCAGCAAGTCTCATCCCCGCCAGAGCCCTGCAAATGCAAGCGGCAAAACTATTCCAAGCATTAAAGGCCGGCGAGCCCCGCTGCGGGCCATCCCCGCTCACACCTCCAACGGGCCTCGCTACCTTCAGAGACCAAAATAAAAGCAACTCAGCAGTCACTGCGCTGATCTCTACTGAATATCTACCCCTGCTGCAGTCCAGAGCAGGGCAAAGGACAACCACCCCTCCCGGACTCGGTTTGGGTCCCAGAAGCTGGGTGCAGGAGACGCAACTGCTCTTGCAAAAATGTGCTCTCAGCAGTGGGCTTCAACGTCCTTCTTTCCTAGAAGCAGTCCCAGGACCAGCACGGGGCCCTTCAGCATCCTCCTAAGACACTGGATAAATCCCATAGTAACGTTTTCTGAATGGTTAAAACACTTGATTTTGAGCCAACCTCACTAAATTGAGATGATCAGAGTTGCATGTCCCTGATGTATCTACCAGGCTGCCACCCCACAGCTGGAGTGGAGACTGGCCTCCAGCATGGGCGAAGTCCCCCCAGGAGCCAGCCTCCAGGGAGAGGACATCTGAACACCTCCACTCGGCTCAGGCAGATGTTGACCCAGGAAACCATGCCCACCAGGACACACCATCCCCAGGGTACTCTGATTTGACTGTCTGAGAAGGGAAAAAAGAGTCGGAGGGGGAGAGATTGGAAGAGCAGGTACCTCCAAGCCCAGACTTGGCACAGGGTTGCACCAAACCCCCCCTCCAGACCCTCAGCTTAGCTGGAAAGGAGAAAACAGTGGTGGGGCTGGGGCAGGAACCCCCTCTGCTAATACGCATCAACAGGGATTGTACCTGGGACCTGCATCCTTGGGGAGTGGGACGGCTCGATGTCAGACCAGCAGGGTCTCCGTCGGTGCCACTGGTGGGTGGGATTTCTTCAGGCAATTTGAACACGATGTTTGTTTCGTTTTATTGTTATAGAATTGGATCAGAACCAAGGCTTTGCTTTTTTTTATTTTTTCTTTTTTGGCTTTGTTGATTCATCCATCAGTTTGTCTGGCTGGCCTCATGATACTCCCTGGCATGATGGGGCCACCACACACCCATTCCAGGTGGGCTCCCAACGCTCCTCTTAGCCCACGGCCATGCAGGGTGGCCTCTCGGAGTTAAAGCTTTGGAGCACATTGAGCACAAGTGCCATCAATTTCAAACCCTTCTTCTGCATCAAATAAAAGACACCACCACCTCAGAAACCCTGTGCTGAGCATCCCCAGCCACAGCATACAGGAGAGGGACGTGTCCCTCAGCGCACAGCCAGGCTCTTTATGTGGGATGGGACTTTGCCAGCAGTTTTTTTTTTAGCCCTGCACAAGAATACAGCACATTCCTGCTGCTGAAGGGAAGGAGACCCTGCAGCGCTTCCGGATGCTGTCACCTGAGCCCGTGCACCCATGGGGTTTCTCCTTCCAGCACAGCCCCTGATGCACCACGTGCAGGGCGATGGGCGCCTTGATGGAAACACAAGGGGGTGGGCACGCCGCCGTGGCTCGATGAGCTGCCAGCACCCCCGGGAGACCCACAGCAGGGGCCAAGCCCTTCTCCACCCCTCTTGCCACCCAGCAATTCGAGGCTGGTGGACGACACACCCAGGGCTGACCTCACAAATCCCATTTTTTTTTTCCCTTTTCCCTCTGTAGCCCACACACCGAGGACCTCCGAAACGCACGGTAAAACCCCAGGTCAAGATTTCCAAGGGCTCAGCACCCACAGGCGGGAGCTCAGGTCATATTTAGGCCACCCAAATTACAGGACAAGACTTCTCCTTGAGGGTGACCTGCTTCGCTTCCCCCAGCACGAGCCCACGTGGGCAGCCCCTGCCACCCCATCCAGCACGCCACGGGGTCGCGTGGGCTCCACCGGTCCCTCCTGTTGGTCCCCAAACCTGCCACTCCCAAACTGGCCGCAGCCGCTGGCAGTGTCCCCTACACATCCCTTACTTTCCAGCCCAAAATTCAAGTTCCCCCCCACGCAGCCCCAGCTTGTCTTACGCAGAGACGTATGGAAACAGGGAGCAGCAAAGCAGCGCTGTGGGACGCAGCCCGCAGGGGTTGTGCTTCACCCTCAGCCCCGCAGATAAGCAAGGACGGGCTCCGGCAGTGCCGAGGGATGAAAGCAAACACCGGGGAAGAGCCGGTTCGCTCAGCTTTTGGCCTGTGCCCCACGTGCACACCCACGAGCTGTGTCCCACCAGGATGGGGACAGCCGCGTGCTCAGCCCCGGTGCCATAAACCAGTGGAGCCCAGGAGACCTCCCCAGCCACCGCTCGACCCAAGGAGGAACATCGGCAACCTCCTGGAGTGGTGCAAGGTTTAGCCAAACCCAGGAACAGAGACCAGACAACAAATGGGAGCAGCTGCCAGCAAGTTCAGCGTTTCCAGAGGATTCCAGCTGTCACTCTCCAGCCAGAACAGGTGTCAGTCACAGCAAAACCTCGTGGCAGCTATTCAACCCGAAGGCACAAGAGTTTCACATCAGATCAAAAAAAAATGCGTCGTTAGCAACTTCTCTGCTCTCCATCTCACCTACAGCCTTGGAAAAAGAAAAGTGAAGAGGCAAAAGGAGGAGAAACGCAGGTGTATGATGTGGTGGCTCTGTGCAGCAGCAGTGCAGCCACCCAAAGCAGCACCTCCCCATCACTAGGCGATGCTCAGAGCAGATCTGCCCCCCCATGACAAAGCCACACCATCGACCATCACCCAGCTGCCACAGGTGCCCTCAAAGCAGCACCCACCTACCCCAGGCCGGCTCCGTCGCACATCCGAGCTGGCCCCATCCCACTCGCAGGCTCGCTGCCTGCTGCCTGGAGATTTACACCGAGCACGACACAGAGCAGACCTGTTCAACACTTCCCACTGGCCAGACAACAACCCCTACCAATGCTGCCAACGTCCTCATTAGCACCTTTCCCATGCCTGCCTTGCTCCCGACTGCTCTGCATCTGGTCGAGGACTCTCTTTAAGGTTCCTCAAAGGTAGAGCAGACGAATGGGGACAAGTCCTGGAGGTGCTTGGCACCCCTTCCCCTCCAGAGCAGCTGGCACAGCCCGCTCCTCCAGCCTGCGCCAGCGCCCCGCTGCTCTGCTACTTCTCTGCTGTCAAGGGATTTCCACTCGGCATCATGCACACTTCTGTGTTCATCCTTTCCGAGCCCCCAGTGCGGTGTTAACATGCGGCGAGGACAGGAGAAGCCCAGGAGGGTCCTTGTTACATGGGGACTAACCATCCCTCACCAGGCGGGTAAAACGAGTGGGGCTTTGTCTCAGTTTCAGCATGGACAGGGCAGCTCCAGGCACTGCCCGGGGAATGCATTTTAAACTGAAAGAGGGGAGATTTAGATTAGATATTAGGAAAAAATTCTTTGCTGTGAGGGTGGTGAGACACTGGCCCAGGTTGCCCAGAGAAGCTGTGGCTGCACCCTCCCTGGCAGTGTTCAAGGCCAGGTTGGATGGGGCTTGGAGCAACCTGGTCTGGTGGAAGGTGTCCCTGCCCGTGGCAGGGGGGTTGGAACTAGATGGTCTTTAAGGTCCCTTCCAACCCAAACCATTCTATGATTCTATGAATGCATTTGCCCAACCTGAATGGAAACTGTCTGCGGTGGGGCTGCTCTGCTCTGCCTGCCTCGATGCACCCCCTCGCTGCCACAGCATCGCACCCCATGACAGGCAGGAGCAAGCTCGGAGGGGCAGACATCTCCATCCCACCACCCAGCACCGGCAATTAATTCCCTGCCACTGGCCATTCCCCATGTCCAGGCACCGGCCGCTCTCTGCTCCTCAGGGAAAGAAAAAACCCACGTTACCAGCTTGCTTTCCCTCCCAGAGCTGTGCCCGTTTCTACACCACTGCAGCGAGGAAGCCACGCTCCCGCTCGCATTTAACACGCAGGTGCTCTCGGTGCATGCAGGCAGCTTGCGTGCCGGGGCACGCACACAAGGGCTGGGGATGAGCACACAAACCCAGTGCTCAGCCACCTGCAAGGGCCCTCCGCAAGCAACCTTGGAGGTGTCGGGGATCCCGCAGGAGAAACCCGCAGGAGATGCTTTCCCCAAAGCTGGCAAGCCGCAATTAACCCTCAGCAGCCCGGCGGCCCCCCTCCCTGCAGGCAACACCCTCAGTCCACTCATACACCTTGTTTTATTTCATCCGTGCTGCCCCCCAGTTCATGCATTTCTCCTGCTCGCTTCGTCCCCTGATACCAGACAGGCTTAAAAGTAAAACAAGGCAAAGATTTATTAAGTGAAGCTCACCGTAAAGGGTTCCGAGTCGCAGCTGTGGAGCCTGGAAACAGGATTACCAGCAAAGCAAATCATGAAACGCGCCCGTACCCTCTGCGCGGCGAGACGCGACCCCTCACGTGCTCCAGCCTACCTCGCACCCAAGCACGCAGCTAGCACCGGCTAGGGCGGCCGCCCGGCCACCTCACAGCCCCTCACCACCTCATGAGCCTCTCCGGGATGGCCCGGGGCTTCTTCAACCTCCCCTCTGCTGCACCCAACTCGTTTAGCTGGCCCAATCATGATCTTCAGCAGACCTTCTACCCTACCTTGCCTCAAACCAGCTGCACATGTATTTGTCAGTCCAGAGCACTCTTAGCTCTTATTCAAGACCACAAACAGCTTCTTCAGACACACCTTCAGAATAGGTGGTAGATATGGGATAAAGGCATCATCCCCATGCATGTCCTGGGACCAAGCCTTCCTCCTTGGTCAGGCTGATGAGCCCCATCACCCGTGTCCAACAGCTCAAACACTGGCCGTACAAAAAGCTGAGCTTGAAGGAAGAGATGCATCTCATGAGAAAAAGGCTTGAAGCCAAATTCCAGGAGGCAGCACCTTGTCCATACCCAGTGGGAATGAGCTGCACAGTCACGGGAGCCAGTGGCAGGGAAGGATGCTGCCAGCTCACCGGCCCGTGCCTGGAGTGAGTGGAGAACAGTGGATGCAGGCAGATATGGCTCCTGGTAGGACACACACATCAATCTCTTGGGTGAAAGTAACCACACACCTGGAGGCATCTGAACAGCCTGTTCCTGCCCAGTTTGTCCTCAGACACATCATGCCCAACCCTTTAGTCTCAGCAAGTAACCCAAGCAAAGCACTTGGGTTCAGTGGCCACCCCACATGGACAAGTGGCCTCCTGGGAGGCTCAGAAAAGCAGGGCCTCCTCTGGAGACTGAAGATCACCCAAGGACTCCTGTCCCTGCTCCAAGACAGAGTGCTCCAATCGGTCCTCCTTTGCCCTGAGAGACTCTGGGATGGGAAGAACCTGCACTGCCACACCACGGTGCATGGCATGCTTCTCATCCACAGCCTCCCACGACCCCCGTGCACCAGGGCTGGGAGGGTGGAGATGCCTTCTCTCTCCTCCACCCCTCTGCTGAAGTTGTCCAGGCTCACAGAGGGTCTGGACAGAGGGTTCAGAGAGTCCAGCCCTTGTTTGACTCTCCTGTCCCTCCCTGGCTCTCCCCCTCCTCTGCCTCGCAGCAGCAGAGCAGCGCTGCACCAACCACCCAACAAGGGTCCCTGCAAGCCATGGCAAGAACATGCAACCAAAGCTCACCACGCTCCAGCAAGACCCCCCACGCTTTGGGGACGTGTTTCGGGAGCTGGGGTGACCCTTCGCATGGAGCAGGGCTCGTTGCAGCCCGCTGCCGGGCAGACGGACCCCAAATAAGTTCACAGGCAGTGAGCTGCTCGGTGTGGGATAACCATCGCCCGGGACAGAGTTTGTCCCTCAGTCTGCTGCGGACCAGGTGTCCCCGGGACCCCCAAAGCCTGGGTGGGAGAAGAGGAGAGCCGAGCCCTTCGCAGCCAGCCCGCCCGCCTCCCCCTCCTCTCCCACGGCGGGGGCTCGGCAGCCGGCCGCAGGCTGCCCAGGAGCCCGGCCGCGGAGCCCATTGTTCCTTTTGTCTGGCCTTTTGAGCACGAGCCCGCGCGGCTCGAGGCGTCCCCTCCGCCGCCGGGACGTTCACACGCCTAGCCGCCCTCGCCACCCCCCGACCCTCCCCTAAACCCAGCCTCTGCCCCCGCAAGATGAACCCAGGGCTGAGGGGAGCTCCTCTCCTCCCCCAGCTCCAGCCAGAAGCTCTCGCCCTCCGAAACGCCGAGGAGGGCAAAGGCGAGCGCCAACGGGCGTTGTCCAGGGGGCCTTCCCCTTGCTCGGCCACCCTGCCAAAATCAAGAGCCTGCGTAAGGCTGGAAGGTGTTCCCACCACCACGGCCAAGGCAATGAGGGCCTGGAGCGATGTGGACCCCTGCCAGCGCTTTGCCTCGAAAGATGTAGGTGGTCTTGAAAGCCAAGCTGGGACCTGGGGGGAGATGGAGCCCCCACTGAGCTTGGGCATCCAGCATCAGAGCCTGGAGAAGACGCCCTTCCCTTTGGGACAGACCTCAAGTGCTGCATCGGCCAAAGGAGGCTGAGCCAAGGGGATTCCTGGCTTCCCTCCCACCTCCAGCAGCGCACCAGGGGGATGCTCAGGGAGGAGGTGCAGAAAGCACCCCCCTTTCTGCAGCCCAGCATCAAGGGCTTCCTGATGCCCCTGGGACTCAGGACGGGCAAGGGTGGGCTTCACCCTGCCCAACGCACTCCATCGCTCCTGGTTTTACACCTTCCGCTTGAGAACTCAAGAGCGAGTGAAAAAATATAAAATAATGACTCGTCACCCCTTCATCACCCTCTTTTTCACACCTCCTGTAGTCCGACGCACCTCTGTGCCCCCCTCCAGCTGCATCTTTCCTGAAGCCCCCCCACCCACATACCTCTCCTGTACAAGCATCTTCGCCCTCCTTTCCCAGCCTTTCCCAGTTCTGAGTTGACGCTTTCAAAGCGCCATCCACAATGACTTTAAGATCTCTTTCTTAAAATGCTAATAAGTAATTTAAAGACTGCCACTGTGCATGCATGGGTTTAGGGTAATTTTTTCCATGTGAATCCCTTCTCATTCATCACTGACTACATTTAATCTGCCACTTTATAGCCTGGTTATCCAGTGTCATGAGATCCTTTTACAATATTTTAAAGACAACTGTTGTTTTTATCGTCCTGAATAATTTTGTATAATCTGCAAACTTTTCTTGCCTTCGAGTTCCCACCCCTTTCTAGTGCATTTATAAATACGTCGCAAGTGCAAGACTCACGCTGACCCCCATCCAGTGGGAAAACTGACTCTTTGTTTCCCACTCTTTGAGCAGATTTTAATCCATAAGAGAGCCCTTCCTCTAAAATTACTGGTCTGGAGTCTCCTGGATCACCCAGGGAGATCTTCTTAAAGGATGCTCATCCCATTTGCTCTGGCCCCAATATTCGTTTTACCAATTTATTCTAAAATATAAGCTCTTCTGCCATCACCTCAGGGCAGTCTCTCTGCCCTGCCCTGGGAAGGAAAGCTCCTTGGAAGGAGTCCCCTTGGCCACGGACATTTGGGGGGACACTGAAGTTGTCCCTCATCTCCCCACGTGCTCCATCCTGGTTGGGTTTAACCTCCTGATTCTCATTTCTTGGGGGACGCTGGGAGGGGATAATTCATTTCTTCTCACAAGTTATTTTTCAAACTCCTCTCAGGCTGCCATATATGGTTTTGCATTCACCACGCCACAGTTTCTGATTTTTTTTTTGTTTTCCCCTTTTAGACACCACGTCCACTTTCTGAAGAACATCTTTTTACCTCCGGTGACCTCCTTCAATTTGCCATTTAATCAAGATTTATTTTCTTTTTTTAAAACTCATACGTTAACCGGCTGCAATGCATTTATCCGGAGCTTTAATATCATTTCCCACATCACGTGCAAGTATTTTGCTATTTTAGCTGCTCCCTTTGGCTAGCTGCTTCATTTTGCCTGACTTAAAAGATGTTACTGTGCAGTATTTTTAAGTGCTGGTCATTTTACGGATGCAATGGTCTGCCTCTAAGAGAGATAAGGTGGAAAGAACATCATTTATTAGACCAACTGATAAAGCTTCACCAACTTTTGGAGCTCACCAGTCCCTTCTCGTGCCCGCCAGGAGACTGAACCTGCTCCCACGGAGCCGGCCCCGTGCCTTGCACGGCATCGTACTTGATGCTCGGGTCTAAATCAAGAGATCCTCCTCTCGTGGGCTCTCCAAAGAGCTGTGATTATTGACAGCCACTAACACTGTAATTTCTGAATAACGCCCCTTTGTGACACTTACGGAGGCAAGGACCATCCACAATTACAGTTGTGTTTTCTGCCCTCGTGGCCCATTTCACCTCCCTTGAGTCGGGTCAGAGGGGCAGCAGAGACCTAACACTGCTCCCTTCATCCCCGAGCACGGACATTCAGAGAGGGGCGGACGGCACAGCACGATCCTCGCTCGCTCCTTCGCCTCCATCCTGCTTTGCCTGGCGTGGGGTGGCACACCCCACGCAGCCACCCCTGCGCCTGCACCCTGGCACTAACTGCCATCCGTCCAGCACGTTCCTGAGACACCCAATATCGATATAAACTCGATATCGATATAAAGTTGGTATCAATATATCCCCGCACAGCTCCCTGCGGCACCTCTCCTTCCTCGCACCCTCCCCGGCCCCGAGGGGTCCCTGCCCACCTGCAGCATCCCCAGCGATACCCCCTGCCCTGTGCTCCCTGCATCCCTGGGTACCAGCCAGGGCGGAGCCCCCTCCCGAGCCCCCCCCGGGGTGCTGTCTCTCCCTCCCGCCTGCGCCACACGTCAGCGCCTTATCGCGGGAGGCCCCATCGTTACCCCCTTATCTAACGGCTGAACTTTTGCCTCCGAGCATCTCCCCGCTACCCCCATCCCGACGCGATCCAACAGGCAGCCGCGCTTCGCTCCGGCGTCTCTGCAAACCAGAAGACAGGTTTGGGAGGGATTGCAAACCAGGAGAGGAGCTGACGGGGGACTTTCTCGGTAAAAAAGGACTTTCTGTGGGATGGGAACCCCGCACCCGCTCCCGGACAGACCCGCACACAAGCACCCATCTCAGCAGGGACGGTCTGTCCGGGAGCGGGTGCGTGTTGGGGCAGGAGCGGTGGGCTCTCGTTTATCATGGCTCCGGCTGCGCTTGCACAAAAGTGCTCGGGACTCGGGAGGTATCTCAGCATCCAGTATTTACCCAGCTCCTCAGGCAGGTTTTGCAGCCCCGCTGGTGCCCACCCCTCTTTACAGCCAGCTCAGGTATGTGTACACAAACGGCCGCCAACTAGTGCAGGCAGATCCTCAGCCCGTCTGCAAAGGCGACTGCTGCTCCCATCTTTGGGGGACAAAACGCCTTGGCAGCATCCCCAAGGCACAGCCACGTCCCCTTCACACTCCCAGATCCCTCTGTAGGGTGTCCCGAGGAGCTGTGGGACGTCAGTAGCCACGGAGCCCCAAGCCCTCATCCCCTACAGCCCTGCCCCCTTGGCATCTCCCTCCAGCATCTGCTCCCTCAGCTTTTATGACCCAGCGAAGCTGGAAATGCAGCAGGGATCGGGAGTAACTGCTGCTCCCTCCCGGGAAAAGCCGAGGAGCAGAGCTGCAACAGCGGCTACACGGACGTTTAAATTGGGACCTCGTTTGGTCTCCAAAAGGAGTTTCCTCCCCGGTCGCTGGCCCGGTAATGCGAAGGGCAGGCGGGTGCAAGGAATGCACCTTGTCAAAAATTAACCCAGGACACAGGGACGGGGAGGGGAGGAAGCAGCAGGGAGACGGGCAGCACAGGGCTGGCCCGAAACCACAGTCTCTGCTCTGCACCTCAATCCCATCTGTCAAAAATTTGTTTCCAGCCCGGACTCAGGACAGCGTTTGCAGATCTGGGGTTCAAACACGTGGGATGGATCGGCTTCTTGACAGATGCTGTGTTTTTCCCTGGACCTGCTGCTCCGCCGCATCCCTCCGGGGTGTGCCGGGCTCCCCGGGATGCTCCCGCAGCTCCTACGGTCCAGCACACCCCACCTCCCTGGAGCACCGAGATCAAAACAACTGCCCTGGTGTGACCCGTAACCCCGAAGAGGTGGCTAAAAAGCCTTCCTCCACTGAGACCATGAAGTCGGACACAACAAGGCACAGACCGAGCCCTGTGTTCGCTGGCATCCCCCTGCACCACCCCTGGGCCTGGAGGAGGTTGCGGAGGTGCTCAGCAGCGGGTCAGGACCATGTGTACAAGAGAGGTGAACCATATTTTAACACTAAAATATGTTACAGTGTACATAAAATACAATATATTGCATATTACATACATGTATGCAATACAATAAAAGCATAATGTATATTGTATTGTGTACATTACAATACATTATTAATTATGCAGAAACACAAAGGTCCTCTCTCCAGCTTGCTCGGAGGATGGGCACGGGTGTTCGTGTCCAGCACCTCAGCATGCCCCGAGGACGCCCATCTGGGTAGAGGATACGGCCCTCCCGCCCCAGCATCCCTCTCCAAGCCCAAGGTCGGGCTCAGGATCACAACCGCACAGGAGGATGCTCAGCATCGAGTCCCCTCGCCTGCGATGCTGCTTCCCAGCAAAACTCACGCCGGGCGATTCTCCCTCGCCCATCACCACTGCCTCCGCGCTGCCGGCTCCCCGGCTGCCTGCACCCTCACAGATATTGGGGCCATCTCGTCTCTTCTTTCGCATTTTTTGGCACACGGCTGGCTTTCCTCCAGCCCTCAGGAAACTCGCCAGCGCCGCAAGGTTTATGAAAAGTTAACTCCAACGGGGTGAAGAGCGCCTTCGGGTTTCTTTCCCCCCCTTGCACGTGAGTTAGCCGGGCTGTTGATTTTAAAATACCTAAGTGCCCTTCCCAGCTCCCCCTCAACAACACCTCGGCAGTATCAGTACTCCAGATACACTCGCAGCGTACGCCAGCAGGAATACAAAGAGGAGCCGTCGGTGATAGCGGCACTGTTACCAGCCGGTGTGGGATCCAGACCCTTCCAGGACTCCTTTGTTCTTGACTTGCTGGTTTTGGGGTTTTTTTTTAAAAAAAAAAAAAACACACAAAAAAACTTTCCTTTTATAAGCCTGAACTTTCTCAGCTGCAGATACGTTACCTTCAACTGCCTTAACAACTGTACGCAATTCTTAACCTCTGCTTTATGTACGTTGTCATCCACCTCCCTGTTTTCCATATTGATTTATGTTTTACGTTCTTTTCACATTTCCTTTTAACAGAGCCAGTTTTAACCAAACAGCCTTTCCTCCTGAGCCCGAGACACGCATTCTGCTGGCCAGTGAGTAATCAACTTCCAATTTTCATGCACACTCCTGTTTATATTTCCTTCCCTATCGGCTTTGTTTCTAATTAAGGTTTGTTAAATGCAAGTGAATATATAGTGTACAGAGAAATATAAAGCATGTAGATAAATAAACACCCCACACACACGCGCACTGACTAAGGCTGCACTTTCAACCACGGATCCCAAAGCACTTTGTCATGTTCATTAACAAAACCTCACGGCTCCCTTGGGAAAGACGCTTGTATTATTTTACGCCTTGTAATTAGGAAAACTGAGGCACAGAGGAGACAAGTGAAATTACCAGCATTACGGCAAAGCTCTGTAGCAGAGCTGAAAACAGGACTCAAGAGGCAGGATCCCCGGGCAAATCACCAGAACGCGTTTTTTCCCCTCAATGAGCCTTTTTTCCTCCCGTTTTGGCCCTGGGAATTTGCCAGAGCTGGTGATGGCAGCGCGGAGGGCATCACCACCGAGGAGGTGCCCTGCGGCCGCGGGGATGCGGTGGGGTCCAGCCACCATCTCCTTGGCCAGCAGCCGCCGTTGGGTCAGCCTGCCCACGCCGACGGGGCCCAGAGAATCCGGAGATGCAGAAGGACATTGCGTCCAAGCACCCCGGGGAGCCCCACGAAGAGGCAGCTCCCACAGGGAGGAAGGAGCAGAGGCGCAGCCGGGGAGCTGCATCCCGCACGCGTGCCTCTCGCCAGTCCTCCATCACAAGGAGGGAAAGGCTGGGACACCGTAGCTGGTTGCCGCACACGGCGAGCCACCATTGCAACCCCACGACACACACACAACAGGGCAGGAGGCAACAGCTGGGGCACAGGGGGACCCCACCAAACACAAATCAACGTGTTCAGCCCCAGACAGGGACGGGCGTTGGAAGCATGGTGCAGGGCCCCCATCGACCATCTCCCTGGGAGCGTCTCCATCCACGGAGGAGCACACCTTATGGCGATCATCTCGGGTGGGTGAAACGCCCCGCCAGCGCTGGCCATCCCCTCATCCCCAGATGTATATTCCCCGTCCCTTGGGATGAGCCCCGGTGCTCATGTATCCAGTCCCCGCTGCTCCCGACATGATGGTGGGAAGGTCACCCACATCTTCTAGCAAGCGGCAAAAGCCCCGGGAGCCAGTCACTGACCCCCCGGCACCACCCGGCAGCTCCTCTGGGCGTGCGGGAAGGGCAGGGAGGGGTGGAGGTGTCACCCGTCCCTGCCAGGGCACCTGGCTCCCTCCCCTGCCATAGTCAGCAGCGTCGGCTCTGCACGGCCAAGCCCGCTTGGGCCCCGCTGGCCCAGCACAAGCACCGTTGTAAGTGTCAGCACCGCCGACTGATCAGGCCAGACGTCCCACAAGGACATGTACGCTCCCACAAACACGCTCATCACCTCCCCCCCCCCATAATTAAAAACATACTGGGCTCATTTGAATAGCATAGCTGGCTAGCGCTCTCCACTGCAACGTAAATAGTCCTATTTATGCCAAGCTCCCATATTGTAAATATCACGATGTATAGCCGGCCAACCCATGAGTCATCTCCCAAAACTCCAACTTAATAAATGGTGCCTCATCCATGTTCCAGACAAACACCGTCCGTGCGGCTCCCACCGCCCAGTGCCTCCACGCCCAAGGCCGGCGGTGGCCGCCCAGCCTGCCCACCAGCCCAGCGAAGCCAGGGACACAGTGCAGCCACCCGGCCCCCCGCCAGCTCGGACATGGCCCTCCTGTGACGGGCAGACACCCGTGGACCACCCTGCTCCGGGATGAGCTTGTTTTTGGCCTCACACCTTGCCCTCGCCCCTGCCCAGCCCAGTTCTCCGGCGCTTCTCAGGGTGCCCGTGCGGCGGGCGGGCAGGAGGCACACGGGCATGGCTGAGAGGGGCTGGGGAGAGGGAACACGAGTCCCCCCCTTGCCCAGACCCCACCACCGGGCTACCACCCGGCGCAGCCCAGGAGCTCCCCACCTGCCGCCCGGCTCTGCTTTGTCTGAGCACCGGGGGGAACTCGGCGGGGAGCCCAGATCCTCCCGGGGACGCCGGGAAAGCCACGCCGCCAGCGGGGAGCCGGCCATGAGCTCCAGGATGCCGGCAAGGCCTTGCTGAGGTGCGCCCCAAAGCCTCTCCCAGCCGGCAGCAGCAGCGGGCACGGCGCGGCCGAGCCCGGGCATCCCTCGGAGAGAGGCTCCGCGGTACCCAGCCAGCACCCCGGGACCTGCTGCGGGGGTGCCGGCCAGGGATGCCCACCCCGGAGAAGGGGTGGCGGAGAGAAGGGGCAACGTAGCGATCGGGAGGGTCTGGGGACGGCGGGGCGTGGAGGGAAACACACACGCGGGGCCCCCAGCTCCGCACCGGGCTCCGGCGGCGACACCTCCAGCTGGGGCAGCACTTCCCCAAAACTTCGCCTCCCCTCCAGCGCTGCGGAGGGGGTGCGGCGGGGAGCGGGGGGACACAAAGTGCCACCCACCCCCCCCAAAAAAAAAAACAAGGAAAAAAGCCCGAAGGGGGGGGCTCGCCCTGCCCCAGCAGGGCCCCCGCCCCCCGCGGCCCCCCCTTACCTTCCACGGCGGCGAGCAGGGGCAGGAGGGCGAGAGGCAGGCAGCAGAGCCACAGCGGCCCCATGGTGCGCGCCGGGCCGGGCATCAGAGGCGGCGCGGCCGGCGCTCCATGGAGGCGGGGGAGCGCAGAGCCGAGCCCCTCGCTGGGGCCGCCGCCGGCGCGGGCACGGCCGCGGGCACGGAGCGCTCCGCCGGCCCCGCCGCCGCGGCCGGGCCGAGCCACCGCCGCCGCCGCGCGGGGGAGCGCCCCGCGCCGCCCGCCCCGCCCCGAGGCGCCGCTCTGCCGGCGGGGGCGGCGGGCGGCGGCGGCGGCGGGGCCGCGGCGGCGGCGGCGGGGCGGGGGGGGGAGCGGCGGGGGGCCGGCGGCGCGGCGGGGGGTTGCGGCGGGCGGGCGGCGGAGGGCGGCTCCCCCCGGCCGCCGATGGTTTCTCCCGGAGCTGTCGATCACCCAGAGAAAGCCGTGATTTCAGCCCGAATCCTCCTCGCCGGGGCTGGCCGCGCGCCGCCGAAACCGGGGAGGGGGTTCCCGGGGGGAGGCCCCGCCGCCCCCGCCCCGCCTCCGCTCCTTCCCACCGCCCGCGGCCCCGCTCCGGCCCGGCGGTCCCGGGGCTCAGCATCCCTCCAACCGGGGCTGCGCCCGCCCGGCCCTCGCCCCCCGCCGCTGCCCACCGGGGCGGGCGGGGGTCCCGGGGCGGGGGAGGGTGTCGGAGGGGGTGTGGGGGCTGCGGGCAGGGCCCGGCGGGACAAAGGGACACGTCCAGCGGGACAAAAATAACCAGGAGGTGGCAAAATCCGTGGCCTGTCGCTGGCCGGCTCCGGGCAGCCCCGGCCCCTCCAGACCCCCCGGAGCCAGCCCAGGTGGGGCGGGAGCAGGAGTTCCCTCACGTCCCGTGAGAAGTCGCCTTGACCCATCACAAGTGACTCATTTCGTTCCCAGTTGTGAGGGGGTGACAAGCCCCACTCGCACCGAAGGGGGTCAAGAAGGACTTTCCCAGAAGGTGCAAGCTGAGACCCAGCTCCACCTCTCCCCCACACCACCCAGCAGCCCCGACTTCCCCACATGCCTGGGAGCCAAATCTGCCCTTGGGGCACCTCATGAGCCAAACCCTCTTCAGGACATGTGTGACTGTTACCAGGACTGTTTGCCCCAGGAGGTCCCCTCTGCCACCACCCTGACATCTTCTCCTCACCCCATCCAGCCTGCTGGCATCTACTTTGTACCCCGTAGTGCCCCTCTGCTCACCTCTTGTAGCTGTGCCCCTGTTTCTTCTGGACAGGAGGGGGATCAAATGCATGTCACAGAAAGCACACCTGTGTCCTGGAGGATCTTCTCAGGGAAGGTCACATCCTGCACATGAAGCTCTATACGAGCTGTGCAAGGCTCACAGGCCAAGAGCTGAAGAGCCACTGAACTGCCAGGATGGATCCCTGCCCCTCAGCTCACCAAAGTGTCTAAGATGTTGCAAAAACAGTCTTGGCTCACTGTGCTCTTCCTTGTTCCTTTGCTGCACCAGCAGCTTAAACATGTTGGGTTCTCTGCTTTGACCCATTGCAAGCAACTCATTTCTTTCCAACCACAAGTGTGTTTGGAGGACATCAAGGCTCCCTGACGGTGTTGGCCATATGCGTGAGCCAAATGGGCTTTCCCAAGCCAGTGTGGCCAGCTGCAGGCTCTGATCCGCTTTGGGAGCTCCGACCACTGCAGATGTTGCTGGCCATACAGGTTGGCCCCAGCCACATTCAATGCAGCAGCCTCCAGAGAGTCCTGTGGCCCAGCTCCACAGTGTGTGGAGAAGCTTTCGTCTTCAGTGCCTCACTGGGGTTCACCCTCTCACAGAGAGTGCTCAGTTCATTACAGAAGGAGGCAGAAAGGCCAAGGACAGCCAGTGGTCTTGCTGCTCCTGCCTCCAGATGTGTTCCTCTGCAGGGCAAGGAGCCCAAGCATCCCTGCAGTTACCCACCATCCCAGCGCTCTCCCTGGGCACCCCTATTTCCCAGGCTCTGTAATGGTCCCCTCACTCCCCGCTGCTCTGGAGCACCCAGCATTTCCCATCAGATGTTAGAAAGCGCTCACCGTTTCCAATCTCCTCAAACCATTACTTCAATTCTTCTGGTTCCCAGGGCTGTTGTGTCCTGCAATGCCCTGGACAGGTATGTCCCAGCAGATCCACCCAGTTCTCCAAAGTGAGAGCAAGCAGCAGCCCTGTCTGTTTGCCAGTGTCCACCCAGACCCTCAGGATTTTCTTGCAGCTCTCCAGGGCTGCACTGCCAGACACAGTGGGAATTTTGTCCCGAGGAAACAGTCACTGGAGACCTTTTCTCTTCTTCATCTCCTTTGAGCATCCCCTTAAGCTGTTGCTGCTGGAGATGGGACCTTGAACTATGCAGACTTATTGTCTGACTGCTGCAGTGACTTTGAAGCTCTTATGTACTCCTTGGAGTCTAGTTTGTCCCCTGAAGATGCTCTTCAGAGTCAGTCATGAACTGTGAGCTCTGGTCCCATCTCATGCCTTCACTCTGCTCCCAGGAAGGACTTTCTATGACTGTTGTATCCCTTTGGCATCCACGGGAAGGCCTGCCAAGGCCCCACAGCTACCCTCACAAACTTGCTGTTGCCAGTGCAGGGGGTGCCACCAGCCTCCATCTTGTGCCCTGAAGCCCACAAGCTTCTCTGGTCACCAAGCCAGCAGCTTCGAGCAGACTACCAAGTGCCACAAAGCACCACGCCTTTATGAGTGATGCCAGACCTCCTCCAATGTCCTTTTCTGCATCTTCCTCTTATTCTGCACCAGAATTAGTGGCCTCTGTGGAGGATGGTCGTGGACCAGGGAGCACTGTATATCCTCACTGCTGTCCTCAGCCAGCCACCACAATGTGAGCTGACGCTCTCCTTGCTGCCATCTGGTGACAAGTGGCCGCAGCACTAAGTCACATGGACCTGACCACCATCGGGCAGCTGGTCCCCCCTCGGGAGCCAAGGTATAATGGTTATACTGGCAGTTGCTGCCTGCATCTAACCTTTGGGCAGCACTGTCACAGGACGCTCAAACCCTGCTGCAAAGTGTTAGATAAAGCCTTGTCTGGGAAAAGCAGCAGCACAGGGGTTACAAAAATGGGACAGCCACCACTTCAGTTGTACCTGCGTGTTGTTAGTTTGCATCAAAAGATGGTTCCCAGGCAGACGGAGCCAAGAGAGATGACATCTAGGGGACATTAAAATGGGTTTGATGGTGATGCATTTAATGTAGCATTTTCAGTTCCTGGTGCAGGAAGAACAGGTTTCATTTGCACATGAAGCCCTTGGCTCATCACACCTGGAAGACGTGGCTTCCTCTCGCTCTCTGCAAGGTTAAAGAGGTGCAGCGGGCAACAGCCAGGAGTCAGGGGAGACAAGAAGGGAAGTAGCATGAATGAAGCAGCATCTGTTCAATTGGGGATACAGAGCTGTCATGCGCAGACTCGAGGCTCAGAGCAGCCATCCCGGGGCCAGGAGTGAGAGGGAGCATCATCCAAGGAGCCCCAGCTACCAGAAGGATCCAGGAGAGGCTTCTTCTTCCTGGGTCCAGGGAAGCTTCATCCCCTGGAGCCGCTTGATCATGCTCAGTTCCCCCGTCGAGGGAGAGGGCAGTTAATTGTGGGTGGGAGGGACAGGGATTGAGTCCCTTGGTGGCACCTAGAGCAGTAAATCTGCCTGTAAAGACCCGCGGAGAGCAGGCAGGCAGCCGGTCGGGGCTGTGGAGAGACGCTCTGCGGGAAATCAGCACCCTTGCTCACGTCTCTGCATGCGAAAGGAAAGCTTTTCAGCTCCTGGCTGAATCCCTCGGGCTCCGAGGAGCCTCGAGCTTCCAGGGGCAGGTTGGGAGGAGGAAAACACGAGCATATTTTTACAGAAATCGGAGTCTCCCTGCAGCAGCAAATCCCGTAAAAGCAAAACCCAAGTGAAAAGCAGCTTCAGCTGTTCTGGCTCTGGCTGTGACGGGCTTGGCCCCAGGCCAGTGAGTTAATTCTGCCTATTAACTAATAGTATAGTATTGTCGGCAAAGATTCATTGCTAAACTTATGTTTTTAAGATATCACTTATCATTCAAACACTTAACTCTTGATCCCCGAACATGTACAGGCACCATGTAGCCCTGCAGCCATGCTGCAGATAACCAAAGCCACCACTGGCTGGGGAGGCCGGGCAGCGTTTAACCCTTTTTCCCCTCTTTGTCTGAATGATAAATTGTCTTGAGTAGCACTTTCCAAAGGAGAGCAGGCCCTCCTGCTCAGGGACCGCTTATTATCACCTACTTACTGTTCCCGAGCTCAGCAGGGATTGAGGAACTGTTCCCAATAGCGGGTTTTTCTATCCTCTGTGAGGGGTGTGTGAACAGCAAGAAACCCCGTGGATATAAGTGATTGCAGCCTGTCACCGCGAACGGCCTCCTTCTGTCCCTCCTTGCCTTTCCCCATCACCACAAATACTCTGCACTCTGGTGGAGAAGCAGGTCTGGTCCTTCAGGAGGAAGGGTGGGAGCATCAGGGGCTCCCCACCCTCCAGGGCTCAGCCCTGGGTGCTCCCCAAGTGCCTCGCAGCTCGAGACCCTCAGTCCCTGATCCGTATGATAAAGAGGCATTTTTCGGGGACCTCAGAGCTCTCACCCCCATCCCACCCACCTTCCCAGAGCAGACCAGCATCTTTACCAGTTGTACTGGTCTCCAGCCACCACCCAAGCAGGCGTTGGCTGCAACCCACTACCCTCCCCACCCCACTGGGGACATTGTGGTGAGGTTTCTCTGTGTAGAGTTAAATCAAGATAAGGCTTTTAAATCCCTTTACGCTTTGTGAGGGTACCTGGCCCTGGATGGCTTCTGCTGAAACGTGACACTGGAGAGCCGTCCTCGCTCAACCCGTTTAGCTTGTTGCAGGGTCCTGCCTAGGGAGGAACCAGCAGCTCCCTCTCCCCTTCAGCTCTTTCCTCCGGCATTTCTGAGCTCATCTATTGCCGAGTGAAAGGTTCATGCATGTTACCAACTCTGACGCTACCTGGTACCAGGAGCGGGGATGAGACAGAGAGGAAAGGAGGAAGGTAAGAGGATGGCACAGGTCAACCAAGCATCGTTCTGTGCTGGGACCCCAAGGAACGCAGCAGAGCCCCAGAAAATCTTCAGGGGAGGATTTAATCTCTTCGGGGAGACAAGGGTGGGTGCAGACAGGAGCAAGGAGTGGAAGGTAGCCCGATTTCTGTTGCCGTTGCAGTGTCTGAGGTCTTAGGTTTTCGAGCATTCAGCTAAATTAGGAAGCAAAAGTCAACTGGTAGATTGCATTAAAGATTTGAAGAGTATTGCGCTCCTAAAATGAATGAAACTTTTGAAAGGTATCCATGGGAACAAATTAAAGACAAGAGGCACTTTTGAAGCATTTAAAATAGATCTAGAACTGTAGAACTGGGCAGGAAATTTTGGATATTTTCTTCAACAGCTAATTTGAGTCCAGCTTATGATGACAGTTCGAGGTGAACTCAGGCAGGTAAACCTTAGATGAGACAGGTAAACCTTAGATTAGACACTGCAGAAATTTTCCAGTCGTGGCTCTATGTTTACTGGCTGTAGAGTTAAAAGAAATTTTTGGAAAAGTAAAGTTTATAAAGGTATCTCCTTTGGGACTGCAAACATGTCAGGTCTTCTTGAAAAAGTTGATACTGTAAATAAGCAGGACCTTATGGAGATAGAAAGAAAAAAAATAGATAAAGAGAAGATAATTTTAAATAAAAGCATATAAATAACAAGGAACTCCCCATTTCCCAGAATGCAGAGAAATGCAACCATCAAGAATTTAAGTTATTGCTCTATGTTTTAAAAATAACATAAAGAAAAAAAAAAGGGATTTAGATATACAGCAAAGAATAGGTGGAATGATCACCAGAATATCATGTTATGTATGTAAATCTAATCCAGAAAACTTTACAGCCATGAGGCATGACTGGCAGAAGATGGAGTTTGTGTTCTGGAAAATATTTTCATTTTAGTCCTTGATTATTTTACAGTAAGCCAAAAATAACAATGTTAGAGAATAAAACTGCCCAGTAGGTAACCTCTGATGAAAAACTGCCAGACATAGTGACAGAGGTAATGACATAAAAGGATGCACAATTTAATTGCTGTCATTTTTAAAGGTTTGCAAAAGAAAAGGATGTAACCCAGGCTGTTTTGTGGCAGGGCATCCACAGCAGAGAAGTCTTCTGGAAAATAGTTTTAAAGTTGTTCAAAGGAATCTAGAAAAGCTGAAAAGTCAAACTCGGGTCTCTGTTTAATACTATAAAATTACAAGGTGGCATCCTTGAAATTGAGAATGCTGAAATGGCATTTAACAGGAAACTGGGGAGAAAACTACCTGTTTTTTGTCAACGCTGGTGTTAAAAATAGGAGTTTTACAAATACTTATAAACACTATGAAAAAACGCAACTTTATGTGTTATGTTCAAGGCACTCACGAGCAAAATCCTCTCGTGCCCTGAGACGGCGTAGGTTTACGAGAAAGCAAATATAGGATCAAAGGCAACGGCATGTTGTGAAATTGCTCTTTTCTCCTAAGGGGTGATTACTGTAAAAAGACAGACCTGAAGGAGGAAACCACATCTCCTTCGACAGCAGAAAGGGAAAAGAGACAGGTTGTCTGGGTCTTTCCGAAGAGGAGCAAGCTAAGGGAGATGCAGTGGCGTGGAGAAAGCAGAGTGGTGTGTGGACAAAAACCCTCCAAGGTCTGGAGAGAAAAGGTCAGGAGTCAGAGGGAATGGTGCTCATGCTGTATAACAGGCATTTCACATGGGTGGAATTTCTTTGGGTGTGGGAACATCCACTCTGTTAAGGTTTAGGCTAAAACGTGACTGAGCTGGAACAAGTCCTGCAAAGGGAGAGAGCTGCCGGAGGCTGGCGAATGCGTGCACAAGCTCTTCATGCTAATATTTATTTATTTACCTTTTTTTTTTATTGAAGACTCATCAGAGTGATAAGCTCTACCACCGAGTTATCCTCTACTGCCCAGGGAGAGCTGGGTGATGAACATGGAGGGTGTGCAGGGAGAAATGCTCAGGGTTCAGAGGCAGGAGAGTGGCAGGATGGGACAGGGCAGCATTAACAATGCACGAGCGCCATGGAGGTGGTGGGCAGCGAGGATACATCTTCGAGGAAGGAGAGGCAGGGACTCGCACCAACAATGCAAGCAGGAATAAGGGGGTTGGTTTGGGGCTGGGCAGAGGGCAAGGAGGCATCCCTGAAGGGCTCGAGGAGTGTTGGCCATGGTGCAGGAGCAGAGACCTGCTCTGTGTTTGCCCGCCAGCAGGAGGTGGGTCTGGCAGGCAGTGGGAGGAAAGGCTGCCCCATTAGCCAAGACAGATGGAGTGCAGCTACCCCTGGAACAGCCTGTCCATCTGCTTTTTGGGTTGCTGCCCTGGTGACAAGAGGGACCTGCCAGCAAAAAAGCGCTCAGGTGACTCCCATCCCTTGACAGGCCGCCACGGCACCACCGGGACGAAGCAGAGCTGGTAAAGAGGCTGTTGCGCAGCTCCCTGCCGTGCACACCAAGCACAGGGTGCTGCAGTGGTCAGAAAGGTCATGGTTTCATCCTTTCATTGAGCCCTTCAGCATTGCCTATGGGGGAGGCTCTTTGCATTTTTCCACACAAGACTTGGTCCTTGCAGCTACTGGGACCCCTTTGGCATGTTGGCATCAACATCTTGGATGGTCTCTGAGAAACATCTCCTTCTCGAGCGCTCTTTCGGGGGACTCTCTTGAGCACCTGGGGCTGCTGACTCCTCCTGCACCCGCCAGAGATGGATGTCTGTGTTCCTGCCCTGCTGCAGCATGAGGGCTAAAGCCCCTTGCCACCCTTTCCTGGCACCAGGAGGGGACTGATTGTCTTGAGGGGTGCTGTGGTGGCCAACGTGACACCAGCGTGTACGGAAAGTCCCAGGAAGACACAGAGCACTACAGAGCCGCAGCCTGAGGCTGCTCATACGAGGCAGAGGGTGTGGAGTTAAAGACACCAAGACACCTCTGTCTTGGACAGAGTTAAAGACACCTGGGTAAGTGCCGTCTGCTAGGGGACAGTCCATGGGGCTTCTGCAAAGGGGAGTCCTGCTCCACAACCCGTTGGAGCCCTTCAGAGTGGCCAAACACATGCGGATCGGTGCAATTTATTCACGTCGTCTGCTGGGGTTTCCAAAGGCTTTCCATTAAGTCTCTTGTCAAAATTTTTTTAAGGAAAGCAAGCAGCCAGGGGGTACAAGGGAAATTCCCTGTCTTTTTAATTGCTTAAGAGATGGTAGCAGCAGAGGAGTAAGCAGCAGGTGCTGCAAGCAGGAGGAGGTCACCAGTCAGTCCTGCGGGGTCTGAGCTGGGACCCATCCTCTTCAACAGACCCAGAAGTGGCAGGAATAGTGATGAGCAGGGAGGTGACTGAGGATAAGCAATGTGCGTGGGGAAAACAACCATAACCTCAGTTGCACAGCAACAAGCTGGCTGCTCTCTGTCTTTTCCCATAAACAAACAAAGGCCATCAAATTAAACTTGTGTGAGGTTCAGGGCCAAGTTCAAAAAGATTGGGGTTCAGGAGTAAAGGAGGTGATTCTTCATGTGGATGGGACATGAACTGTGGAGCTCCTTGGCAGAGGATGCAGTGGATACACAAAACTCACAGAGATTCAAGTGGAAACTGGACAAGTTCCTGGAAGAGAGATCCAGGAATATATAACACACAGGGAAACCCGTGGAAGTGAAAATAATTGGGAAGTCTTCAATACAGATCTTTCTCAGCTCATGCAGCCCCCCAGCCTGTCTCCTTTCTCCATTAAAACCCTTCCTGGGCCCACAGGAGCTGTTGTAGATGCTGGAGGGGAGCAGCAGGGAGCTGTAAGGGGACCATGGGTGCTTGCTCCATGCCCTGGAGGCACAGTCATCACAGAGGCCTCCAACCTTGGGATAGGGAGGCAGGGATGTGTCAGGCTGGCTCTGTGCTGAATACATTGCTCAGCAGGCAGAATAGAGAGGAAATAAATCAGGCTCTGATTTACCTGGGAGGACAGATACTTCTTCTCAACTGGTTTTTAATTTGGAGTCAATTTCCAGGACAGCAGTTCAGATGTCTTTGAGATAAGTGGTCTGTGTTGCTCTTGAGTCAAACAGGATTTTCCTTCTTTTCAGACCAGCAAAACTGTGCTCTGTAAGTAGATGTTCCAGCTAATGAGGTGTTAAGTGCAGAGAGAATCACAAGTACTTGAGGGCAGATCCAGCTGCTAGTAAAATCAACAACCAACACCAAGATTGTCCTCAACTTCCAGGAACAACTTCAGACAAAGAAACTGTCCTAGGAGCAGGATCAAGAAAAAATTGGGAAACACAACCACAAAAATAGGGCCATATGTCATGCTACAGCTGCATTATGTGGCTACATATGTTCCCTTTCCTCGGGCCAATGGAGGAGTCTGATGACAAGGGGCATGCTTGGAGTAGACACAAACAGTGGCTTTTAGCTTGCAGAGCATGACAAGGGATCTACTGGAAACAGTCTCCAGAGCCCTGAAGTACCACTGCTTGCTGAAGAAATAGCCAAGATGTAGTGGATTATGTCAGGGAGGTTTAGCACAGGTATCTGCTCGCCAGGGAGAAGAGACGCTATTTGGGCTTGAGCTACGTACCTTGTTTTGTCATCAACCAGGAGTCCTTAGTCTGCAGTGCTGCAGAGGAACATCTCCAGGGCTAGCCTTGAAGCCAAATTTATCATCTGCCCACTTTGCCTTTGGAGCAACCCAAAAGACCAGCTGCACCCGCGCTCAACAGCACTGTACTCCGTCCCTCAACAGCGGAGGGCCCCGCCATCTCCGTCTGTCCTCTCCCCATTGCAGCAGCGCTCCCCGTTTGCCTCTGTGCAGAACAGGCAGACCAGGAACAGCAGGGTCTGGCACCACCTGGCACAAGGACAGAGGGCATGCACAGGCAAGGGGAATGCCGGTGCGACATGCTGGGCTTTGCAGTGACCTGGTCTTCAGGACACTTCCACATCACAGAATCAAAAAATCGTGAGCGTATTTTCTGAAAGGGGCCTCCTTAGACTTACACCATGGACACAGGCTCAGCTGGCACGTCAGATGGACGTCAAGGTTAGAGAGAAAGTCCGTGAGGAGGCTGAAGGTGACCAGATGGGGCAGAGCAGTGTGAATGTTCTACAAATACAATGTCAGGACACAGGGATGTCTTAGCATGGGACCCAAGCATGGTGGATGGAGGATCAGAAACAAGTACAAGAAACACAGCAGGTCCCCTCAAAACAACAACCTTTGGCAGATATTTTACTGGCTGGACATCACTGAGTGATGCTCAGAGGCCCACAGGACCCTCAGGGAAGATGGTAGGACACCATCAGCTCCAAGAGTCATACAAGGGCTGCAGGAATGTAAGGAAACCTGGGGTTGCAGGAAATCCTCTGGAGGGTTTCCAGGGCTTGGCCAGACACAGCCATGTCCACCCTGATCGAGTGTTGATGACAGTCCTGCTGCAATGGGGAGGCTGGACTGGAGCCCCCGCATGCGTTCCCACCACCACCTCCAGGATTTATGCGTATCTGATGAGCTGACCTTCTCTGGGACACAGATGCCGGGTTTGCAGCAGGAAAGGGAGCAGGGATTCTTGCGGCACCTAAACCTATTGCTGTCCCACTGCTGCAGGTGGGTAAAGACATTTCCCCTGAGCAGGGCAGCCCCCCCAGGCAGCAGGAATGCAAGACCTGGGGAAAAGCCTCCAGCAGCAGGACCCTCATTGCCGTCACAGCACGGGAGAGCACTTGGAATCGGTTGAGAGAGTTCACCGGTGGATGGAGCCCTGGAAATAACACAAAACTGGCAGAAAGCCAGCGTCTCTTGCAGCACAGGAGTTTATCTTTAAAAAATAACAACGACAACAGCCCCACTTTGCTGGAAAATACCTTCCCGGTGCTGGGATCCTGCATCCTTAGGTGCCTAACTGACAGAACTGGGCATCCTGCGGGAGTTGAGCTGCATTATCTGATGAGGGGGGATTATGCTGTGAAAACTGCTCGTTGGGGATTGTATATTAACAGGATACGCTCGGCTAGCTGACAGGAAGCAATAAAGTAATTTGAAGGAGACTGGGAGAGAGTGTGTGAGTTCCTGCGCCTGTGTTAAATCACGGCACTAGATAAGCAAACAGCGCAGCCCCGGAGCGGGGAGGAGCGCTGCCAAGAGGGAGCTGGCCGGTGCCAGAAACCTCCAGGAGCTGCCGTGAGTCCAGCTCAAACGCGGCGTGGAAACCAGTGGGATGGGAATTGCAACCTTCCCAGCCCCTGCGCGGGGCTCTGGTCTTGCAGCGGGCAGGTTGTCAGGTCCTGTCACTTCTCACCCCAGCTCCGCACGCGTGCATGAGTGGAAAGAGCATCGCTCAGCAGCCGAGAGACCCCGGCGCTTGCTTGCAGGAGCCCAGCCCACCGGCTTTTCGGGGGCTCCACGAAGGAGCTGCTCCTCCCAGCAGATCCAGGCCTGGAGGAGGAAGGGGAGGAGAGCCAGGATGAGAAATACATGTGTGACTGCAAGAAACAAGGCTGCGAGAGCTGCCGAGTGAAGGGCGAGCCAGGGACTGCCTGCAACGACGAGGGGAGAGAGGGGGCTGTCGAAAGATATCAGGCACTTCACGTTCAGCAGCTGGCGCATATTTAAGCGCCCTGTTCGGATGCTGCCTGGGGGAAGCAGTGCCTGCCGCGTGTGTGTCAGCAAGCACAGCACCTGGCACGCCGTCCCTTGCTCAGCCTCCCACATCCTGCTGGAATCAAATATAGCGAAAAATCAGTGGCGTTTTTCGCTCTCGTAGAGGCTTTGCTGGCCTCCAGGAGGGGATGTTTGCAGGCCTTCTGGTGCAATCTCCGATCCTTTTCTACAGCGATATACTTTCACGCCCTGTGTGATTGCCCAGGGAGCTTGCTATCATGGGGTATGAGCTCCACAGGATCTACAAAAGTGTGTCTGCATTTGGTGGAGGCTGAAGACACTCAAAGTGCTCTCTTCAAAATAACAGAAGTAAAAAAACCCACATATGCTGCCTTCCACCATAGGCAAAGAAACCCAACCCTGACTCTCAATGAGTGTTGAACCTTTTTTCCCATGTGTTAAGGGCTCCTAACTCGGCTGACGGTCAGGAAACTTCCTTGGCAATGGATTATGCCAGAAACTGTATCTCCCTCTGAAGCACCTAACGCTGCCCTTCTCAGAGAGGGTCTCCTGGTGCACATAGCACCAGTCCAGTGGGCATTAGGCACTTGTGAGTCTGATCAACGTGTTCTCCAGGGGATGAGCACCAGTGAAGTACTCACAGTCCTGCAGCTCGGCTATGAGGAGCTTCCCTGGAAGCTGAGAGCATGATTCAGGTAGACATCCACATGCATTGGAAAATAAGTCCCTGACAGTGCTGTTCACGAGTACGTTGGTTGCATCACATGGAGCATCACAAGTCCTCCCTGCTGAGGAGGCAGTGGTGAAGGGGACAAGGGTGGTAGATTGCTGGAGGCAGAAATGCTCAGACAGATACAGTGAGGTAGGGCCACATCCACATGTTTCATCATTCCCTCCCTCATCAGCACTTGTTGATCTGGTCCAGCAGACAATCAGCACCTTCACATGACCCTGGCCCTGGGCAGTGGTCACAACTGTTGGCATTTGTAAGCCCCCAGGATGGTGCAGCTCCTTCCTGTGGAGCTGGCTTCCTCATTTCGAGCCTAAGTCTTGAGAAAACATAAATTCTGCCTCGTGTTCAGTGACTTCCAGCAACTCTGGTCCTCAAAAGAGAGCTCCTCCCCAAGAGATGCTAGGCACCATGCAGACCAGCATGTCAGGGTGATGTGGAGATGTTAATGTGTAAATGTTCTTGAACTTAAGGCAAGTGCAGGCACAGAAGGTGGGATGGAGAAAGTCTCTCCTGTACTGTCCAGGAGATCAGAAGGAGTGGTTGCAAGTACAGAGGGAAGCCCAGGGGCTGGATGGCAGCAGTGGGGCAGGAGGAGTGGAGAGTTGTGGGGTGGTCAATGCTGACCTGCCTTGAACTCTCATGAACTCTCAGTCTGACTGTTAAGGGCATTAGTGCAGCTCAAGAGTTCATTTACATCAGAGATGGGTGCTGTGGTGTGTGAGCATGGAGGGCTTTAAAGCCACTTGCTGGTACTCGAACAGCAGCTGCATGATATCCAGAGCTCAGTTCTCAGTCCGTCAGCATGGTTCTTCACTCACGTGAGCTGCCTGAGCTTCAGCAGAGCGATGGGCATGCAAAAGAGTCAGAGGGCAGCAGAGGTGGTGGAGTCACCGCCTCCCTGCTCATCCCCCAGGACCCCTGGTTCAATGGACATTTATCTGCTAGGTCTCTCTCATCTTTGCTGAGAGCTGGAAAAGAGAAAACACTTCCTTTCTCTGTCTGCAGCTCTTAATGCCCTTGTTATGGTTGAACGCATCGGTCATAGCACACCCGTCTGTACAGCTCTCCATGGGAAAGAGAAGAACAGGGTGTGTGCATAGCAGGAGGAGAAACATAGTGAAGCCAGCTCTTGGAGAGGAGATGCTTTGCTGTACGATTGGGGAAGCACTCTTCCACCGCCAGCAGACAGACTCTGCAGGAGGAACGAATTGCATGGGAAGTGAAGTGAGTTGAGCTGAAGTGAAACAGTTTGTCTGTTTCTCAGCTTTAGGGGCTATTGGGCCACCTGTAGGGAGCAAGGAGGTCTGGGACTCTAGGTGGGAATGTACAGCCTTTGCTGGCTTATTTAGCTTTGCAAAGTGCAGATTTAGCTGGGGCAAGAGGAACTGCCTAGGGCTAAGCCAGCTCCTTTCTCTGAGAGCAATGGCAGGAGAGCAAGCTGGGGGGTGAGTACCCAGAGGTGTCTAACCTCTCCCTTCAGATATGAGGTGTTGTCATGCATTCAGAGAGCATCCACAGCCCTGAAGTGGAAATCAGGACTGACACCTCCTCCTGTGATGGGTCGTGGCATAGGGGAGCCCTCAGGGTTGTTGACTGCAAAGAGATAGGTGGGCACCTTCCATAGGTCATGTTCGGTGCGTGGGGAGGAGGCACCCTGCACAAGCTGAGGGCTTTGCTCTCTAACTTCACTCACTTCACTTCACTGGTCCTATTGCACTGAGGCTGGATCCTCAGTAGAAAGAGTCACCAACGATGTTCTTGCACCCCTCCTTCCTCCCACGCACCTCACACAATTGTTGGAATAGCCAGGCGGGACAAACGCAACTTGTTCTCCCACCTGTGGGAGAACTGCTCCAGCTGGCTCTTCCAAATGCATCCAGGGCAGCCACAGCTCAAAGTTATCTGATGGTCATGTTCAGCAGCTAAATTGAGCTTACCTGTGAGTCCTTCTCACAGACCTTTCCTTCCACAATTTGAATGGACCAAGCTGTGCCGTTGAACCAGCTGGCTAGCTGGGTGGACACATAGGTAATCCCCAGGGTCTGAGAGATTACACTGCAAGCTCAGGTTATGCATTGTGCAGCCCTTCACATCAGCGTCACTCATCAGGCTGGTGTGGGCGGCATGTGGTGCCCTACAGAGAGGCTGTTTATCCTTCATCTTCCTTATCTCCTTGAGTCTGTCACTGTTTGTGTCTCTCACTGTCTCACCCTGGAGACCCATGCACAGACTGTCTGACCTTCATCACCAGCTTGGCACCAGGAGTTACCCAACCTGCTCATGAGTCATCTCTTCATGCAGTAGAGAACAGCATCCTTCAGATAATGGACATACCCGTTGCTATCCACCTCTGATCACAGGGCTTTGGAGCTTCCCAGGTGGGAAGTAGCTGCCACGACTTCAGCCCTGCACACTTTCCTCAACCACATGCTTGAAAGCCTCAGGGACCCTGATGGGACTGCCCAAAGCAGCCACATCCCAACCTCAGCCCCACTTCTGCTCAAATCTCTGCTCCACTGCCTCCCGAAGAGACCTAACACAGCCTGGGGCACCCTGATCCTCTTTGATTCTCCAGCATCTTGTCCTCTTGCCCTGACATTCCCACCCAGCTGCAGGAAAGAGAAGTTCTCCCAGTGCATGACCCAACCACATCACATCAGAATTGGATGGGCTCCTGGAGCACTGGCTCCAGGCCACCAGAGAGGAAGGAAGACTCCCTGGACTGGACTGGAGCCAGGATAGAAAGAGACACAAGCTGCTTTAGTTGCAGTAATTAAACCCCCAGCCCATACGAGAGACAACATCATGTCTTCCCCGCTCTCTCCATACTGCTGCAGTATGTGCAAGTCACTGTAGCACTAGACAAGCACATCAGTCCTCCCCATGAGAGGCAGGAGACTTAGGCTGGGCTTAGGTTACTTGGGCTTTGTTCCCTGCTCTGCTTTCCAAAAGCATCCACATTGGCCTAACCTTCATCATCTGCTCACCCATGTCCGAGTACCGCAGAGTGGCTGCCCTGAGTCTGGGGAAGCAGAGGGCAAGTCTGTAGTGTAGACTGACTCAGTGTAGACACATTCTCACCAACACACAGTGCAAAGAGAGTTGAGGCTGCAGGACAGGCAGGAAAAAGAAGAGGTCTAACGAGTGCAAACCCATGGGAGACAGGATGTTTTCTGTCCTGCAGCACCTAGAAGTGGGTATCAACATGTGTCATTTACTGAGTCACCTTCATTTTCTGCTTCTGGGAAGGGACGGATGGTTTCTTCAGACCCGACTAAAAGTATCCCTGGCTTTCTCCTGGCTTGGAGAGAAACACAAGTCCTGTTAGCTATGCTGGGTCTCCATGGGAGCTGAAAGCCCCAGTGAACTAAACTGCTGCCTTGACAGACGTGGGGATTTCCTTCCCCTGCCTGGATGCCCAGCTCCAGGCTCTGGAAGCTGCTGTCCACCTTCTGCTGGGGCCCCACACACAGTTCCTCTCGTCCTGACAAGTGCTGGCTTCGAAGAAGCATCAGGCAGCTGCTCTCACTGATGGTAGGATGGCAGATAGATAGGATCCCATCCTTCTGACCTCATTCACATGAAATGTGCCATTACTCTGGCTTCTGAGGCTGTGTGATGCCGGATGCCCGTGAGCCTGCCCAGAGCCCCACGAGGCTCCATAATCCCCTGGGAGCTGTGCAGCAGGGCTGCAATGCCCCAGCATGGCTCGGCTCACCTGGACCGAGCAGCATCACGAGCACGTTGGCTTCCCAGGGGGACAGTCACCTCCATCCCGCTGCGTCCCACCAGTCCCCACCAGTTCCCACCAGCCAAGGCACCACTAAACCCATGGAGGGTGTTCCTCTGTGCCAGGGGAACCAGCATCACTTATGCCCAGAGGCACCAGGCTCTCACCCTGCTCATCTTACTCCCCCCAGGAATGCTCCCCTCATCTCATCCCTGGGGTCCAAAGGGGGGCCAGCGCTCACACAGCCCCCGCCAAAGCTGCCTCCTCCCCCATAAGCGAGACCCCCTCCCCGCAGCGTCGGCAGAGCTGCATTTACCACCGGGCTCTGCACCGGCGTTGCACGGCCTTTCTTCCCTTTCATCCCTTTCTCACTCCCTGAATGCGCTTTGCTTGCTTTGGCGGCGCGGGGCAGGGAGAGCCCCTCTCCCCCCCGCCGCTCCCGGGGATCCCCCCCCGGCAGATGGGGCCGGGGTATGAATGTGCACACAGCGAAGCCCCTAAGAGGATTTGCTGGCGCCCCTTTCATTGCGAGCCTTTGTGTGCTGCTCCGCTGCGGCGGGACGCCCCCGAGTTCTCCCCCGGCTTCTCTCCCTTCCACTCCAGAAGAAAAGAAAGTGCCTATAAAGGCCTTGTTTGTCCGACTTGTTTGAGGCGACCATATTGCTGTAGGTGCTGCGGGTCCCGGCGTGGCAGCGTCGCCCCTTTGAGAAAGGGTGGTGTGCGGCTCCCTCCTGGGAGGGTCCGAGCGGGCGGCTTAGCCAGGCTCTGGGAAAAAAAGGTTTCAGATGCATTTCAATGTCTATTGAACCCTGAATCCCCAGCGATGGTTTTTCCAGGGGCTCTGCAGACAGACAAAGCCCTGCAAGGGCCACCGAGGCGGCGGCTGGGAAGATGCTGCGTGTCTGGCCGTGGGAGGAGGATCTGCTAGCCCCCGAAAATCCCATCCGGGAGAGCCGAACAGGGCCGGCAATGTTGCTTTTCCTATGACATCTAGCGGTAAAGCCAGGGAAGGAGGAAAATGTCGGCTGGGTTTTCCTGGCCTGAGCACCACCGTCTCCTGCTGCGGCATTTTGCCCTTTGTATTGCAGCAGACAGTCCTCGGTTAAGAGGGAAGCAAAAACGAGCTGCACAATAGCCTGAGCAGCTCGGAGATGTCAAACAGTCCACCCTGAAACGTGCGCTTGCTCCTGTGCCTTGTCGTGGGTTTTCAGGGCATACAACAGGGCCCCAAAGCTTATGCCTGGGCTGGAAACGGAAGTATGCACGAGCACACCTACCGCCCTTCTCGCTCTGGTCTGTGCTCCAACACGTCCCCTTGTTTGCTTGCCAGCTGCTCAAAGGCAGTTATACGACATATATGTCAGGCTTGGGAAAATTTCCAGTCGAGTGTAGTGCATGCACTGTGTCTCACAAAGCAGCGCAACATTTGCAGCAGCCAGAGGTGCTGGAGCAAGCCCAGAGAAGGGCAACAAAGCTGGTGAAGGGTCTGGAGGGTATGTCCTATGAGGAGAAGCTGAGGGAACTGGGATTGTGTAGCCTGGAGAAAAGGAGGCTGAGGGGAGACCTTATCACTGTCTACAACTACCTGAAAGGAGGTCGTAGTGAGGTGGTGGTTGGCCTCTTCTCCCAAGCAACTAGCAACAGGACTAGAGGGCATAGCCTCAAGCTGCACCAGGGGAGGTTCAGGTTAGACATCAGGAAAAATTTCATCACAGAAAAGGTTATTAGGCATTGGAATGGGCTACCCAGGGAGGTGATGGAGTCACCATCCCTGGAGGTGTTTAAGAAAAGGCTAGATGTGGCACTTAGTGCCATGGTCTAGTTGACACAGTGGTGTTAGGTCAAAGGCTGGACTGGATGATCCTAGAGGTTTCTTCCAAGCTGATTGCAAGAGGAAACCAGGAGGGGCATTGCTTGTCTCCTGTGACATTTACTTCAGTCCCTCTGAGCACTCCTAGACACAAGTTGATTCTGTGATTCTGTGATTCTGTGATGCTTGCAGGGCAACTTGCTCCAGCTAAGGTGGCCTCCGAGCTTGCATGGTACTGGCAGGGGGGTGGCGAGATGGCTGAGACACTGAATAACAGCCTGGGCTGCTCACTGTTTAACCAAACCATGTTAAGGTGTTGGCAAGAGCTACAATACCTTACTAGACACTGGAAAATCCGCTCTGGAGAGCACACGCTTAAGAGGTTAATCATTAACGTTTCCACTACAGGGTTTCAGTGCAACTTCTGACTGCTTACTACACACCAGAGGATCCACGTTGCTGGATCATGAGCAGCCTATGGCTGCTGGATGTTGTCACAGGGACTGCCATCTTAAATCCTCTTTTGCACCGCCCATCTCCCACAGCAGATCACCTCGACTTGGCAAACAGGGCATGCAGGAAGGACGCGCCTGCAGATGCATCGGGGCATGAGGACTTCAGGACCACACTGACAGTGAGACTAAGAGACCAGACGTAAGGATGAAGGAGGGTGCTTCGGTGGTCCTGCGCAGAGGCAGAGCAGCTGTAACCTCCGCTGAAGCTCACAGGTTGTGCCAATAGTTGTGCCACACCGCAAGCAGCCAGACATGCAGGTGAACCCGGCTCGTTGGGCTGGAGGTTGATCTTCCATGGCTGAAAATTGCAAGAGGAAACCTGGAGGGGCATTGCTTGTCTCCTGTGACATTTACTTCAGTCCCTCTGAGCACTCCTAGACACAAGTGATGTTGCAGCAAAACTAGAGTCAAGAAAATAAACTTGGATACGCAATAAGACATGCAACTTGGGGAAATAGTAGTTATTTGACAGCACCCACATTTTAATGCTGGGAGGGAAAAAATGAGCAAAACCCAGAACAGTACAAGCTGCCTTTAAAGATTAAGTACATTGAATCCAGAATCAGAAACCAAAGTGTGTTAATAATAAATGGGTGATGCTTCTGTCTGCCTGGGCTCAGGGTGCTCGAATGCTCTGGTAGAGGTCCTTGGAGTCATGAATGCACAATATTCAGATACACACAATGTTCCTGTAATGCATTTTACTAGAGGAAAAAGAAAACAAGAAAAAAGACTGAAAATGGAGACAGAACCACACAAAACCCTGATGGGAGCCGTAGGATGACGAGGGCGCCTGCTTGAAGGAGAACGACAAGCCTCCTGGATAACCCCCAGCCCACCTTTCCATTTTCACTCATGCTCTGCATTCTCCCCTGAGGTCCCAGCCTGGCAAATGACAGAAGCATCTGTCTCCATTCCTTTTGGGACAATCGTTAGTGGCTGCACTTTGAGGCTGTGAAGGCAGAGGGTGATGCACTATTTCACAAACTCCCCTGACATTTTTTTCTTAAAAAAAGCTTTTCTTTCCCTTTTTTCTCTGCTCAGTGAGGACACAGGTCCTCCTCTGAATCAAAACAAAAAGCATGAAATGCTGTTAGTAAAACACTGTTTGGCCTATAGCTTGAGCTCCTCGGACTTGCTTTTCAGCAAGCCTGAGGGACAAGCATGATGGAGGTGGAGACCAAAGGACCAAAGAACTGCCAGAACTCATCCTGAGCATGGGGACAGAGTTGGAGCAGTTGTGGTGGATCCACACAGTGTTAGAAAGAGAGAAGACCACTTACTCTTGGTCACCCAACCTGCTCCAGGAGACCATCTGGGACTGGGAAGGGCCAGCTGATCCATGCCTTTCTCCAGGGAGATCTTCTACATGCAGAGCCAGCACGCAGGGTGGGGAGGAGGCAGGGAGCACTGCACCCAGAGTGGCCCATGCTCTCCCCCTGCATCCCGAGGGACCGTGCTCCACTGCAGGCTGCTGCTTGGTACTGTTGGCTGGGCGGTCTCCAGGAGCCAAAACTCTGTGTAGATCCCTCACGCTCACAGAATCACAGACTGGTTGGGGTTGGAAGGGACCTCTAGAGATCATCTAGTCCAACCTCCTGCCAAAGCAGGGTCACCCAGAGCACATCGCACAGGGTCGTGTCCAGGCGGGTTTTGAATATCTCCAGAGAAGGAGACTCCCCACCCTCCCTGGGCAGCCTGTGCCAGGGCTCTGGCACCCTCAAAGTAAAGAAGTTTTTCCTCATATTGAGATGGAACTTCCCGTGTTTCAGTTTGTGCCCGTTGCCCCTTGTCCTGTCGCTGGGCACCACTGAGAAGAGTTTGGCCCCATCCCCTTGACACCCACCCCTAAGGTATTTGTAAGCATTGATAAGATCCCCCCTCAGTCTTCTCCAGCTGAACAGCCCCAGCTCCCTCAGCCTCTCCCCATAAGAGATATGCTCCAGCCCTCTGACCATCTCCGTACCCTCCGCTGGACTCTTTCCAGTAGTTCCTTGTCTTTCTTGAACTGGGGGACCCAGAACTGCACACAGTTACTCCAGGTGTGGCCTCACCAGGGCAGTGTAGAGGGGGAGGAGAACCTCCCTCGACCTGCTGGCCATACTCTTCCTCATGCACCCCAGGACACCATTGGCCTTCCTGGCCCCAAGGGCACACTGTTGGCTCACGGTGAACTTCTCGTCCCCCAGAACTCCCAGGTCCTTCTCTGCAGAGCTTCTTCCCAGCAGGTCAACCCCCAACCTGTACTGGTGCATGGGGTTATTCCTCCCTAGGTGCAGGACCCTACACTGGCCTTTGTTCCCAGGGTCTGACTCTCCGCCAGCCCTCATGGGCATCCTCAGGCTGCAGGGATGGATCCATGACACAGGGTCACCTCGCAGAGCAGAGGACACTGGGCCGTGCAGTCCATGGCATGTGTGCAGCTCCAGCCCAGCACTGCTGGCAGGAGCCGCTCGCTCACTCGGGGATGTGCGGGGCTGTCCGGCTCCCTCACGGCTTGTCTGGAAGTGCCGCTGATGACCCGCCGCTGTTCCCGTCTCCTTGGTGACTGCACATGCCAGCATCCCCAGACAAAAGCTCTCCTGGCACATAATGGGAACAGAAGGCAGCACTGGGCAGCGGCATTCAGCCCTTGGGGGCTGCTTCCCCAGCGCTCACCCTCGGGCTCCAGCCCCTGCTCTTTCCGACTCAGACAGGACTGCAGATAATCCCTGTGCAAAAACCAGATGGGTATTTCAGGTATGTGTCCATGCGCGCTGCACGCATTTCCCCAGGGACCCTTCTTCGGCGTAGCAGCCCTCTCGAGGCTGCACATGGCAGCATCTCGCTGCGCTGTGGGCTTCTAGCTCTCTTACTCGATTTTTTCCCCCCCCGCACGTAAATGCAAGATTTAGGGCAGTGGGAGGCTGTTGAGAGCAACCCTGGACTCTTCCACCGCGGTGCTGACTGCCCAGCCTGCTCGTGCATTGCTCTCGCGCTGCGTGCTGGAAGTGTGTTGTGCTTTGCACGGCGTTTGTGTGGTTTGTATTTGGTGCGTACGCCTGCAACGTGCCCTGTGTATTAATGCACGTGAGCCTCTGACTCGTGTCATGTGAGGCACACGGCTACATGTGTGACAAGGATGAGGCTTGGGGCTTGTCTCACAGCCTCACACAGGCTGAGATCATGGCTCACCTTCCCGGTGTGTACTGCAAAACGAGGGCTGAAACCCACATACCTCTCCAGTGAGGATGGTAGGACAGGGCATGTAACATAGCAGGGTCTGTTCCTCCCTGTGGGGAAACTGAGGCATTCAGGGGTGTCACTGATTTGTCCCCAGTCACCCCCAGGAGCCAGCAGTGGAGGAAAAAAAACAGTCTGCCTTTCCTTTTTCTTCCAAAACACGGAAAACCTCTGGAGAGGAGAGCAGGGCTACGTGGGGCTCTCGGGCTCTCCCAGACCCGTGTTGTCATGTCTCCAGCGCTGGTTTCGGGGTTTCGCCAACAGCCCGGTCCCACATCACGACAGAGAGGATCCTCAGCACGGCACCCAGTCTCACCACTCTGGGACCACAGGGGAGTCTGTATGCACGGGGTGGGGGGCCAAACCCGACCTCGTTGAGATGCACCCTCCAAGGGATTAAGGACACACACTGGGACAGGCAGGACGAAGCCATGCTCTCACCAGGCTCTCCTTCATCCCCTTCTGCTGCTGCTCCAGCATGGGTGGAGGCCGGGGGAGATGCTCGGCTGCAGGCAGGAGGGCGGGAGGCAGCGGGAAGCGGAGCGGAAGGAGCCGAACCCGACGTTGAGGAGAGCCGTGCCTGGAGCTGAACACGGGCCAGGCTTCCCATCCCCTCACGTCCCCATGGAAACCTTGGTCCCGCCACCCTGCCTCACACCCGCGACGGATTGTAGGTCACCCATGGCCGCGCTGGTCCAAGCAGCCTCCCACGGGGGCAAAGCGGCTCTCTGACACCCAGGGCCGTGGCTGCAAAAGCTGCAAAGGGGTGAGGGACTGAGCCCCTCCCACCCCCCCACTGCCCGCATGCACCCCACGCCGAAGAGTTAGGGATGCCTGAGCATCCCTGGCTGCATCCCCGCCTCCTCGGTCCAGCCCCAGGGTTGCGTGGGGTGCTGTGCCGTGGGGTGCTGCAGCCGCAGGATCGCACTCACCCCACAACCCGGCTCTGCTGGTCTTTCCCCTCCTGCCCTCCCTTCCCATTCCCGTCCCCTGAATGCTCCATTTGAAGCTAATTTCGGCTGAAATCTGGTTTGCTTTCCAACGTTGCTGCTTTAAATTGGAGAGATTGACCTTGTAGCGGGAGGTGACATGCAGATGCACATCAGCAGCCCGTCAGAGCGGGCGGCGGGGGCTGGGAGGGTTGCGGAGCCGCCTCGGGGACAGGCCAACTATTTTATGAGTAATTTAATATCTGGAACACAGACTTTTCATTCCCAGAGATCTGCTGGGGAAAGAAAGAGCCTTTCTGCAGCCCCGCGAAGGCTGTTCCTCATAAGGAGGCAGAGCAAAAAAAAAAAAGGGCTGGGACTTAACCCCTTGGTGGCCAGCCCAGAGCAGAGCCTCTGCAGCTCCCAGTCCTTGCAGAGGGCCCAGGAAAAGCAGGAATTCCCTGTGCAGCTCAAAATGGGAGACAAGCCAGTCTGCGCTGCTCCAGGCAAAATAAGCAATTCCTCATTCCCGTTCAAATTCAAACCCAAGCCTGAGTGAGGATGGGAGAAACAAACTTATCTGAAGCCCTGAGGTTAGATTTGGGATAGGAGGTGTTGTCTGAACTCCCTTCCCCATCTCACACTGGTTCCTGCTGTATCAAACTCCACTGAGGTTGCAACCAGTCCCATCCTCCAGTGGAGCCAGTGCACCCAGGGCATCCATGCGGGGAGCTGCTGCCCTGCTGACCATGAAGGAACCGTGTGGGGCCTCAGTCTTCACCTAACCTGAGCTGGTCCTGCTGTGTTCCATTGGTGTCTGCAACCCTCACAGGAGGCACAGTCCGGTGCACTGCCCCCATAACGCCTCTGCCCAGAGCACACCAGCATCATGGCACTGAACCCATGCAGGGTTTCCCATATGCCTCCTGCTTGATATTACTGTTTGGGGAAGGGGAGGGAAGGAAGAACACCGAAAAAATGCACTGTCTCACCACACAGCCCTGTCCAAGGGCAGAGGAAAAGGTGGAGAGCAACCGCCAGCTTGGCAGCAGCGACTGTGCCTTTGTGCTGGGAGGCTGACGGGAAGGAAACACTTGTGGGCTGTTCAAGAGGGAGCTGCTGGCTGGGGAAAAGCATCCCTGCATCTAGGAGCAACACCATGAGCTACGTGGGAGGACAGCTGTCAGGCAGGGCTTGCATGGGAGGCTGCACTATGTGACCTCCAGAAGACCTGCCGGGCAGTGTGTCTGTGGCTGTATGGTGTTGCCAGCAAGGACCGAGTCCAGTCAAGGATGGTTTAGGAAGGTCTCTTCCTTGGGTGGCAGGTACTGGGGACTGACCAGGCTCAGCACAAATAGATCAACACCTTTGAAAGTGCCACAGTGTTTGCTAGTGATGTTAGACCAGACCATGGGATCAGTGTCCCTGGCTCAATCTTACTGACAAACAGCGTGACCGTGTTTTGATCTCTCCAGTTCAGCTTTACTTTCCATGAATATTGATAGGCACTTAGTGTGCTCCACTGCCTCAGATCCTGCCAGAGTCCTGCTTACGCCTGGACTGCAGCTTTGACATAGAGAAAATCCACCAAACCCCAGCAAGACAGTGCAGGGGAAACCTCCATGTGATATTCTTGCTGATCTGTGTTGCCACGTGCCTTGAAATAAGATTTTATTCTAAAATCCTGTCAGCTCTCTACCAGTGTCTTTGCACACCAGTGAATTTGCTCCAATCGAGCTTTGGACCAAACCAGTGCCTGGTTGCAGGGAGTCCCCAGAAAGTGACCTTCCCACCTGCTGCTTTTGGATGTCACTGGACACCTTCATGGGGCAGGGTGACACGTCTGTGCTCCACGATAGCTCTCTGTCCTGCTCAGCTCACCGAGTCTGTGTGACCTCCAGCAGTGAGAGACCAGAGCACGCCTTAGCTGCTGCTTGGCAAAACACTTACAACCCTAAAACTCCTGCTCTGAAGTCACCTCGAAACACCACCTGCCTCAACTTGTACCACAGCATCTGCTGAGCATCTGGTGGCCTCTGTCTGGGCACATCCCAGACCTTGGTGGAGGCCTGACTCCACAGACGAGGTTCACAGCACCACCTGGTGAAGCTCTACAGCTTAGCCCTGGGTTGACCATGAGGAAGTGCTGCTGCTCCAGTTTCACTTGTGATGCCATTAAAATAAAAAGAAAAATCAAAAGGGAGAGAAAAGGAGCAGGACACGCGGGTCAGGGCAGATCTGCAGAGAACACGCAGAGAGCGGGGTGAGTGTGCGGGCTGAGTGTGCTCAGAGCAGTGAGAATGTGCACAGAGTGGGCTGAGCGTGCACCCTGTGAGCGTGCACAGAGCAGCGAGTAGGTGCACAAAGGAAGGTGAGCGTGCACATACACACAGTGCAAGGGTGCACAGAGCAGGGTCAGTGTGCACAGTGTGAGCGTGCACAGAGTGGTGTGAGCGAGCACAAGGAGAGCGCACGCAGGGCAGAGCAAGGGTGCACAGAGCACTGGGATGGCTCTGTCAGGTCCCAGGTGAGAACAAATCCTGCACATCTATTCAGTGGGTGCAGATGTGGCCAGGTTAAAATTTGGTGGGTGACAGGTGCTCATAGGTAAGACATAAAGGATTAACTAAACATGCAAATCGGTCCTTTCCCTGAGAGATGGTGAATGTGGAGCTTCCCCTGTCCGGCATCCTCACCACCAGGCTGCACCTGACCCTGCAACAGGTTTCTCTCCAACTAACGGTTGTGTTGTTCCAAGGTTGCTTTGTTTTGCGTGGGATAATTAATTACGTGCCACAGTGCAGGGTGGGGGCGGTTTGAGAGCAGGGCTGTGGCAGTCCTGCCCTGCCTGGGTGCCATCAAGCAGGCAATGTGTGACTGGCAGTGCAGCTCCTAGCTTCCCAGATTGGTTTTAATCCTTCTTGCTGTGGCCCTGAGCGACACTGAGGATCTTGCAGAGGAATTGTTGGTGATCCAGGGTCCTGCTGTGGGTGGTCCCGTGGGAGGGGGCACCTGCATTTCGGCTCTGGCCTCAGTGAGTGCTGTAACAGCACGAGAGGAGGGGGTCCTCTCCAGCTGCCCTGGGGTGGAGGCCTGGGGCTTTAGGGCTTCCTGCAAGGTCACAAACACACTGCCCACACCGAGTGTCTCTGGAAGATCTGAACATGATGTTGCATGGACCACCACCTGCCCGAGCTGCTCGTGGCCCTCTGGCCCCCTTTTCTTACCCATTTTGGGTACCTGAGGGGTGTGCTGCTCTATGGCCCGTGCTGTGGCAGCTTCAGGGGAGCAAACAGCTCCATCCCAGCTAATGCCTGAGGTGGCATTGCCAGGTCCTGGCTGAGACCCACATGAGGAAGCAATGCCCTGTGCACCTCTGTTTTCAGGCTGTGTAAGCACAGTGAGCTGAGCTTTAGAGACAGTCGGTACCTGCACTGCCCTCTGACTCCCTCCAGGTACAGCCACGGCCATAGAAACCCTTTGGCTTGTCCTGGTGTTAGGTCAGATATTACTTTTGAAGATAAAACCAGCTCCACTCCAGAGAGGTCCTGACAAAGACCTTTTCAAAAGTCCAAAATTATTATATCAATTATTCAGAAAAGCAGAAAGCTTCAACTTGCTGCCCACCAGCATCCCAGACCCCTTCCTGCGAAGCTGCCTCCTGCCCCCACCTGTCCTATGGCGTGGGGTTATCCCATGCCAGAGGAAGGACTTTGCATTTGTCTCCATTAAATGTCAGTAGGTTCCTGCCAGCTCATTTCTCCAGCCTGTCTTTGAATGCAGCCTGTCTCTTTGAATGGCAGCCCTGTCCTCTGGTGTATCGACTGCTCCTTGATTTGGTATCTCCTGCCTACCTGCTGAGGGTTCAGGAGGCTTAGCTGGTGTATGCTGCCCAGACGTTGTTTTGGAGCTCAAATACCTGCTCTTTTCCTCCACCTGTCCTGCTGACCCGATTTTATTTGGGATGCTCCGTCTCCATCTGCAAAATGGCATGAGTGTTGGAGCTGCATTTTGGAAGCAGCCCAGTGTTCCTGCACGGGGAGAGCTTTGGGATGCAACACCAAACATCTCTGCCCTGACGTTCTGATAGGAGGTAGAGGTCTGGGGACGTGGGGTGGCTGCACCCCTGGGGACAGAAGCCACAGACGTTGCTGGGGGAAGGACAAGGTGGTGAGGACGAGGGATTAACCTGGGGCCACAAGAGTCAGCACTAATCCTGCCCGGTGCCTCCTCCCAGACTTTACAGGCAAGGCAGAGCTGAGCCTCACCCTTCTGCCCGGTCCCTGCAAGCTTTGCCCTCCCAGCCTGAGGAACAAGGGTGCTCCCGCTGGTGAAGTGGGGACTGGTCCAGTCTCCAGTGCCACCTGCCGGCAAATCACCCCGGACAGAAACCGGAGCCTTCAAGTGCCGGTCACTGTCCTGCCCTGGGGCTGGGAGGCAAGCGCAGCCCAGAGCAGTGGTGCCCTGGACCACAAGCAGACCCCGAGAACTCAGTGGCAATGCTCCATAAAAGCCAGTCCATATCCCCGCCCCCCCCAAGACCCTTTATCATCATCCCCTTCATCCAGCCCCTTTCAAATCCCAGACCTTCACAAAAATTCTCCTGTTCTATGTCCTGAGCTCCCCGTGTACACCCCAATGGGCTTCACACCCTGCAGCTGTCACAGCTGGGGGCTGCAGGCAACCCGCCCACCCAGGTACAATGCTGGATTGTCACCTGCCCCAGGGACAGGGAGATCCTTGGGGTCCTCAGCTCTTATTCATCTGCAGATCCTTGGGTCCATCAGCTCTACTATTAATAAAGACATCTCTGGGAGGGCTTGGCTGTGCTATAGGACTTGCATGTGTCGGTCCTCTCCTGGGGTTATGGGGCTGTTCTGGACCCTGCCCAGCTGCGCCAGGGGATAGCCATGTGCCCAGCACCTCTTCTGTCATGGCATCAAGCTCTGACTTCCCCACTTACACCTGGCTCATCTTGTCATGAGCTCTGACAAGCTTCTGTGAATATTATTGTCACCATCACCCCAAAAAAAAGTCTAAGAGACATTGGTGTCCCCAGGACTCTCCAGTACAGCACCATCTCCAGCATCTCCCCATTTACCACCAGTACCCAGTGGTCCCATTTTTCCCACTATGTCATGTGTCCTGCCCCCTGCTAGAGTCCAGGCTTCCTCTCCATGTTTTACTCACTGTGAGCTGGGACTTACTCTGGTGGCTCTGGAAGGAGATACTCAGCATGGTCTGCAGCAGGAACTGCATTAATTGTCTGACTCTGCTCAGCAGTAATGAGATGCTAACGAGCCTAGGCTGCACCAGGGGTGCATGCGGCAATGCCCCGGGTGTCTGAGCATTATTTGGGGTGGAAGGAGGGAAATCCTAGGCAGGAAGGAACCAGCAGCGCAAGGAGCTGTTATTTAATGTGCAAGACTGGCAGCAATGCGCGTAGGGCACCAAATCGGGAGTGAAGAGTCATTTCCAGGGGAGTCCTCAGCCCTTCAGGAGCCAGCCAGCATCAGGGGAAGGGCTGCAGAGCCTCGGGGAAGATGAGGAAGCCGGAGAAGATGCTGTCAGACCCTTCGATCCCCACCAGGGAGTTCTTCTCCGTTGGCTCCAGCCAGACGGATTCGTTCGCTGCCATCTTGAGGACCACACCACCTGTGGTCACCTGGTAGCTGCTGTGCACATAGTCGCAGAAGGTCACCACCTTCTCGCCCCTGCTGCCACCCCGGCCCTTTTTCACGTTGAGGCACAGGTTGCCCCTGGAGGTGACGTGGTAGGTGAAGTAGTAGATGCCCGGGACCTGGCAGATGAAGCGGCCGTACCTGTTCTCGTAGTGGCCCTTCTGGTTGGTGATGATGCGGTCAAAGCGGATAGGCTGGTCCCGGCGTGGGTAGGAGCTGACGGTCCTGGCAGCAGAGAAGGCGGACTTGAGGGTGGCCTTGTAGTCACCCGAGTCCCCCTGAGGGCCGGGGGGTCCCATGGGCCCTGGTAATCCCTTTGAACCCGGGGGGCCCCTGGGGCCGATCTTCCCTGGGTGCCCTGGCTCTCCTGGGTCTCCCTTTTCCCCCATGTCGCCTTCATGCTCCACCTGGCCAGGGGGACCTAGAAACCAGGAGGAAGAGTCATTGTGGTCACACCCAAGCTCCATGGGTCTGCAGAGGGGTCACTGGGGAGGAAACCGGCGGTGCCTATGCTGGGGTGCAGGTCAGCAGAGACCTCTGCCCATCCAGCAGGCGTGACACCCCTTACTCTTGTGCACCCTCCCTCCCCAGGTTTTTCGGGGTGCTTCGGTCTGTCCAATCCCTTCTGTCCCTGAGCATCACCCCCACCTAATAACACCCCAAATGGACTGGTGGACAATGGATTGCTTTCACAGAGCCATGCACCTGGCACTGCCTGGTCCTGCACGTGGATTGGGACAGCCGCCGGTATCAATACAGGCTGGGGAATGAAGGGATCGAGAGCAGCCCTGCCAAGAAGGACTTGAGGGTACTGGTGGATGAAAAGCTGCACAGGAGCCGGCACTGTGTGCTCGCAGCCCAGAAGGCCAACCGTATCCTGGGCTGCACCACAAGCAGTGTGTCCAGCAGGTCGAGGGAGGGGATTCTGCCCCTCTGCTCCACTCTCGTGAGACCCCCCTGCAGTGCTGCGTCCAGCTCTGGGGCCCCAACATAAGAAGGACACGGAGCTGTTGGAGCGAGTCCAGAGGAGGCCACAAAGATGCTCAGAGGGCTGGAGCCCCTCTGCTCTGGAGACAGGCTGAGAGAGTTGGGGCTGTTCAGCCTGGAGAAGAGAAGGCTCCGGGGAGACCTTCTAGCAGCCTTCCAGCACCTGAAGGGGGCTTATAAGAAAGATTGGGACAAACTTTTTAGCAGGGCCTATTGTGATAGGACAAGAGGGTTTAAACTAATAGAGGGTAGATTTAGATGAGATATAAGGAAGAAATTTTTACAATGAGGGTGGTGAAACACTGGCGCAGGTTGCCCAGAGAGGTGGTAGATGTCCCATCCTTGGAAACATTCAAGGTCAGGTTGGATGGGGCTTGAAGCAACCTGATCTAGTTGAAGATGTCCCTGCTCTTTGCAGGGGGGTTGGACTAGATGACCTTTAAAGGTCCCTTCCAACCCCAACTATTCTATGATTCTATGATTTTCCTGCTTTTGGTATTCACAAGACGATGTTTCCCCCACCTGCAGCCCCCTCCTTACCTTGCTCTCCCTTTAGGCCGTTCTTCCCGTCTCTGCCGTTGCTGCCAGGCTGTCCTGGTGACCCTGGGATGCCTGGGATGGTGCCATAGGTCTTGCAGAGTGTGGCACTTGCAAGCTGCCCTCCAGCCAGGCAGATCAGCATCGCCCACACGGTCTGCATCTGCTGGAGCACAGAAGGATGTCGAGGGGCTTGCCTTGGGCAGTGGGAGGGATGAGGAAGGCACCCTGTGCTGCTCTGGAGGGCAATGACTAGAAGCACATCTGGATAATACCATCAGGGAGGGAAAACATCCTGCTGCAGAGCCAAATCCCCTCTCCTGATGGCCTTGGAGGGACCAAGCCCTTTGGGCATGGGAGGGCTTGTCAGTCTCTTCTCACTCGTAAATTACCGGTTTACAAGTGCCCAGAGCTTCAGCCACATGAGTATCTGGGGACAGGTTAACCTGTCCCAGAGGTCTGATGTCCAGCCTGGCTGTGTTGCTGCCAGGGGCATGTGCTGCAGGTCCCTACTGCTCTGAGTCCTCACTGCTCCCTCAGAGAGGAAACTCTTCAACCCATCTTAGGACCACACCTGCAGGGTAAAATCCTTCCCCAGGCCAGAGCAGTTTCATCATCTGCAAAGGGAAAGCTCTTGCTTTCCACCAGCGTATCTGAGGGCCAGCTTCAGTCCTTGCAGATGGCAATGAAATCCCCAAACCTGCCCTCCTAACCCCTGCGGGTTCCCGTTGTGTCCTGCCACATGCCTGCTTCAGCCCAGGAGCATTTCTGTATCTAACCGACGTTACTGGGACAGTCATCTGGGCTTCCAGTCCCAGGGGTTCCACCTTCCTTCTGCCCTCCCTGCAGCCCACAGCTCAGCTCCTTCCCCCAGCTCCTGGTGCAGGTACATGTGTGGTAAGCACCAGGCATTTGGGGGCTGTATCTGGACATCACATCACCCCAGCCGCACTCTCTGGCCTCAGGTGGACCTTCCCAGCACTGAAACTCTGGTGTCAGCAGGAAAAGAGGTTGGTGAGTTGGATCCTCAGCCACAGCAACTCCAGTTCAGTTAAGGCAGATACAAGGACCTCTCCGCAGGCTCCCAGTCCAGGTCCAGACAGACAAGAGCATCTCAGGGCAGGATAGCACCCCCAGGGCTCTTTTCAGACTGATGCTCAGTCCCTGATCACCCCTCTGGGCCTTTGCCATCTCCCTTTTCCATCTGCCCCTGCCCCCAGGTGGAGCAGGAGGGGTCGGGGTCTAATCAGGGATCTCCACCACCCCCAGCCCAGCAGTCCCCTTTCTCATCTTCACCAAGCTGCAGCAAAGTGCCAGTGATGCAGGGGGTGACTGTCACCCTGGTGCTGCCAGGTTCCCCACGTGCTCCTACCTGCAGGGAGGTTGCCGACGTCTTGCTCTTACCTTGAGATTCTTGTTGCACGGATGGGGAGAAGGAGTGGGACACACCAGCGTCCTGCTTGGAAATGACCTTGAGGAGAAGCAGAAGTTTGCTGCAAGGGTGTTGTGAAAGGATCCGGGCCACAACCCTTTTTTATCTTTAGCTCCTACCCTTTCTTCAGTGGCACTTTCACATCCACCACGAATGCTTGTCTGTCAGCTCAGCAGAACATGCTGTCCCCACACAGCACCCTGGGGCCCCTCAGGCGTGCAGCTCTGGCCCCGGGGAGCAGAGGGATGTCCGCTCTGCCCTGCAGTGTCCCTGCGTCCTGCTCGCGTTTGCTTGCTACAGGGAATGCTGCCGTGAGCATCAGACAAGTTTGGGGTAACCCCTCAGGACTGCAGAAATGTGCATGCACTTAGCTAGCGTCCCTCAGGCTTCTCCACATACACCCAGCTCTGCTGGGAGGTACCAGCAGGCCCAGAGGTACTACAGAGGTACTACAGGGTCTCAGCATCCTTGAATCTGTCCCCAGGCTCTCCTAAATGTTGCGGATGGGAAGTGATTTCACCCTGCAGTAAAAGCATTTTTAGTCCTGCTTCCTGCTGATGCCTTGTGGAGATGAAGCACAGGATGTTCAGGGGAGATGACCGCCTATACAATGTGTCCCACCAGGAGGAATCTCAGTTGGGTTTTTGGTGGGCTCTGTAGGCTCCACAGCCATGAGCACCTTCGATCTGGCTTTGGGAAGCCAGTGCTTCCCCTGCCGTGTCCTTGGTGAGTCTGGGACATCCTCAGGGTCCCACTGGAGGCATGGCTATAAGGTATGCTGGGTGGTCTCTGGCCCTCTGCAACTGAATTGCATCCACTTGGAGGGGAAGGGGAGTATCAGGGTCCCTGCTTGGAGGAGTCTTGGTCCCCCCTTAGGTGGGAGCTGCGTGCATGGGCACAGGAACCATCCCCTTCCTGCAGTCAGTGCAGCTGGGGGCCCTACCTCACTGAGCAAAGCCGGGTTGTGAATGGTGTGTGATGCTCACTGATGCTGAGCACAGCCAAGCCAGCGAGGGCTTGGGGATGTTCTGATGCCACACAGACATCCAGATGTCGTGCACACATGCACACATGCACACATGCACACATGCACACCACATCCATATGGCCATACACGGGCTCCACCTGCAGAAAGGCAAGTCATGGAGGAGAAACCACACCGAGCCAGGCACACTGGGGAAGGCTTTATTCACATTTTCCACAGCTGGGTCATGGCAAAGGTGCTGCTGCAAGCCTGCTCCAAGACACCTGGCTGTCCCTGGTGCAACAGGGCAGCAGAAGGTAACGTGGGGTTATCAGCGTGGACACACATGGAAGTGCCAGCAAGACACCGGGGGCTTGGCACCATCACTCTGGGTGCAGATGCATCCAGACGTGCCTGTTGACCCTGTTCAGCAGCTGCCTGTGCTCAGTCCCCAGGCCAGGGGGTTGTGGCTGGAGGCTGGGGCTGATCCCCTCACTGGGGCTTCCCACCCAACAGAGAAACCTGGAGCATCAGCAACAGCCTGGCAGTGAGCATCAGTGTATGCAGGGCAGGGCGAAGAGGTCGGCGTGGTGGGGTGGGGTCTAGTGGTCCTCTAGTCCGGGAAGAGCAGGAACCCAGAGAAGATGCTGTCGGAGTTGCCGATGCCCACCATGCCATTGTAGTCATTCACCTCCAGCCAAACCTGGTTCCCAGCACCCAGGTGGAGGAGGATCCCACCAGAGCTGACCTGCATAGTGTTGGTCTTGTGGTCACAGAAGCTGGCCATCTTGCTCCCATTCTTGTACAGGATGACACAGAGGTTGGCTGTCTGCGAGGTGTGGAAGACAAAGTAGTAGAGGCCGGGGAGCTTGCAGGTGAACTTGCCCGTGGTGGTATTGTAGTCATGGTTGGTGTTGGTGATGACATGATTAAACACCACAGGGACGTTCTTCAAGGGGTGCTCACCCATCTGCCTCGTCACTGAAAATGCTGACTGATGCTTCTGCTTGTAGCTGCCTGGCATACCTGGCTCTCCGGGGACGCCCATCATCCCAGGGTCTCCAGGGGGACCAGAGGGACCTGTGGGGCCAGTCTTGCCTGGCAAGCCAGGGCTGCCTGGTTCCCCTTTCACGCCCTTGGGCCCTCGGGTTGAAAGAGTGGCTGGGATGCCTGTGGGGTAGTGGGGAGTGAAAGTCAGCGTCAATAGCAGGGTGTGGGGAGAGGCTCCTCCAGCCCCTTCCCTCGGGCAGGAGAGGGTTGTTGCCTCTCTCCAGCCTCCTCTCCTCCTGCCCTGTCCACAGAGGATGCTCTCCATGGCCTGCAAACCAAGGCAGACAGGCCACGGAGGACTCAGTGCCCCCCCTTCATCAGCCTGTGTGGTTCCCCTCCTTGCTCACTTACCTGGCTCGCCTTTGGCTCCCTTCAGCCCATCCCGGCCATCCTTGCCAGGCACACCTGGCATGCCTGGCAGGCCTGGAGCCCCATAGCAGCTGTGAGGGGCGTCTCCGGTCACAGCAGACCCCAGATTCAGGAGCAGGAGGGTGAGGGCCAGACGGAGCTGCTCCCAGAAGCTCTGCCCCATTTTGGTGCTCTGGAACATGGAAAGTGAAAGAAAGTGATGGGGTGAGGGGCCACAACAGGGTGGCTTCCAGGCCATGGGGCAAAGAAGGTACTGTGCTGTGAGGCTGACTGCACCAGGAGACCTGGCTGCGATAGCTGTGCCCTCAGGGTTCCCCCCATACCAATTGCCAGATGGTGGGGAGGTGGATATGTGGAGACGGACACTGCTCATCACCAACACCAGGACAGTCCCTGAAGACACAAGGAGGGGTTGGTCTTTCAGTCTGGATGGAGCCATGAGATCTTGCAGTACCCATGGCCAGCCCAAAGCTCTCCCAGTCCAGTGTCCCAAGCCCCCTGCAGACGTGTACGCCACTGCAGACCGTTGCACTGAAACTGGAGCTCCCTGGACCCAGTAGGTCTCACCCCTTCTCCAGCAGCAGCCTAACTTTCCCAGATCAGCCCATCAGGATCAAGCCCCCCACCAGCTGGGGATCTCTCTGCCTGGCCCAGAGGACTGGGTCTTCTCCCAGCAAGGACAAGCGTGCATCCCACCCCATGAAATGTGTGCAGCCTGGTAGTGCTCCCATCTCCTTCTCCTCCTCCTCTCACACAGCCCAGCACTGTGCCATGCTGCTGGACCCCCAGTCCCCATGCAGCCCACCCCAAAGAAATGGACCCTGCAGCACCTCTTACCTCTGGTGGGGTGAGCAGGGCACAGGGTCCTGCGCTGCTGAGCCCTCGGGCTGCTGCGGGCACTGCCTGCCGACACAGCACAGCGTGGGCGACTTTTCGTGACACCCTCCCAGAGGAAGTCGCAGAGATAGGAAAGGGCCCTTGGGGACCCAGAACCTCAACTGGCCCCCAGCCGAGTTTCACATCCTCCTGCCTGTCTGTTTCCTCTGAGCAAGCACTTTCCACTACAGCAGCAGGTGCTGGAAGCACAGAAGTGGGACAAGCCACTGGCAAGAGATGTGTCACAAACCCTCCATCCACCATGGGGACTATCACTCCACAAATCACCTGCCATTCCCCCACCCTTAACTCATTTCTGAGCAGAAGGGCAGCAAGCAGATGGGGACCAGACCCTCACACCAGCTTTGTGGAGGCAGAGTCGTCTGTGCCTGGCTCTGAAGGGAGATGCTGCACCCTAGGCAATGGGACTGAAGGACGTTTCTCTCTGAGGGTTTCTGACCTGCAGGATGGCTGTCCTCTCTGCACTCTGCCCTGTGCTTCACCAGCTTGACTCAGTGCTGAATGCACTGGGGCCCCACCATCTCCGGTTGGGGTGTTGGTCCTCACAGGTGGCCTGGCCTCCTCCTCACTGCTCCAGGAATGGAGTCATTTGACTGCCCGGCATATGTGGAGCAGCTCCTCCGAGCAGCAGTCCCAGGATATGACACCTGTGTGGCTTCCCTGATGCTTTCTGGCTGCCTGATACCTGCCCAGCCTGCCCTACTTCCCACTAGTCTCACCCCGAGCTGAAGGGAGAAGAGCATCACCCCACAACCCCACCACCATCACCTCACAACCGTATCAGTCACCCTGATGTCCCTGCCCTTCTTTCCTGAAAGGCTGGAGGACCACAGCTGCCTTTCCTCTTCCTGGGAGAGTCTGGGTACCAAGAGAGGACCATGTGGGTAAGGTGGATGATCTGCTGCCTGTATTTACCCTTGTACAGGACAGATAGCTTGGACTCATCAGGGAAAGGACACACATAGGCCAGTCCCAGAGATTTCCCATTCCTGTAAGTGCCAGCTCTGCTTGTACACTCAGCTTCCTCCTGTCCTCCTGCCTTTGCAGTTGGGGGTCTGTGCTTGTCCAGGGGTGACCTGGGATAGCTTCTCTCCCTGGGCAGCTTGGGAAGGGGCCCAGGACATTGATGATTTGGGGAAGATTCATGAATAGGAAAGAAAACCCAAGTGGCTGTCTTGGAAGAAGAGTTTATTTATACTGATGGGTAGGATGTGAGAGGCAGTAGTGGCCTGGCACCAGAAAGGCAGTTGCAATGGTTAGTGTAGCAGAAGCAGTGGCACATGGTGATCTCCCACTCAGGAGCAAAGACCCACAGCTGGTGAATGGCCCCAGTGACAACTGGTCCCCTCCGGTGCGGGGTTTGAGTGCCCAGGAGCAGAAAGGGCTGCTGGGGCCCAGAGTCCTCCGCCTCCAGGATGGAGTGGACAGGCTCAGCATGGAGGTAACTGCTAGCAGGGGTCTCACTGCTGCAGTGGTGACCCACAGCCTGGCCACTTTGTGACATTGGTGGAAGCACAGGACCCATCTGGTGGCTCAATTTGGGGCCATCCCCGTTTGCTGGGGTACTAAAACATCCCACACACTCACAGGGGGAAAACAGGCAGACACACACACACACCACGACGCTCTGGTGCTAAGCAGGTCCAGACCGGTGCTCCATCAGCCCGTCTGCGGGAAGAGCATGAAGCCGCTGAAGACGCTGTCTGCCTCAGAGCCACTGTAAATCATGCTGCCCTTGGCAGGGTCGGTGTTCACGGAGACCCGGTCGCCCACGGCCAGGCTGAGCACGCTGCTGCCTGAGTTCACCTGCAGGATGTCGCGGCTGTTGTAGTCGCAGAAGCTGACCACGCGCTCCCTGTTCTTGGTGATGCTCAAGCAGAGGTCCCCGCTGGAGACCACCTGGTAGGCAAAGTAGTAGAGCCCGGGGGTGCGGCAGGTGAACTCCCCGGTCTGGGGGCTGTAGGAGCTCTCCTGGTTGGTGATGATGTTGTCGAACACCACCGTCCTGCCCATGGATGGTGGGGATCTCCGCGAGGCAGAGAAGGCAGGACGTGGCTGCTCCAGGATATTGCCGGCTTTCCCCTTGTTCCCCTTCGGCCCCGGCTGGCCTGGGAGCCCGGGGGGGCCATGCAGGCCATGGTAGCCCCGGTTCCCTGGGATGCCAGGAGTCCCAGGCTCACCTGCATCCCCTTTGAGTCCCTTGATGCCTGTCCTCTGTGCTGATTTCCCTGGGGAGGGATGGTGAGGAGGAGCAGTTCATGCACATCTGGCATCGCCCAAGCTGCTCCCACAGCCTGTGATGCTCCTACTAGGAGGCTTGAGGCTCCCAGACCACCCGTACCATGCATCCCCGGCTCCCACTTACCTGGCTCTCCCATGTCACCCTTCTGCCCTGGCCTCCCATCGAGGCCAGGTACTCCCGGGAAGCCATCCTTGCCGTCTGGTGCCCGGCACACGCTGTCCTCCAGCAGGGCCATGCCCAGCACTGCTGCCAGGGTGCTGGTCGCCAGCCAAACCCCGGGTTGCATCCTGCCTCCCTACAGGCACAGTGGTGGGGGAATTGGGGATGGAGACAAGCACACAGATGCACCTTGAACACAGACATGCCAGCGCTCACATCAGATGCATGCACAGGTCTACCACGCCACCCGCATGTTGTCCAATACAAGTAGCCGGACACCACATGCAATGGTGAAAATAACTTCACAGAAATATTTTGAGACTGTTTCCTTGTGTGATCTGAAATCATTGATGTTACTCAAAAATCTCTGATGTGTGCCCATGGCAGGGCTGTGGGACTGGAAAGCCCAGGACGTGGAGCACGGCATGAACCCTTTGGTGCATGTCCTGGGGATGGGTGGTTGCACATCAGATGTGTGCAGAGGGTGCTTCTTCCAGTGCTGGGGGAGCAAGCTCTGATGTACGGGGCAGTGGTCCCACAGGATAGAGAGCACAAGTGAGGAAGGGGTGCAGAGACATGACAGAGCGGGGATAAATAGGAAAGGGATAAACAGGCAAAAAGGATCCAGATCTTCAACACCAAGAGCTGGGAGAGAGGAGGGATGTCCTGAGTACACAGACTTACCCCAGAACCTGAGGTACTCAGCCTGGGACAAGCCTGCAGAGCCCAGTGATGTCCACCACCACATGGAGCAAGGACAGACTCCTGCAGCCCCCTTCCCCCCCACCCCACATCATCTTCTCCCCCTTTTCCTATTTTAAACCCTTGTGGAGGGGGGAAGTGAAGGAAGAAGGGGGACAGGGAGCAAGGACGGGAGAGAGGTGTCAGAGGAGGCATGTGTCCCCAACTATGTGGGGTGACTTACCTCCTTGCTAGGGGTGAAAACAGACCAGCCTGAGCAGCAGCTCTGTTTGCTGGAAGCTCTTCCCTGGGAGCAGGGAGGAAGAGGAGCAGGGTGGGGGGGATGTACTTGCATGCACAGTGGTTTGATGGTTGGGGAAGAGAAGTGCCAAGTTTCGCTTTCTCTGCATGAGAGAAAAACTTGTTCCCCTTTCCAAGCTCGAGCCCGGCTGTGCTGGTCACAGTCACGGAACAGCTTGGTCAGCAAAAGTTCAGGACTGTGGGGTTTCCAGCCTGGCCCAGCAGCATAGACCCCGCAGCAGGGACCGGTGGTGACTGGGCACAAAGCAACACAAAGACGGGGGGTGCCCAAAGGCATGGCACAGCTCAGTCACTGCAGGAGGGGACAGGCGGCACGACCCTCCAAGGGATGTTTGGTGGGTCTCAGGGAGCACCCTTGATGGCTCCTGGTCTGGGCGATGGGCAGAGCGTGGCTGCCACTGGTACCCAGCCTTGTTGACCCCTCCAGATGCCCACCTTGGTGCTGCACCCTGACGGAGCAGGGCTCCAGCAAAGGGATCGTCAGTGCCTGTGTGGCTCAGCAGGGCCTCGAACGTCCTCGATGAGACATCTCCTTGCCACTGCCCTCATTTCAGTGGTTTGGGGACCTTATCTCTGTAGTAGAGCGGGAGAAGATGGGGGTCTCTGGCACACGGGTTGATCCCTGTCCGCTTTGAGTGGCTGTGCCTTGCACCAGCCAGATCTGGGCAACCCCAGCAGCTGTATGTGGCCTCACTCAGACCTGCAAAAATGAAAAAAAAATTAAAAAGCCAATGCCTCACACCACCAAGCCCAGGGAAGGTGACCAGGGATGCGCATTCAGCTCTGCCACAAAAGAGCCTGAAAATGCCACAAGTACCCAAGCCCCACCTCATCAGGAAGCAAAGGGATGAGACGTGCCGCAATGACCCCAGTAGATGAACATCCTTGGGACCCTGGGGACCTGTCAGACCACCCCATGGGTACTCAGTGGGTGGCTAGGAGAGCCTTTCTGATCCATATCCACCTGGAGTCTCCTTTCAGAAGCCCTGTGGCAGCTGCACTGACCTTCATGAGAAAGAGGCGTTGGGGTCCCCAAAACAAATGCAGCAGCAGCTGGAGCTCAGGGGATGATGTTCAAGGGAACAGGACGGTGTGCAGGCCTGAGATCAGGGTGGTCCGAAGCCAAGGATGGCTTGCAAACCCTCTATTCCTCCTGTCCGCCCCCTCTAGTGGTCCCAAAGAAGGTGTTGCATTGTTTCCAAAACAGCTGAAAAATGGAATGCCTACTGTGAAACCAAAAATCAGCCCAGAGACCCTTGCCAGACAAAACTTTGCTCGTCAGTGCATCTCCATTAATAATCACCTTTGGAGATCTGTCACTGAGCTGGTCTTTAATTCATTGAATATATGCCCTTTTAATGTAATATAATACACATTTTAAATCAAAATGTCACCCTGTAATAAATCAGATGTCCAGAAGAAATGCAATTTTATTTTATCAGCAGAGTTCCTCTATCAAACAGACCTGTAATCGTGTCAAGGAAAGATGACAGGTGAGTTTGAAAAGACCTACCTTCCACAAAACGGTGTTTCTGGACAGTAATTGTATTTCTGCCCTATTGCCCTTTGTTAATATACAGCCAAAATGAGACCACTCCATCATTTCATCCAGGATTGATCGATGGCTGTGTCCTAGTGCTCCTGTGTCCTTTGTCCCTGGCTGTCCCCTTAACCCCATTTAAATGCTGAATTACAGGGTTGCAGGTTTCCAGCATCTCCTGGAAGCTGGTGTTGGTCCAGGCAGCACCTCCTCTAGGTCCCTGAGACACCTGAGCAGTGCTTAGCCCCACTCTTCAGTGTTGCTGCATTCAAGCCAAGCCTCCTTCTCCCATCCTCTGAGCATCTCCTCCTCCTTCTCCTGATCTGCAGCCGGGACATCTGCAACTTCAGAGGATGGCTGGCTGCAGGGAGCCATGGATGAGCACCGCACAGTACCACCCTAGCGGCTTCTGCAGACCACATCTGCCAGCACAACAACACCTCCAGCCTGGGGCTCTCCTCCTTCCCGTTCCCATCAGGGTGTCTCTGGGAGCGGGTGGTGGCCGAAGGACACGGTGAGGCCGCCGTGCCCAGCGTGGCCTAGGCAGCGATGTGGAACACCACGAGGTGACACGCCACGAGGTGGCAGTGCTGCCTCAGCCATGGTGTCCCCTGACCATCAGGGCTCCCCTTCCTCCTCCAACAACAGGGCTTGGGGCCACCCCCGGGGATCCCCGTGTCCCCAGAGGCCACACCGCAGGATGTCCAGCTGCAGAGCGAGCACACGGGTGTCTCTGCCTCGGCACCTCGCGGTCACACGTCGGGAGCCAGAACAACCCAGTTCCCTCTGGCAAACACAGCCCCAGTGGGGCCACGGACGTGATTTCCCCCAAGGTGGAAGCACTGTGGCACCCCCTGAGACCAGGAGAGAAGTGGTGTTTCCTCAGTGAGGGCCAAGCTGTGGTGGAAGGCGCAAGGAGTCACAAAGCCCTGGCAGGTTATCCCTGCTGATACACGCTGAGCAGTGTCCCACCAGTACCACCACCTGCAGGCTCCAGCATGAAGAATGGGTGAGGAGGATAGAGGGGACCCCCAGGTGACATGAAATGGGTCTAAGCCCACGGCAGAGGGAAAGGTGGGTGTTCACTGGAGTAGTCAGAGGGTGTAGGTGCTCTGCACCTGGTTTTGGGGCTGCTCTCCTGGGCAGCCCCAAAACCATCCCCAAAGAGGACAGCCCTGGGCCCGAGGAGACCCAACCGCTCTGGTGAGCGTCTCCATCAGCAGGGTACCTGACGCTGCCTTCTGGCTTTGCTGCAGACCCAGGAACAATCTTGCTCCAGATGGATTTTTACCCTGAGCAACCCTCCTCCTCCTTTCAGGATGGGCAATGGGGCAGCTTCTTCACCTCCTTGCTGCCCTCTCACCTGGTGGTGCCAGGCAAGATAGGTCAGTGTCATCCCAGCCTTGCACCCCTTCATGGAAGAAAAGTGACCCCTGCAAAGCCTTCTTCCTGCGTCCCCAGTGCCTGCAGCCACACACGAGCTGCCTGACAGGAAGAGACGCTCCTCTGCTGCCTTCCCTGCTGGGAGTCCCCTGGGTTGCTGAGCAGTGACAGGCAGGAGCTGCCAGAGGAGGATAAATCAGGTAGCTAGCACCTACCTGTCACTGTACAGGAGACAGCGACAAAGGCAGGTGGTGGCAGATCAGCAGTGCTGGCAGGTACTGCACACACATCTGCTGCCAGTCACCAGCATCCCAGTCTGCCACCCGCACTCACTGGGAGGCCAGGACAGCTCAGAGCATCCGTGATTCTGCAGTCACTAGTGGCTTAATGATGCCCAAATAACCACGCAAACTGATCTTGCAGCAGTTGAGCTGACCGGTCCCCAAATGGTCAACCCATGCTGCTGACCGCCAGATAAACTTCCTGCACAATGCAACAGTTTTTGCATGAATTCTGAAGTCTCCCATGCTTTGACCAATGAAACAAGAACCTGGGATGGTTCAGGTGCCCTGGAAGGATTTCTTGAGATGTCAGCTGAAAATCAGGCTGCAAGGCCACTTGCCACGCAATGTCTAAAATATTTTAATTGCTGTCGCAGGGGATGTGTTCTTCCTCTGACAGACGCTTACACAGAGCAGGTGCGAGGAGCAAAGGCAGGCATGGGGTTTGAAAGCCAGGATTTCATGCTCCAGCCCTTGCTCACTGTCTCCTGGCATTGATGCCCATCCCTACGGGTTCATGGGATGAGAAGAGATAGAGGAGTGCTGAGCAGCCCTGGGCAATGCTGGGAAAGCTTGTCCCATCCCCGCTCCTCTTGTTCTCTGTTAAGGATGACAGGACTTGTCGTTATTTGACATCTATTGGTTAATTTCCCTGATTATTTCCCATTCTTTAATGTATCCGTTATTTATTTATTCACTTGTGTAATTTGCAGTTCTGGATTGATCACTTTGGCATGTAAATGAGCTGCTCTCGTGCTTGTCACTGAAAATTGTAGATTGGGAGAGTTTGCAATCAAACACAGACAGAATCTAAATTACAACATTTCAGGCAATAATAGCAGAGAGAAGACAGGAAGGATGTGCCATAAATAAGATGGGATCAGAGCAGGATGCCCAGAGCTATGCTGACAACACGCCAGGAGCCCCAAGGCATGCAACAGGAGTCCCTGCTGTGCAGTGCCGAGGTGTGCCTGGGCGGGCTGGCGTTGCTCTGCAGCTGGTTCCCCTGGGAAGAAGGGCAAACAGAGGAAGCAAATGCTTTTGGGGAATGGTAGGATAGCCAAGGGCTACTCGAACTAGTCTCTTAAGAGGGCTCGTTAGCCTAACACGGTGAAAAGTATGCAGACACAGGACTATGGGCTGCAAGGAGCATCTGGCCTGTTGTATGGGATACTGACTTGCTTGCCACTGTGGCTCATCTTTGGCTTCTTCCCACCACTCAGGACTCCATCAAAAGTCAATGGACTCATCCAGGACAGATTTCTGCCCATCTCAAGGTCAGCGAGAGAGGTGACTCAAGATAAGGGATCAAAACGCTGTAAGTCTTCCTGCGGGCAACAGGCACTGTGGCTGGGCTGAGGAGCAAGGAGCCAACCAGGACCTCTACAAAGCCAGGGGAGAAGTTCCTGCACTACCCTGTGGCAGGGCATCCCTGGACTGAAGTCCAGCCAGGAGAAAAGTGATGTTCAGCAGGCACAATGCTGTGAAACCCAGCAGGGCTGGTGAAAGGACATCTGTGATCTCCTGTCCAGCTGCTTGCTCATGGCAGGACTATTCCCAACACTAGATCAGGGTGGCCATATCTTTGCCTACCTAAGTCTTGAAACTCCCCAGGGACAGAGATCTCCCACTACTCTGGGGACCTGTCTCAGGGCTGCACCACACTCAGGTGAAGAAGCATTTCCTAATGTCTATCCATCTTTGAAAGTCCAATGTGTGACCACTGCCCCTTGTTAACATTGTTTGGCACTAGTGAGATGGGTTTGGATCTACCTTCCTTGCAATTGCTCCCAAGTAGCTGCAGCTGTGTTTAGATGCCACCTCACCCTTCTCCTCACCTGGCTAACCACAGCCCAGTAGGATGGCCTCCCCACTGCTGATCGTAAGGATGAATAATTTCACTTGACCTGCTGGCCATAATCTTCCTAATGTATCCTGAGGTACAGTTTCTCTCATCTGTGGTTTGCTCACATTCAGCCTGATGTCCACTGCTCCCAACCCTTTCCCTACTCCAGCAGTGAGTCCCCAGCCTGTTCACCCCATGCGCAGAAGATGGTGCTTCTTGCAGGTCAAGAAAAGAGCGCCCAAAATATCTCTTAAAAAATGGCTTGAAAACTGCAAGGTAACTGAAAAAAAGACAAATCCTGGTCATTCCTTCCTTTACCTCTTGGCTTCATGCTATGGGCTCAGGAGACGAGGCTCTAAGAGACACCCTGGACAGCATGAGATTCCCTTCCAGATCCAAAGTGATGGCCATATTGGGGGAGGAAAGGCACAAGGTCCTCCTCTCTGGGCTTTGTGTTTTGACTCCTCAGTCCTGGGTGCGTGAGGTTTGCACTCCTTGGGCCCATGAGGCCATGGCAAGGCCATCACGAATCCCAACACCAGAAAGGGATGTGCTCATCCCAGTGGAGTGGGGATAGCCGTGCACCCATTTGTAGCAATGTTGTGCTTTCCACAAGGCTGAGATGACCAGCACGGACCCTTCCTTCACCCTGTGCATGGCCAGATCCTGACGGCTGCGAGAGCATCGTGTGCCCTTCCCAGGCTACTCTCCATGCCATGGTCTGGTTTCCCTGACATAAAGCCTCAAAAATGGAGTGGAAGTTTCCTGCAGGCGAGTTAGTGTTAACTGGGTCAGCGGCAGATGGAGGTCCGTGCTGGCTGGAGACAATTACAACTTATTTCTATTACAAGTGGCTTTCCACAGTGGCTTCTCCGGGAACTCGGCTTCCCTCTAGCTGACCTTGGCTGCCAGATCGATCCGAAGTTGCAAACTCACTTCTCATGTCTGCGCAATTTGGAGAGTGTCTGATTGCTGCTTCAGAGGCTTTGATTACCTTTGCTTCTGGCCAGCAGGACCCCGGCAGGTGCCTTGCAGGCACCATTAGCCAACCTCTGGCTTAGCGGATTTGCCAACAAATATTCCAGCCAAGCTGCAGCAATGTCGTGCAGAGCCAGGCCTGGTATTTTCAAGGCAGAGATGTATTCAGCCTGCGGTGGGCTGGAGGTCATGATGCCTCCTTGTCCCTCTGGCCAGTGCTTGAGCTCCTTGGCAGCACCGGTATCCTCAGCACTCGAGTGGTCCACACGTGTGCAGCATCTTCTCAGATGCTTTCATTAGCTCAATATCTCATTATCCTCCATGGGCAGATCCCAACCTCTCTGCTTCTGCTGTGCACCCTTGGAGTTTACCCTCCTCTTCCCAACCACCCCTATTGCTTTCCAACGAGGAGACAGTCCCTTCCCAGCTCGGGTGGGCGCTTTTCCACTTGCAGTGGCATTAACTGCTTAGGATCCTCTCCCACAGGCACTGCCTGAAGTCCTCTCCCTCCTCTCCGCAGGAGGTCAAACCTGTGTCCTTGCTGCCAACTCAAAAGCAAATCGATCAACATCTAGGAGGCAATTGCAGTCCTCAGCAAGTCTCTGTGTGGGGGGCAATTGCGTGGCAGCCCCAGCACTGATTCCCTGGCCTGGAAGTTATTCTTCACTCCGACTTTTAATTTTAGAGCTACACTGAGGGATGGGAAGACTCCTGGCTTCTAATTAATTACTGAGTTCCCTGTAATTGATGCAATTTACTGCCAGTGTATCTGTTTTATTGCACTGTGGGGAAGGTCATCCTGTAACGCTATTTTCTCAAACTCCCTGGTGAGTGGCCATAAGCCATGCCCTGAAAGTCATCTCCAAACTCCAAATCCAGGGGAGAAGTTTGCACCAGGAGGCAGAAGAGGACTGTGGTCCTGTGCCCTGTGCCTGTCACTAGAGATGTTCACCCAGGAGGTCCCTGGGGAACCACACATGGCACCAGAGGAGCCATGGTGAGGGGTGGCTGCCTCTGGACAGTGGGTCCTGGTCCTCTGGATCTGGTGAATGCAGATGTCCTAGCATGAGGATGAGCACAAGCTGACACATGCAGGACCCTGCAGCTGGGCTTCATGCGGCATTTCACGTTACACAGACCGGGCGGTTTTATTTCCAGTTCAGATTCATCCTGTAATGGGACATATTTGTTTATGTTACTTTTCATGAGGATGTTTCAGGAGCCTCAGGATGAGCAGATCAGGCAGTGGGATTTCTAGGGAGCTCTAATCCTTCCAGTAATCCCTGAGCTTTTCAAATTAATTTATTTGGGGAAGCCAAATGGACCCTCTCATTTGCCACAACGGTACAAGAAGATTAGCAGGTTGTGTCTCCCGTTCTCGGTCCTGAGCTGGATGGACCTCCCTAATCCCCTAAAAGCCCATTTTGTTGGGACTGTGCGTCTGTCTCTCTTCTCAGGTGTCACCTATCCTGCTCTGGTGTAGCATCCCCTGTGTAGGGCCATATCCTTCCACTTGGAGCTGTGCTGATGTGCCTCACTGGGGCTTAAGAGGGGATTTTACTGAGCCCTTCAGATTGTCTCATTCACTAATTAATGACCAGGTTCCAGTTTCAGAACATGCACTTAGATAAACTGCAAAAACGCATTTCATTAATCTTAATTAATGATTTAAATACTCAGAAGCCTCTGCTAAGGCCCTGTGATTGATGGCAGCTAGCTGGCTGTCTCACCATGCTTTGGTCCCTTTGCATCCTTGACTGTACAGTGGGGATACAGGCACTGACCCTCCTTGCTTCCCCCTTGCCTGCTGCCTTCAGATCCAGGGTGGTCACCTTTCTGGAAGGTTTTAGCTAGGTGCTTGATCAGAAAGTGAATGAGTGACAGTTCATACCTTGCGCTAGACAGGGCGTCTTCCCTGAATTTAAACTCTCTGTGTCTGTGTGTGTGCAGCTGCAGCATCAGTGCATGCCAATAGCTAGGGCTGGTGGAAAACAGGCTCTGCAGACCACTGATTGGAAGAGGTGTGCAAACCTGTCAAGGAATTGCACTTCAGGCCCCTGCAAAGCACCGTCCACACCCCTGTAGGGCTGAGGCAGCCCGTGGGGCACAAAGCGTGTTGTGTGCTATGCTACCGGACGTGGTGCCAAGAGCATTTCCCAATGCTCGGACACTGCGGAAAGACCTTCTGTTAGATGCACACAGGCAGCTGTGCAATTGCTCATGGACACATGAATTAAGGGGGGAAAGGACCTTTCTGCACTGCCAAAAACCTGCTGCTGAGCCTGAACTTGGAGACAGCACCTGCCTGCACCCTGGATCTGCACCCTGCCTGCACTCTGTGTGCGGGAAGGGTTCTGCCCAAGGTGGTCCCTCTCACACTCCTGGCTTCTGGAGGGGTTAAGATAGATAGAGGTATATGTCACACTTAAAGATGAGAGTATGTTATAAAAGCTCATCTGCACACTGACAAAGGAGCAGAAAGAAAAGATGGCAGGAGAGGGAGCCCACACAGTACCCTGGGGGTACTCCCAGGCTCATCACAGGAGAGACATAAGCCCATCAAAGGGCCCAGAGGAGCACAGGTACACAGTGCCAGGTGGGAACCCAGATTAGGACTGCTGAAGAGTAACCACCTTTTCTGGGGCCTCTTCCAGGGCTGTCCCTGCAGAGCCGTCAGCCTCAGTGTCAAGGTGTGAAATCCATCACCATGAGTCACTGGGAGCAGCTCTCAAGGCCACCTTTTGGACCAAGGGGTTGCTGCCTAGGGGTGTGAGACCATCATGGGATACAGGGGAAGAGCATTTTTGGATTTATTATGAGCAAACTGGGTGAGCCCAGCTTCTGGAGGCATCCACCTTGCACATATACGTGTGCATATATATATATGGAGAATATATATATATATATATATTTTCTCATTAGTGGACCTCCATCCTACTCAGCCACAGTTGGAGCTGTTGATGTTCATGTGGGTGCTCAGAGTGTCTGTCTGTGGCCGGCCAGGTATATAGGTATCTAAGTATATAGGTATATATGAAGTACATGTGTGCTTTGCACATCTGTGCTTGCTGGGAATACACATCTTCAGCCTCACTACTGGCTGGGCCTGGGGACATGGAGCTGCAGCAGCCTCACCTCTCTTAGCTGTTGGATCCAGCATAATATGATTCCCACTAACAATAAATACTGAAACCAGCAATATTTCATGATGACGAGATTGGGAATCAGCATAGGAACCACCTGCACTTGTGTCTGCTGTGGTTACACTGCAGACCCTGAGTGCTGCATATGCTGGATATACAGACAGGGAGAGAAAAAAAAACCTTTTTGGAGAGAAGACCAAGAGACTCAGCCCATGATGTTCTTTCAGGAGATGAGCATCCTCCTGCTCCTCTGGGATCTTGCTAGCTCAGTGCATGACACGCAAAGCCTCTCTTTCAGCATCCCAGTTGCTTTGGGGTTTGGATCTGGAGGTGAGAGACTTGTCTGCAGCCCTGCACTGACATCTGCTTGACTTTTCATTGAGACCTGGCTCCCCAACAGCAAAATCATCGTTCCCTCTCTGGCCATTCTCAGAGGAGAATCAGGAAGGGATACTCCCTTCCTTTCAGGTTCTCTGATAAAGGTGTATATTTTAAAGCCTCACTTCCTCGAGTCATAAGATTAAGCATTGTCACGGTTTAAAGCTGGGCTGGCGATTAAACCTGCAGCAGACGCTCTCTGTTAACCCTCCCCCCCCCCCCCCGAAGGGAAAGGGAAAGGGAAAAGGGAGAGAGACTTACGGGTTGGAAAGTTAAAACAGTTTTAATAAACCTATAATAATGAAAAAGAGTATAATAATAATATTGGAATAATCAAATATATACAAATATGTATACAAAACCAAGATCGAGCTCCCCCGATGTCGGCAACGTCACCACCAGCACTGCAGGGCAGGCTCCGGGAAGGCCCAGGCTGGGCCTAGCGACGGTCGAGAGCTGGATTCAGGGATGCAGATCAGAATCGGGGGCAGCAGGAAAACAGTCGGAGTCCTCCTTGGACACTGGCCATAGCAGAAAGAGCAAGAGCGAGCCAGAGGAGCGAGACCCTCGTGATCCCCCCGCTTTATACCGAGAATGACGTGTATGGGATGGAATACCCTCGTTGGTCAATTTTGGGTCACCTGCCCTGTCTGCTCCCCGCTGCAGCTGCGACCCCCCTTCGGCTTTTCACTTGTAAGCAGTGAGGAATTCAGCGGTGACCTTGGTTTCTCTAAGAAAAAAAGTACAGCAAGAGCCTTACTGCACAACATCCCTACCGGTGCCTCAGCGATAACTACAAACTTCGAGCGTTATCAGTCCTGGAAGCAGACACTGTCTGCAAAAACATGCAGTTAGTTTCAGAAAGTGCAGTTATTTAGAGGAGACTTAGCTGAAAGTAAAAATCACTGAAAGGAAAATCGGCCTGGTTTAGGCCAAACCAGGACAAGCATAAAACTGAGTTTCCACCTAAAACAAGTACATTTTTGCCCATCTAGTGATGGAAGAGCCCAAAACCGTTATCAAAAGTCTGCTGTCAGTTTAGACATAAAAAGCTGAAGATGAGAATCCAAAATCAATGTTTTTTAAGCCAGGACTTATTTGGATGTCTGGAATAGGTTTGGGGCAGAGCAGGGGGTCCACCAGCACCCCCAGGGTGACACTGAAGAACATTTCTAAATTTCTGGGAAACTTAGGGACACAGACTATAGCTGTCACTTGGGGTGGCAGCATTTCCCCTGTGCCTCTGAGCTCCAGATATGTGTTGAGTGGCAGCTATGACCTTCAGTATGCCCTGTGTGCCTGGGGCTGTGCCAGGGATGGGGAGCCTTCCCTCGTGCTACACCTTAGGTCTCGGGGCTGCAGAGCTGACAGCCTGGCTCTCGAGCTGCTCCGCGTCTCCTCACCCTTTATTAAATATGACACTTTGCTTTGGATGCTGCTTAATTTCTAATCAAAACTGTTTGCCAGTGGTTGTCCCCAGACCCCCAGGGCTGTACTGCTGAGGGCTCCTGTGTTTCTGGCAACTCCAAGGCAGCATTTCTCCTGTGCCCTTCTGCCTCAGCAGTACTCTCAGCAGAGCCGTTCCTGCTCCTTTCTCATCCAACTCTACACGGTTTTTGCACGGGAGGAACAGATGGGAACCACCAGCAGGGCATCCACCCCAAGGGAGAGCTGGCAGGACTGCAAGCTGGAGAGAAGCACTCCAGGGCATCCATCGTAACCAGACATGTCCCTCTTCACAAGTGCTAGTGATAAATTTGCACTGGTGCACTTCACCGTGCCCTCTGATGGCTCAGCCCTGCTGTCTGGGCAACCCCAGAGCCCTACAGGGATGCTCTGGTCTGCAACTAGTCCTAAATGGTCCTTCACGGGGTGAGTGCAAACTCTCACTGCAGTGACCTAAAACTAGGCTCTGGGAGGAGGAGCTGTTGCTGTCTGATTGTGCTTAGGGGGCTGTTATTTGGATCAGACTGAGGACAACTAAATAATCTGCATGCAAAGTGCTTTTCTCGTGCACAGCTGGCTCACATGACAGATACAGGAATCGGGGAACTGGGGAAGGTTTATTATACCTGGGATTATAGAAGTGTCTGACAACTGCTTACTGTAAGCCGACCAGCAGTAAAGGATGCTCTGCATTTTGATGAGACCCCTGCGTGAGCAAGCAGCAGCAGTAGCCGGGGAAAGGCACCGCTGGGACTCGCTTTTCTTTGTGGACCCCAGGGCTTGACAGCATCAACGGGCCAGCCCGCTGAGCGGCCAGGGAGGAGTGTGGGAGGATGCTGGAGGATGGAGACGGTGCCTGCACACACCTCCCAGCCTGGATGGGCTGTGCTGGGGATGCTCTTTGGTGACCACGGTGGACATAGCTGTGTCCCCTGTCTGTGTCTGGTGCACGAACACTGAGGCACCTGGCTATAGCCCCTTTTCTGGCTCTCCCACACCTTCTCAGCGAGCTGCTGCCTGCGTTCCTCCCTGCCTCCTTTCTCTGGGCAGTAACACTCCTGCGACAGATGCAGATGCATCCTCTGCGATGCCAACAGACAGGGAGGAGAGCGAGCTCCAGCTGGGTGGAGTAGCTGGAAATAGCCTTTTGTGAACCACTTTTAACAGTTCATTTGGTGTTGTGTTTTGCCAGCAAAACTTCCACACGATGTCTATCTCTCTTAGCGGAAGGCTGTTATTATTGCAGCATGTATGCAGTTCCTCAGCAGCACAGAGCCGGTCATGCAGCAGGAGGGATGCAGGCAAGCACAGAGAGCAGCTTCAAAGTGCCATTATTAATTCATGCTCACATTCATTGTAATAACACCTTGAATCGTGGCAAATTCAGCTGGTGTTAACTACTCGGTGCAAGCAAGGGGCTTTCCAGGGGAAGAGGCTTGTGCAAAGGAGCACGCTGGCTTTGCAAGCGCAGCTCCAGGCTTGCTCAGCAAAGCAAGAGTGGAGTAGTACTGGTTTAACTGGCAGTGATAGTGGCTTTGCTTATCATCCCACAGGGTTTCCAGTTAGTGGGCATAGAGGTGGAGTCATTACAATCCTGTAGACAGGGATGGCCTGTGGACATGGATCTTCACTGAACATCTCAGCCTTCGAGTTTCCCTCAGCTCTCATTTCAGAGACTGCACCAGAGGCATAGTTTTATTTTGGGAAAGGAAAGGGTTATTTAACACACCAGTTTTCCCGGTTTGGACTAAAACAGAACCAATTTTCCTTTCAGTGATTTTTACTTTCAGCTAAATCTCTTCTAAGTAACTGCACTTTCTGAAACTGCCTGCATGTTTTGCAGACAGTGTCTGCTTCTAGGACTGATGATAACGCTCGAAGTTTGTAGCTATCACTGAGGCACCGGTAGGGATGTTGTGCAGAAAGGCTCCTGCTGTCCTTATTCTTAGAGAAACCAAGGTCACTGCTAAATTCCTCACTGCTTACGAGTGAAGAGCCGCAGGGGGAGCCGCACCTGCAGGAGAAGCGGACAGGGCAGGTGACCCAAAATTGACCAACGAAGGTATTCCATCCCATACACGTCATTCTCAGAATAAAGCGGGGGGATCATGAGGGTCTCACTCTCTTTCTCACCCTTCTGCTCTGGCCGGTGTCCAAAGAGGACTCTGTCTGTTTTCCTGCTGCCCCCGATCCCGATCCTTGCGTTCCTGAATCCAGTTCCCGTCCTTCCCTGGGCCCAGCCTGGGCCTTCCCAGAGCCTGCCCTGCAGTGCCGGTGGGGACATGACCGACATGGGGGGAGCTCGATCTTGGTTTTCTATATATTTGTATACATTTAATTATTTCCATTATTATTATTATACTTTTATATTGTAACAGTTCATTAAAACTGTTTTAACTTTCCAACCCATAAGTCTCTCTCCCTCTTCTCTTTTCCTTCCCCTTCTGGGGTGGGGGGGGAGGAGGGTTAATAGAGAGCATCTGCCACCGGTTTAATAGCCGGCCCAGCTTTAAACTGTGACACCAGCGCGCTTCGCCTCAGCCCCTCATCCTGTGGAGCCTGCAAGGAGGTTTACTCTCCTTAGGCAGGGCGACCCTTGGTACCCAGTTTGCAGGGCAGCATGCCCAGCCCAGTAGTTTATGAGGAAAGACGGATGGGTCGTGGTCCTGTGCTGACCCCAAACCGCTTGTGCCTTGCCTAAGGGATTGAAAGACACTGGTAATTTGAAAAGCAGGGGAAGCAAGAGTTGTTTTTCAAGCTGTCAATGGACTTTTAAGCTCAACTCCCTACTGTGGGTCTGGTGGGAGAATGGACATGGATTGCAGTGGGAAGAGCTGTCTGCAGAGCACGTGCACGTGCATTGCACACACACGCAGGGTGCAGCAGGCTCTGTCACGCACGGCACACGTGCCAGGTGCGTGCAAACACAGAGGGAGTCAAACACACCACCCCCACGTGTGAACGGTTTGTACACCCTGTAAACACAGACGCTGTCACCATCACTGGTGCATGGGGCACTACTCATACACCCCTGGTGCAGGGCACAGCTGGAAGGGTTGCACGCATGTGCGCTGTGTGTGGGCATGCATGTGTTGGAAACATGAAGCATGGCAGGAGCTGTGGCATGCAGACACACATGGATGCATACACATGCTATATAAATACAGGTACAGCAAGGACAGCCACACACCCATGCATACGTGGGTTTCTCTGGATCTATTTCACCAAGCTTATAACTCAAAATAGAGTTGCTGGGTTTTTTTTAAAGTGTTACACCAGGGGAAAATGCACCGTGACAGTGGGTGTGTTTGGCACTGGTATTTCTGCAGCCAACCCACAGCTCATCCTCCTGCCTGATTTCTGTCTGCTCAGGCTGAGGAGAGCAAGTCTTGATGGCTGCTGACAAGTCTTGGAGAGAAAATTTAATGGTGGTCCCAGGAGCCAGGCTCGCCAGCACTGGGAGCATCTCTTGCCTGCCACTGGAACAGGATGATGGATAGTAGCAGCAAGGTGTTCATGCCCACCCTCTCCAGGCCAGCTGCGGAGGACATCTCCCGTGCATGCTTTGCTCTTTTTGCCCGGGGTATCACCCCAGCAGCAATGGGGATGGCCTGGCCTGCTGTCCCATTATCAGCAGCAACATCAGCATAGCAAATGGAAAGGGAGCAGTTTCTAGAAGGAGATTTTTCCAAACTGGTGGTGCCCAACAGGACCAAGATTGGCAATCCGGCCACAGCTGTCACAGGGAAGGGACATCCCAGCCAGGAGAACAGGGGTGCAGCTTAGGAAAAGGGATGCAGGAGAAGAAGGAGGGAGTGGGAAGAATCCTACAGTCCCTGAGGATGGATGCAAGGATGTAGCAGTCTGGGAGCATACATGGACCACATCAGGGGGGTTTCAAAAGTGGGGGCAACTGGACAGAGAGTGCCCCAGAAAGGCTCAGACATGAGGCTGCAGCAGAGCTGGGTGCAGGGAGATGCTCTGGACCTGGCACAGCCAGCCGGGGACAGCAAATCCTTCCGAAAGCAGTGGCTGATCAGAATATTTGTGTTGTTTTTCTGGCCTTTTCTGATATACTAATGAAGTGCTTTGAGGCATAGCAGGAGCAAATGTGCTTCCTCAGCACGGCTACTCCGGGCAATGTCTGTCAAAGGAAGCCTGCTCTGCGTGCTTAGTTATTGAGATACATTATTTACTGGGAGGCAGAGAGAAAGCAAGACGTGGGATCAGTAATGACGGTGTAATGATGCTGCATCCCAGCTAAGGTGAGCTCATTTCAGAAACATGCATTTTAACAAGGCCAGAGGGAAGGTCACACATCAAAGGAAGAGGAGGGGAGGTCACACTTACTGAACGGAGGCTGCTTCCCAGAAAGCAGTGCCCTTGACAGGGGATGGCAGGTTGCTGCAGGCAAAGGCGCTGTTAGCTGTGGCTAATGGGGCAAACGCAGGGCTTGTGTGAGCAAGTGGTGCCACAGAGGTAGATGACCTCCCTGTCCACACGTCCAAGCCCTTGCAAAGAAGTGGTGTGGCCACTGCCTCGCAGCATCGAGGAGAGGGTGTTCATGGTGTGGGAGAGCAAGGTGATGCCTATGTTGGGGTGCTGTATGCAGACATGTTGGTGAAGGTCAGGCATGACTGGCTTTGTCAAGGGAAGGCAGAGACCAACGCTCCAGACCAGGGCAGATGCCTTGCATCATCTGAAGTGTCACTTAGACAACAGGTCCATAGAGGTCCATCTGAGACCCACTGCCCCAGCATAGTCCCGTCACCACATCACCTCACCCCACAGCACAACCAGAGCATTTCTGTGTAAGGCAAAGCAGATGCTAATTAATCAAAACTTGTAGCAAGTCAGACAGAAAGAGGCACAAGGACCAGGAACTAAAACGTGCCCAGGGGAACAAAACATACATCACAAATGCAGATATACTTATCTTTAGATACATTTGCTCATACAAACCACTGTGTGCTGGTCACCGACTGCCACAGGTGGATGTGCTCTCCTGCTTCTGGTCCCACCACTCCCGCTCCACATGCTGCCACCATAATGGCTCAGCCTCCTGCTCCAGGTCAAAGCACAGGGTGGACAGGATGGCTGAGGGGAGACCGAAGACACAGGAGCTAGGGCAGGGAATGAAGGCAGGGGACAGCATCACTTGATCCCCATGGCTTGATAGATGCAGGGGTGCAAGGCATGCTCCTTCCTAATCCTTTATCTTCCCTGTGCACATGGAGGCCACGAAATCTGCAGAGGTCCAGGTCTAGCTGTACAGTGAGATGGCAGAGCTCCGCTGCTGCACAAGTGCTGGCTTTCATGGCGAGCTAATTCTGGAGTCACTAATTTAATGATGATTAATGACAGATACACCACCCTTTCCTTCCTCCTTTTATCGATTGGGAAAAAAAACCTGGAGCAGAGCCGGAGATTAATTAATTCTCACAAGCGGAGGGGAAAGTAATCAGACTGAAATCAGATCGAATTTAGGACTTGCAGGCGAGCAGGAGGATGTGCGGAGCGACATGTAAATGAGAGATGCCTCAGCCCATGTCGGGTCGGGAGGGACACAGCTGCTGAGCAGTTTCCCCAGGAAGGGCTGGCAAAAGTGTTTGCAAATGTAGCAGGCAGGGCTACAAGGGGCACGGCATCCAGGTTGGACCCGGGCATGCAGCCAGGCTCCCGCATCGGACCCGAGTGGGGATGTCGGCAATTTGGTGCAAAGCCTACAGACTGCGCTGCAACATCACCAGAAGTGGTTAAGAGCTGCCACAGGGAGTTGCATCCTGCAAATCTCTATGACGGTAGATTGTTTTCTTTGTGGTTTTTATGTTTGCTTCACCTTGGAATCCCAGTGTAGGGCTAATCAAGGCTGTGGCAGTTAATCTGCCAGGTATCTAACCATACTAAAACCACATATCCCCCAAGGTGAACATCTATTTCACCTTGAGAAAATATCTCCTCCCCTCTTTTCCTGCAAATCAGTTCACTAGCAGGGCAGAATTGAGTCTTATAGCTTGCTGAGGCTCAGGGCTCCAGCAATCTCACAAGTATTTAAGCATGACTAATTGGCTTTTGCTTACCATACCAGGGATTTAAAACCTGTATCCTATTCAAGTACTGGTCAGGCCCACAACTGCTTAATTTCTAATAGCATGCACACTCAGACATCAGCAAGTGAGATATTGCAGAGTGCCTTTCCCTTCGTAGTCCAGAGCAATGTCGCCTCATATTAAGAATGGGAACATGAATCCTAAACCTGTGACCTCAGTGAAGCAGTCAGTGATACCATGTCAAAATCTTGACACGATGATTCAAAAAAGAATCTTAAAGAAACTGAACTATCTTAAATAAATGCAAATAAAGAGTCATCTTTCATCACGAAGAGAGGTTACTGACTGGGTCCATTCTGGGATGTGAGCAATCAACATGTTCTTAAAGGACTGGAGAAAGCTTTCTAATGACACAGAAATCTGTGGTTTGTCAAAGTTTTATGGGTCAGGTCATGTCAGCCTGAGCCAGCAATGCACCTTTCAGTGATGGAGGCTGTCCTCAGATGGGCTACATTAGAAAAAGCAAACCCAGCATGTCAAGGAAAGTCATCATTCCCTCTACTCAGTGCTCAAGGAGCCACAACGGAGCACTGTGCCCAGTTTTGGCAACCCTATTGCATGAGAGATGCCAAGTCCAATGGAGGCCACCAGGATGGTCAAGGGCTGGAGCACAGGACATATAAAAAGAGACCAAAGGAACTACAGCTGTTCAGCCTCAAGAAGGGAGAGATGTGTGAGATCTAACTGCATCTTTCACTGCCTTAAGTAGAGGTTTTAAAGGAGGCAGAGCCAGAGGTGTAGAGTGAAAGCGCAGGAGGACACAAGGAAAGCATTCAGCTTGATGGGACATAATAAAAAAACTTCTTCCCTGTGAGAGTGGTGCAGTCCCAGGACAGGTGCTCAGGGAGCTTGTGGGATCTCTGTCCTTGGAGGTTTTCAAAACTCAACTGGACAAGACCCTCAGCAATGTACTTTGACACTGGGAGGCAATAACACCGACTGTACAGCCCCAATGACTCTTGGAGTTAGCTGTTAGCGGGATAAAGGTGAGGTCTTGTGGACAACCCTTGGACAACTCCGGCTCTGAGGGGGAGCTCAAAGGCAAACACAGTCTTGGGAACTGTTGGAAAGAGAGTCAAGAGCAAACCAGCAATCTAGTTACTGCTCCCACACAATCAGCAGAGACTCATTACACACTCGCAGTGGTAAATGCCCTGGAGGCAAAGATGTGGGAGTTCACTGGAAGGCTGTGGGGAGACCTCGAGGGCAGGACAGGGAGGGGACAGCAGGCAGGTGGGAGCACTTTCACTAGCTAGGAGACAGGCATGAAGACGAGAAGAGAGGCACAGCATTTTGTAGGCTCCTACGGCTGCAAACAGGTCCAAGCCAGACCCTTTATATCACATCATTTGGTCTACCACCCTCAGAGAATTATGCAATATTTAACACATCATTTTCTCACGTGTTTGTGGAAAGAGCAGAGAGGGATCAGCCTCTGAGTCAGATCAGCCTCTGAGTCAGTACTCCCCGGCACCCAGACTGGCTCTGGGGGATGCTCACCACTGTGTGCCACAGGGGCAGTGAGTGACAGAGAATTGCCCCAGCATCCCTGACCTGCTCACTGCTGGCACACCGGCTACTGACACAGGAGCGGCAACCAGCTTTGAGTTACGGTGCTCTCTGAGAAGCCTCACCAAGGTTGTGCTGTCTGCTAGGTGACTCCAGCTGTAGTGGTGCAGAGGGTCTCTGCAGAGGTGCAGAGCATTCCCCAAGCTGGACTCGGGTCAGGACGTGCAGAGGAGGCAGCAGAGGGGAGGGTGGGATGAAGCTGGGCAGGTGGAGAGAAGGAACGGGGGGACCATCCCTTGTTCCTACCTGACATCCAAGCCTCCTCTCAAGGTCAGTGGAGCCATGGTGCTGAGGGGCAGAAGTACCAGCCCTCCTGGCTGCCTCCTGCAGCCCTGCCCTGATCAGAGGTAATGCACATCTTGGCAAGGCTAGCAGGGGCGATGTGTCCCTGAGGCTGCTGGAAACCCACCTCTGAGAGCTAGCCTAAACCCAGTCACGACCTGTGAAGCTCTGTGAACTGGCCAGTTCCTTCCCAACAGGCCAGTTCCTTCCCAAGTACCCTGTGCCGCTTCCTCTGCCCACAGCACCCGTGCCTGCACTGTGGGTGGGCAGGGCTGCCTTCCACCCAAGGCTCAGGACAGGAATAGCGATGATTTGTCCCCGGCACCCGCAGAGCAGCTCCTGCCTGCGAGAGCTGCCAGCCCGGTGGGGTGCAGGCAGGGCTGAGCACCAGCTTCCAGGCTCCCGTCAGGCAGCCCAGATGCTCTCCTCCGAGAGCTTGGTTCCCTGGGGCTTGGCACAGGAGCTATGGCCCTGCGCAGAAGGAGGATGAGTTTATCATTTATTATTGATTGCTGAGAGTGGGGAGTGCCCTGCATGGCGCGGAGGACGCAGGGCGGCACACTGTCTCTCCCAGTGCTTCTGCAGAACCGCTGCTTTGTGATAAAAGTTTAATAAATTGAAAGACACAGTTTCCATTCCATTGGTAATTAACTTCTGCTGCTGTGTTCACTCCTAATTGTCTCTATTACTCCAGATAAAACTGAGATCAATAGAAACCAAAGTCTGGAGGCTGGGAAAGTCACAATTAATTAATTATCTCTCTCTTGCGTGCATCCTCCATCTGCTGATAATCAAACGGGACTGGCTAGTCCTCGCAGAGGTCCTGGGCCCTCCATGGCTGCTGGCCTCCCGTGGGGATTTTGCAGTGGGCTGAGCAGTGTGTCCCAGAGTGGAGAAGGCAAAGGGACAGCCCTTACTACACCACTGCATCCCTCCCAGGCGCTTTGCCTCTCCAGGATGGTCTAGTCTGGATTCCACAGTAGTGGTGGCTGCATGTCCATCCCTCAGGAGCTGCAGTTTGTGCTGGAACACAAGACCTAGGAAACACCTGGAAGGCAACAGTGCCGATACATTTTCTGTCAAGGCCCATCACTGCCTCTGGGCTGAGAAGGGGAGACAGAGCTAGAAAGTTTCTCTGCACATAGTTGCTGAGAGCCTCCATCAGTCTTTAGTGTGCTCCATGATACCTGGACTAAAGCCACCTTGCTACCTGGAGTGAGCTGATCTCTGGATCTTCATTAAAGTCTGGAGTATTTCTCCCACTCTTCCTAATCCTGCTGTGTGCAGAAAGAGCTTGTCCTGGATGCAGACAGCCCCACACGATTCCTGTTCTATCAGCTCTCCCAGCCAAAGCTGTGTCTACTCAGGAATGCCCTGCTATGAGCAAGGCCAGCAGCAAGTCAGCTCTGCAACCTGAACAGCGCTGACCTGGTGGCCAGACTTCTCCTGTGATCCATGTCTGTTGAAGCTCTCGCAGAAGGCAGCCTTGGAGACAGCCTGCCATTGAGAGTGGATGCTTGGTAAGGATTTATATTAATTTATACCAGTTTTCCGAGAAAATAATACCTTCCCCATAAAGAGGTGAACACAACAAACTCTTACAGAAGGGCCAAGCCATGGACACCATCACTCGGCATATCATATGGCCAGTCACAAACAGATGGTGGGTCTTCATGACTATCCCCAGACCCCAGGCAATGGGTCCTGCTAACCCACTGACATGTGCTCCTTGAAGGCTGGAGTATTTCTTCACCTCATGCACTAGCAGATGCTGTCACATCTGCAGACATCCAAGCAAATCTGAGCATCTTTCTCCATGCTTTGAATTGTGGTTCAGGGTGTACAGGCAAGCTCTGTGGGAGGGGTGATGCATGGTTCCTTACCCCAGCATCCCATCTATATTCTCCTTGCAGGACTGCGCTTTGCGGCTTTGATATCATTTGCTAGGATGTGGATGCTGCTAAATTGAGAATTTAAAAAGAAACAGGTGTGCTGTGCTGAATTTCAACACATCCCTCCCCTTCCACCATGTGCCAAGGACCTGCCTCAGCCCCCTCTCAGGGCTTCTCCATCAGAGGCCTTTGCAGAATGTGGCTGGCACGAAGGTGCTTTGGATCAGCTCCACGGTGCCCTATGGGACCCTTCCCAGCACAGCAGCTGCATGCCTGGACCATACCCATGGGTGAGGAGAAAGATTCAGGAGTTCCCTGGCTTCCAGCAAACTCCATGGGTACAGTCTGCGGTCTTTTCCTGTGCTTGGTTCAGACCCTTTTAGACAAAGTGAGTCTTTGGGTCACCCTAACCGTATCTTTTTCCCTTGGCAAGGCTCCCCCAGCAGTATCAAGGTGATCCTTTCTAGTCTTGTGTGCTTATTTTGGTGTCTAATGAAGCCGTGGGATGCAGATAGGAGTTGGCTGAGAGTTTCAGCGTGCTCAGCTAATCCCTGCACTTTTCAAGCTTCTTCTGTGACAACTTTCCTCTTCTTTAGCTCTTAAACACTTTTAACATCTTGGACTGCAGAAACTATCCCTAAGGACAGTGGCTGCAGCTCCAGCCTACACCATCTCTGGCTGTGACTTGTCCCATCTTGTTGTCCACCTATTCATCTCTGATTGCTTCATCCAGGTCCTCTAAAGTCATCCTTTGCCCTCAGAGGTTCCTACATCAAAAACTACCCTGTCAGAAGGAGGGTCAAGGGGAGACTGGACCAACTGAGTCAAACCCAATTCCCCACAGTCACGGTAATCACAAATGTTGGCTCCAGAAGCACTTTCCCTGCACATTCCCAAGACTTGTAAAATATTAAGGCAAAGACAGGATGTTTTTGCAATGCTAGACAGGTATCAAGGAAGAGAACTGACAGCAGGCAATCTCTCTGGGGAAAATTCCAGTTAATCCTAGGAGAAAGTGGACAAAACCTATAGTACAGAGGGAAAATAACCAGTGTCTCTGCCTCTCTGGCTGGGGAAGCATCCTTTCTGACCTCAGTGATCGTGACAGATGTGTCAGACCTGGCTGGTCTTATCCTGTACCTTATTCCAGCTGTTTCAGTGCTCCTGCAGGGAAGAGAATCAAGAGACTGAGTTATGGGAAAAAATGATTATTAGGGAGAAAAATGGTTTCTGGCCCTGCAGGTGGTCAGCAGGACCTGACAAAGAGATGCTCACAGGCAGTGATGGACCATCCTTTCCAGCCTCTCTGGGGGATGCTGTGATTCTCGCTGCATGAGTACTCGTGATGCAGACCTGCGTTTCCAACACCAGGCTCACTTCTGCCTTGACCCTTTGCTACAGTTTTAATCCCAAGCCTCTTTGTCCCCTTCTCCCTGCTTGGGAAACCATTCCCCTTTGTGTGCTTATGAATCTCTTAATTTTCCGTGTCAACGTGGTCACAGGCAGTTTATGCAGATTTTATGTGCTAACAGAATTGTCACTGAAATCAGATAATCTCTTTCTATATTTAAAAGATCGTGATCTCCTTTGTCGACCCTGGTTGCGTCAGGCCAAGGTCTCTGTGCTCCTCCACTCCCCAAATCCTCCCAGCACGGCTGGCAACTGCCGTAGCTGTAGATAATAACGTATGTAAGATCTTAACACTGCCTTGTACATCCCTGTCTCTGCTGCAAATGCTCTGTCTGGTGCATTGTGCACCCGCATTAGCCACAGACTGTTGGGAATCAAATTAGATTAGAGCAAAAAAGAGATATCAACTACCCTTGATCTCTGAGGTTTGAGACCAATTGTTTGTGACTAAGATCTTCACTAAGCCTGATTTGAGAGGCACATATAATTTGCCTGGAGTGAAACAAATTAATGGAAAAGCCTCTCAAATGAGGCAAATCCATTTTGGGGTCTTGGTCACGCTTGTTAGTTCATAACTGCCTCTGCTATCTTCCCATATGATAAACCACACTTTTAGGGCAGTATTAGGCTACTTTGTGAAAACCTAAAAATGTAAGTAGTGTTTAAAATTTGTAAAACCTCTGCACTGCTATCAGCTGTACATTACGCTGGAGAAATGCTCCTTTAAACACTGTACAACAGCACTGCTAGGTTTTAAAAGGCTGCTATGGTTAAACTGCAAAGTGAACCAGTTTCTTAGAAACAAAAAGAAAGTAGCGTCCAAATGCAGAAAACAGAAATGTGCCCAGACCCTGGCAAATTAAGTGCCAAACCATAATGAATCAGATGAAACATTTTTTAAGAGCAACTTGCAAGCAGCTTATAAGCTAAGAATGCAACTTCTCCCACACTTTAGGAGGTCAGATCGTCAGGAGGCTGTTATCTCTCATAGATGACAGTGTATTAAAGGAGGATAGGAGGAGCACATAGCTCCACAGAAAAATGAAATTAAACTTTTGCAGTGGCCGTGTGCACACCTACAATCAAGGAGGTTCCCACACCTCAAGGGCTTTTTCCAGGGGACAGACCTGAGAAATTGCCCCAAAGAGAAGTGTCAGAGGAGTTGTTAGAGCAAAGAGAGTGTCTGAACAGTTGCAAAAGGCCAGGACTATGTGGGACTCAGGCAAGACTTCCAGAAGAATCAGATCAGCTACAAACTCCAATATGTAACCTCAAATCACTGTGGAAGGTGACAGATGTGACACCAATCCATACAAAAATCTCTGTGGCCATCTGGACAGCATATGGCCAGCAGGTCTGAATGCCACACCAAGCAATTGGGGCAAAATACAGTGAGGAACAGACTTAATAGACACCTGGATAAACATAATTTAAGAAAGTGCCCTGAGATTTTTTGTAAAGAGGAGTCAGGTCTCTCAGACCTTGGAGAGATCTTTTAAGAGGTCAAAAAGGACATGGAGAAGGACTATATGGTCAACATTATGTACTTGGATCTCAAAAGGCTGTGCCTGAGGTCCCTCAGCAAAGGCTTTTATAGATGCTAAGGTGCCATGGCTCAGTCCTCTGGACTGATAACCAGCTTAAAGGAGCGAAAACAAAAGCTAGGAATAGATGTCCAGTTTTCATGATGTAAGAGCTCCTCATAAGAGGCCAAGGGATATAGGCAGAGTCCTAGGCTTGTTAGCATGTTTGTAACACCCAGAAGAGACAGTGAAAGCTGAGGCAGCAGTGCAGATTTATTCAAAATGTTCAGATTTGAAAGCAACCATGAAGAACTGAAAAAAAAGTCAAAAAGATGACTCACTGGGAAATAAAATGGCACCCTGAGTCCATGCCAAAAGACACAAAGTAATTCAGGTAGAAAAGAAACCCAAGCTGTACGTGATAATGGGCTCCAAATTAGCAACAACCACATAGAGAGGATCTTGAAGCCACATGGATCTCCCTGATAGTGCCTTGAAACTATGCTCAGCAGCAAAGAGAAAGGCAAATTTATTAAGAAAAGTATTGAGAACAACACACAAAACTTTGGTACAGCTCCCATGAGTTGAACAACATGGGCAGTTCTGGCCTTTGCATCCAAAAAACGATATCTTACAACTAGAAACAGGGCCAAAGGAGAGAGGTGGGGTAGAGGGAGAGACAGAACAGCTATAGGAACAGAGACTGAATGGATTAGGGCTGTTCAGCATGGGAAGATGAGTGAGAGGGATGCCATGGAGATCTGTGCAGTCCTGATGGGTGTGGGATGATGAAGGGCTGGGAGTTGGAAACGGGAAGGGATGCATTTCTGAAGGACAGCTCTGCCCAAGGTGGTGGGCTGGCTCTGGGTGTCCTTGTCCTGTGGACTGTCGTGCTGCTGTGGGCTACCTGCAATGTGCACCGCCAGTCCCCACGCCATGCAGATCCTGGTTGGCTCTGTGCTGGTCCCAGGCTCAATCTGCACCACTGCTCCATATGAGGCAGGTTGGGCAGGCAGCTACAGCCTCTCAGATGCCCCACCACAAGTGGGAAAGGGACTGGCAAAACACATGCCATGAGGAGGCAAGAGTCCAGGACAAATGCATCCACTGAGTTTGCTTGAAAATTGTTTCCCTGAACTGCTCATTTGCTGCCGATAATGAAAATTAGAGAGGGCTTTGTGAATTGCTTCCAGCTAGGAGAGAAGGTCTGATTTCTCCTGCATTCGTTTTGATAGAGCTTTCCGAATCTGCACAGCCAGCCTCACTCCCCTCTGGGTAACTCTGGGGATGCATTAACATCAACCTGGACTGGCAAATACGTTTGCCAGTCTTGTTTGCCAGTCCTGCCAGTTTGTAGGACTCCACAGGAGAGCGGTTTGATCAAAGCTGAGTCACTGCTGGTGCAGGACAACTTCTCACAGGCTGGAAACAGGTCCCTCCAGGACCTCCTTCATCACGTGGATCCTGACCTCCCCTGGGGCCAGGGCCCACCCTCCTGAGACACAAGCCAGGAGGATGCAGGAGGAGAAGGCACGTCCTGTCACTGCTGGGCCTTCAGACCCTGGGCTGCTCGGGGCAGGGTGCAAGTGCAGCACAGGAGGTACTCCCAAACTTGGGCAGCTCCAATGGTCTGTACAAACGTGCCCTCATCCTGCACCCACCTCTGGCTCTGTGCAGCAGCTCCAGCCAGGAAATACAAATCACACATTTAAGACACAGTTGCTAGTGTAATTTGAAAGCTCGTATCTTTCATGCTCCTCATTTCCATCACTTCTGCCAACTGTACCCCATCACCACCCAGTCCCCTGTCTCTCCCAAATATAACACAGGTGATGGGGATGCTGCCGTGGCTGGCTGTGCCCGTGACCCCTGGTTTGCAACATGCCACACCCCATCTCATCCCCTCTGACTTCTCCAGGGGAGACAATGCAGAAATTCACTGTTGCAGCTATTTTCAAGCCTGCTATACCACACCTGTGTCCTCCTTTGCTGGTCCTCTATCTCTTCTCTCCCTGCATTGGCACTAATCCCCTCCTGCCTGTCTGCTGCCAGACTCCGAATTCCTCCTTGTTCTCCGTTTCCTCTTCCCCTATGGATGCTCCCCTCCTTTTGTCTCACACCTGAATCAAAAACCCCTAATTACTCCCACTGTGCTCCCTGCCTCTGATCTCTCTGTAGAATGTTCTAACCATGTCATCTGCTCTTTATTCCTAACACTTTCTCCTTCTCGTCTTATAACCTTCCTCCTCACTGCCCCTGACAAATATTTCCTTCAGACCCTGGAGGTTTTGAAGGCTTTGCTTGGCCTTGACTCTTCCATAATTCCCAGCTCCTGGCTGCGTGCATCTCTTTGGGGCCATCCTCCCTCCTGCCTGCCCCATCAGTAACGGGACTGGTGCTCGTTAAAGAAGCAGAGCTACAGCCCTGTCAAGAAATACCGTGTAAAGAACAGGCCAAACTCCAGGCAGCTGATCTGCTGGCAAGTTCACAGTGGATTTTGGAAACAGAGAAGCCCTTTGTTTTGTTTCAAGGACAGAAATTGATTCCAGCCAGGGGCCTCCTGCTCTGTTCTCCCTTCTCCACTGCCCAGACAGCATGTCCCACAGTGCTCGTGGCACTGGTGCATGGAGTCCTGTAGGGTAACGTGACCACCAACCTGTGTGGGGATGCCACAGCACCCCGTGAGGACCCTAGGACATGGGGCTTAGTGCTAGCTTAAAATGAAGTGATTAATTCTCACAGCTGAAAACCCTCCACATTTCATCTCATTTCACAAAAAAAAATGCTGATAAAGCCACAAACTCCACAAGGGAAAGGGTTATCTTGACAGTCAGCCTTATTCGCTCGCCTCCCAAGCAAAACCCCCTCAGGCTTCTGGCAGGGCAGAGCTGCATCTCCCCTGGCACAAACATTTTCAGCCCAGAAGATGGTGGGGACGTGTCTGTGGGAAGCAGGTGCCTGGTCCCACCGTGCCCCTGACACCGCGATGACGTTTCCCCTCCGTGCTGGGCAAGGCTGGAGAACTGCGGCTGCACCCAGCCCAGCCCTGCTGTGTTGATAGGGAAGATGAAACCTTTGCAGCAAAACCAGGGTTGTTTGTTCACAAATATCCTAACAGCCTCCTATTTTGCAAAGGAGCTGAGCAGGGGGTGGGGGTGGGAGTACTTTAAAAGCAAATGAATTTATGTTTTATGCTTTTTAAGATGTCTAACAGAGTACAAAAGTTCATCTTTAATAGGAAGGCAACACAGAGTGCTTAGAGCTGCGGTTTGACACAGATACAGAGCTCAAATGCCTTTGAAGTATCTTCTGATTCCTCATTCTGCCTGAAGTAACTTTAGATTTATGCAGCAGATGGGAAATAGTCCCTTGTTACGTGGCTCTCTACTCCAGCGCTGACGCCAAGATAAGGCAGCCTTATTGCATCTGCACGCCTTAGAAGAGCTCTTAGACAGTGCTTTAGTCTTCAGGGGCCTGAGTCTGTAGTTTGCATATTTTTTTTCTGTTTTTCTCTAAAATTAGTCTTGATAAGTCCAACATGTTGTGAGCATCTTCAAAGGAGAACAAGGGGGAGAAAAGTTTGTCTGTGGACTAGAGGTGATTCATTTCAATTCGTTTGAAAACAGCTTTGTGTGTTTGGGGGAAGAGCTCACACAGAACTGACAGGGAATGGCCTTGCTGTGACCCCAGCCTCAAACATGCTGGCTTTGAAGAAGTCGCTAAAAAAGCTTTCCTGCGACTCTCGCAACTGCAAACCCCACCCTCAGCCGCGCCGAGGTCCCTCAGAGGGGCTGCGAGGCCAGGGATGCTCCCAGAGGGGGCTGCAGGGAGAGGCCAGCATGTGCCACACATGCCGGCGCTGGGGATGGCTCGGGCAACTAGAGGAGATGATGCTTTCAGCTTCGATTAGCCACATGCCTGGCTGCCAGCGGGCAGAGCCGCCCTGCCTGCACGCAGGGGCTGCTCGCACAGTAGTGTGCTCTCAGCAGTGCCAAAATCCACCTTTCTCCTCTCCAAAGGCGGATGGGGAGAAGCCAACGTGCATCAGCCTTGTGGGCTTGATTTCTTCACCTGGACCTGACACCAGCCTTTCCTCCAGGGGCTTCAACTCTCCCAGCCCTGTGTCTCTTCCTTGCAAGGTGAGACAAAGCCCCTGACTGCACATTGCATGTGCTTGTCTCACCTGTTTGAACCTGGCCCCTACAATGTGTTCATGCACTGAAGCACTCCTTGTTTCACCCAGCATGGCCAGGACGAGGATGACAAGTCCCAGGGGCTGGTCCATCCCCTGGCAACTGGTCCCAGCAAAGCACAAGCCAGCCTGACTCAGGGTGCTCCCCCATAGGGTGCTTACTGCTCCCAGGGATGGTCTGGGCCACTCCTGTGCTTCCCCAGGGTTTGGATCACATCATGGCTGGTGGGTGCTGTACAGGACAGACCGATGCTGCCATGCCAGTTGTCACCAGGAAACCTTGTACATTATATTGCAAATTAACTGAAGTAATTGAGGTTGTGCAAACACCATTTATCCTAGCAGGATTCACAGCTGTGACTGAGTTGGCTTTGTTTTCAGCTTTGAAGTTTTCCCCACTGACCAGATGCTGAGGGTTGTGTTGTTTACCCTCCTGCAGACAGGCATCGTTTCACAGACAGCTTGGCATTTCTCTTTCTTGCAAGTTTCCCTGGAACATGCCATACTGGAGCATTGCTCTCCTTAGATCCTGCCCAGCTACTTCTGAAGCCTCCTAGCCCCTTGCCCCTGCAGGCACCCATCCAGGCACATGAGTCCTGCTCCCTGAGATGGAGCTGCAGGAGCTGCTCAGCCTGGCCAGCTGAAGGTGCCTCACACCCTCCCAAGCTCCCAGGGCTCTTACCGCTGCAGAAGGCCACTAGTGATGTTTGGGAGGAGGCACTGCTCCCCTGGGGCATCCACTGGCAGAGCCCTCTCCTGGGGCTGCTCTGCAAAAACTCCAGTGCATGTGACATGTCACTGTGCTCAGCTGCATGCCCTGGGCTGCAGGACGGTCACCTTGCCTATTCATTGCTGCCCTGCTCCTGCCAGACTGTCCCTGCCTTCTGCCTTTGAGCCTCACACTGGACAGCTGCTCAGACCAGGTACCCCACAGGCGTCCCTGAAATTGCTTGTGTGAGTGGGGAGAGGATGGGGGGGCTCACATAATTGAAACAATCCTTCTCTCAATCCATCTTCTGCAATGTTTGTGCCTCACGCTTTGTCTGTGATGTTCAGAGGAAGCTGGTAGCCACAGTATTAATAACTTGCTTGTACAATAATTGCTGCTTAAGATAAATGATTCATAAAGTCCTACCATAGTCTTGGAAACGGTGTAAACAGGGAAAGCAGCTGGAGGACAGCAGTGGGATGCTAATGAGGGACCACCATGGGGAAATAAATGTATGAAGACTGGGGAGGAGGAGGATTAATCCAGCCCCCAACTCTGGAGAGCATCCTGCTCCCAGTGCTCACCTGCAGCACAGGGGCAGAGCCCGAGCTGTCCAGCTAAGCAGGGCATCAGTTCTGAAATAAAAGGTCTGCAAGGGAGTCACTAGAAACCACGAAGGGCAGGAAGGATATGAGTGCTAGAGCCAGGAGACAACTCAAGCAGCTCTGAGATCTCAGGAACAAGGAAGGAGACAGAGGGGACAGGGCTGGACAGCCAGCCCCACGTAACAGGAGGCAAGCTGGCAGGTGGGACTTGCGACATCTGGCATGGGGGATCACCAACCTCCCAGCTCAGCTGAGACCCTGCAGCAGGTACGGAGCAGCTCTGTGTGGCTGTCACCAGCTTTACAGCTCCAGGTTTAACACTCTGCATTGACAGAATACAACAGATTGGGGTGGAGGGGCAAAAAGTAATAGTAACCCTGGCTTTCAGGTGACCAGAAAAAAATCTTTGTGAATGGGAAATTGTTATTCCACATGCCAGCATACATACTCCTAGCATGTCTACTAACAGCATGAGCCATGGTGGATGCTGGATGAGAAGTGCTGTACTCCAGCCGTGGGACCAGGCTGAGGACAGATTACAGGAACAACCTTCTGGGATTGAAGGCCAGCATGAGGATGGGCTTCTGACCTGTCTCTGCTTCACTGCTCTCCTCTGAGTGTCCAGGGAGCATGGGCACTCATGGAGGGTGTCCAAGCACTTTCTTCTGAGCACCACTTGGACAAGACCAGCTGCGGGGCAGCACCTGAAGATAGACACTGGAAACAGCTTTGCAGGACATCACTGGCATGTGCTGAACATTCCCATGGCCCCCATCAGCTCCGACACAGACAGCACCATGGAGAGGCAAAGGGCTTCCTCTGCCCACTGCTCTCCAGGGACCTGTTTACTAACAAAGCAGAGGTTGCAAGGAAGAGCAAACCAAGATGTGGTATTATTAAGCCTCTCATTGAAATTAAGAGCTGAAACTGGTCACCCTCCACCTCCCATAAGAGCATTAGCAGAAATACATTCCTTTACCTTCTGCACAATAGCTTAACAAGTGCTGAAGCAGCTAAGCACAGTCCTCTGCCAGCATCCAGTGCTCAGCTGCTGGATGTTGGTGGAAAGGCAACGCAACATTAGTGTTGCAATGTCTTTCTAAGGCAAATTGCTGTTGAATAGCGGAAGTTATCACCTGAGATCACCTGGATGTGAGGCAGAGGATGAAAATGCCATTGTTGGGGAGCACTGCTGTTGTCTCTGACTTGGGCTCTGTGGGGTCTCTATGGAAGGATCACTGTAAGGTGGGAGTAGTGTCCTGTGACCAAACACAACCAAAAAAGACTCTCAGTGCTCACCCCCTCCAGGCTAGCCCGGTGGTGGGATAACTGAGGGTGCAAATCAAACACATGTAGGAAGCAGATTGACTACAAATAATAAACTCCTTGGGACACCCAGATCAGCGACACAGGGTAGCAAACCTGTCCTTCTGCAGCAGAGGAACTTTCCCACCTTGTGCTTCTGATGTGGTGCTCCAAGAGCATGATTTTAGGCTGTATCCCAACAGGACACCACATGCACATCCTTGCAGCACCGTCTTCTGATTGCACTGCATCCAGGAAGCCTTCAGCCCCAAAAATCTCAGTGATGTGGTCCTTTGCAGAGCAACTGATACCACCTCCTTCACAAAAAAAGAAGCCCTTGAAAGCAGCTCCGGAGAGACGACGACAGAGCAAGCAGTGAGGGTGACACTGTGTATTTAGCAGGGGGGCAGTCCTGGGCTGCTGCAGTCTACCAGCCCGGGTTGGGATGCAAGCAGGGGTGAGAAGCCAAGGTGCCTCTTGATTGCAAAGAAGATCTTGCAAACCTGACCAGGGGCTGCAGCTTGTATGCGAAGGCAAGAACTGAAGTAATTTAAACCTTTTCAGACTAATTCCCATTTTTAAGGGCCCCTGCTGTTGGGCAAGCATGTGCATGTGAGCTCTAAGGCAGAGGAGAGGGGTGAAGCATGGGGCCGTGCTCCTGAACCGGACTGGTAGGGGCTGAGGCAAAGGCTTTTTGTTTTGGGGTGCTCTGTCCCATGCCCAGCCGAACACACCGGACTGTGAGAGCACAACTGCTCGCTGGAGGCTGCATCCTCCTGCCAACACCAGCCCTCCGTGCCACCAGATGTAGTATTGGGAGAGGACAAGAGGCGGCAGCAGCCCTCACCACTGCCAGCATCCCTGTGGAAAGGGCAGGCAGTGAGATTTCAGAACCTCCCAGCGCCCTCCTGCCCAGGGTAAAGGTGGGAGCTTGCTGGAAGGGGACACACTGCTGGGGGAAGCCTGATGCAGGCAGGCACAGAGTCAACTTCATGTCCCTTTGCCTAGTGCTTTGAAGGATGCAGAGCTAGAGAAGCATCCGTCACCCTGAGGCAGCTCTGGCCTGCAGGTCCAGGACCTGGCAGGTCCAGGGATCGGGAAAGCCGGGTGCCCAGGCAGTCACCAGGATCTGGCCCAAGAAGAAGGGACTAAGCATCATGCCTAGCGCTGGCTCTGCTGAACCCCAGGAGCCTTGGGACAAATGAAGAAAATGACAGACTAGAGGGAAATTAATAGAGCAGAAAATTTGAAATTATGTGGAAATAATTCTCCCAGCTTACAGAGAGCTCCTTGTATGCTTAATTTCAGAATGCAACTGTTTTCATGTTGCTAAATTACAGTATCAAAGCAAGGGGCCCTGACTGGAGCTTATGGGACATGGGGACATCTCCATGCATGTGGCGAGCTCTCCCATCTGGAACAAGGTAAGGGCTGGGGTGACCTTACTTTGCTACAGGGCTGGAGGCACAGGGTGGTGGTGGCTGTCTTGGAAAAGCCAGCGTGCTGCTGGTCGTCTTCATGATGATTTGTCCTATTAACCTTTCAACCTTAATTTGGGCCTGCCATATGCAGCTGGGGGGAGAACAAGGGGATGGGGGGGTGGGTCTGGGTCTGTGAGGTGTCTGCTGGCCCCTTGCCCTGCTCCCACCAAACTCTGCTCCCCCTCTATTCACAAGGTGTTCTGTCCCCTCTGCTGTGCCAAGCAAAGAGGGTGGCACAGCCAGGCTTGGGAGATGGAGGAGCTGGGAAGGATGGATAGAGCAGCCGTGATGGAAGGGAAAAGAGGGACACTCCTGTTTCATGGAAACCTCCTGAATCTGCCCACTGTGCAGGGTCCGGCCCCAGCTGTGGGGATGCTGCTGATGCCCTGACCTGGCCCACTGCCCTGACCTTTGCTTGGCTGGCACCAGGGACAGGCAAGGGATGAGCTGGCCCTGCAGAGATGTCCCATCACTTGCAATCATCTAAATGCAAATGCCTGATCCTGAGCAGCTGAGCCAAAGAGGAATTGAGCACTGGAGACCCAGCTCTGCCCCTGCGCCAGGACCTGAAGGACTGAGATGAAATTCTTCCCGGGCACATTGCCCATCCACAGATATGAGGTCTTTTGGGCAGAGGCCACAGACACTGCAATGACCCTGGGGAAAAACACACACCCATGAAAATGGTGCTGCCTGCACCCCATCCCAGCCCGGGGACCCCCTGCCCAGGGCTCAGTGGCAGCCCATGGGCACGCTCTGCCGGCACATGTCAGGGGAAGGGGCAGAGGCAGGAGAGGTGGGCATAGCTCAGCATTCTCTTAGATGCTGCAAATCTGTTGGGAATTCCCCAGGGAGCCCCAGGAGAGAGAAATCAGCTTCTTTCCTGACAAAAGAAGTTTTCAAGGTGTCCTTTAGGCTTCACAGCACACAGTGAGATTGATCTGTGCTCAGCCCCCCAGAGAAAATCACCAGTCTGTGTTTTCTCTTTCCTCACACACAAATGGGCAGGAGCTGCCCACATGTCCCTGCCAGCAGAGCTGGGAGCAGGCAGGCCCAGGAAGCCAGGAGAAGGGAGGCAGGCAGAGACAGTGTGGGTCCCACGCAGCCCTGCACCAGGCATCACAGCCACATCCAGCCCTGTCCTGGAGCGAGGGCTTGCTTTCCCTGTCTCTCTGCAGCAAACACGCTGGCTACGGACTCCTGACACACAGGGTGTGAGGGGCATGGACAGGGAGAGACACATCCCTGGGACATGGGCAGAGGAGCAGGGGAGTCCCATCCAGAGACATGGCCCCAGACTACCCCAGGGAGGGCACCGGGAAGAGGAAAAGCAGCTTTTTTACTGCTAAAGCACTGCAGACCTGTCCTGTGGATGCTCCAGCGCAGCCTCCGCTGTGCGTGCGTGACCATCCCTGATGAGACACTCCCAGTTAGAAAACTGGGGCGGCAGCTCCTCTGCTCCATGGCACTGGGCTTCCAGGCAGCATATCCACACAGAAAACTTTAATGTATCACAGGGTTGCTGTAAAAAGCCCTGACTCACGTGAGCAGTGCTGGAAGGACCAGCTGGAGTGGCCTCTGTCCTCTTTCTGCTGAGCTAAACCGCTCCTGGCGCTCTTTCCGATCAAGCTGAGTGGAGCTTTCAGCCTTCCTGGGAGATACCCGGGCTTCCCAAGGCTGCATCCACAGCCCAGTTCATCCCTGCCTGCCCTAGTTTCCTCCTGCTCACTGCTGAGCACCGGCAGTGCTGCGTATTCCCTCAGCACAGGCAGCTTGACACAAGCTGGGGAAATTTCACTTTTATTACAGCAGATGGAGTCCAAAGCCTGATGTCCAGGAGAAGAGGAGCATGCCTGCCATCCTCTGCAGCCACAGCCCGCGCGGGGCTCGCCAGCCACCCCACCGGACTGTGCCAGGGCACAGAGCATCTCTGGGCAGGAGACCATCCTTCTGCGTCCCCCCCGGGTCAATGTCTCTGCTCTGATAACTTCGACATGGGCAACTAGAGGTCCCCCCTAACCATTCTCTTGCACACATCAGCTATTTACCCTTTGGTACACAAATCTCAGCAGCACTTTGGTTAGGACATTTCCAGTTCCAAACCCCCTGAATTTCCCACCTGGATTGGACTCTCTGGAGCATCTCATGTGCTTGGGTGGCCACAGTTGGCATTGCCTCAACAAGTGTGTCTGCTGTCCTTCCCTTCCAGCCCTTGTAGCACCTAGTGATGGTCCACTTACAGAGTCACTCATTCTGTCCCCAAGGGCCCCCATCCCTCTTTCCTGCAGCTTTAAGCCTCAGATTAGGCTTGTCAGGCTAAGACAAGAGACCTGGCTGAGTGTGGTGCATGGCCAATGCAACAGCAGGTGAACTGCACCACAGGCAAATGCATACAGGAAAAAACGTATTGAACCCTCTGTGCACATAAATGGCCCCAAAGTGAAGTGCAAGAGCTGGAGAAATGACCCAGGATTTAGGAACACCTGAAGGTGTTATCACCATCCCATGGTAGACGTGGGGTCTGTTCACCCCTCAGGCTGGGTATAGGGTGAGGGACCAGGAGGAGCTGCAGGGTAAGTGGAGACCTTCCAGGGCAGGACCCCTCTAACCAGTGCAGGAAGGGCCTGGATTTGCACCACTAAGCTTTGCCCGCAGGAGTGCCAACCACTGTCAGCTGGAGCTGGGAAAAGACTGAGACAGACAATATAGGCTGGCCACAAGAGCCAAAAATGATAAATTCAGTTTGAAAAATAACCTATTAACCATGCTGGACTAGCGGGGTGGCTAATTGCTTGCTATGGCTGGAATGGTCATCTCCCACCAGTGACTCCAGTCCAGTGGAAGTTGTAGGGGGAAAGCCATCCCCATCCCCATCAAGGCTTCACCGGTGGCCAGGGCCAGCCAGGCAGTGAGGAGTGGAGGGGCAGAGGAAGGCAGAGCAAAGGGAGCAGAGCAATGACCCTGCTCTGCCCCCATTCCTCCAGGCTCTGATGAGCACAGACCACTCATGCTGCCAGAGCAGCACCCGGGGGCTTTGGTACGATGGCTGGGAGAAGGACAAGCCTGGGGAGCTGCAGGGAAGAGTGTGTGTGTGTCAGAGAAACCCCTCGCCGCTCACTGTGTTGTGCCAACAATAGCGTGTAAAGCGCTGTCTGTGCATGAGGAATCGCGTGTCAAGTGCTCCCCAGGGTCACGGGATCGCTGCTTGCCGCCGCCTGCCTCCATCCCTGCCCTCCCCGCATGGGAGGCAAAGGCAGAGTGGCGGAAAGCATCTGGAAGCAGCAACCCATCAGGCAGCCCACCCGCTGGGCAGGGAGGCAGCAAAGGCTGCTGCCAGGGAAGGGCTGCGTCCCTGGGCACAGCCCAGACTCTCCCGAACTGGTGATGTGCTCCCAAAAACAGCCACCCCAGGACAGGGGAGCCGGTGGGATTCGGGGGTAAGAACTGGGTCATCCCTTCAGAGACTGAAGCACTGAAGTCAGTGCATTTACGCTGCTTTCCGGCATCTCAGCTCTTGCCCCATCACTACTCCATTTATTTCAGCACACTGGCTTATACCTGTCATGCGTTGGAGGACGTTCCTGCTCTGTCACGTTGCCTGCCCTCGGAGCGTGGGCAGAAGAGCATGGAAACCCCTGTGCCCTTGGCTAAGGGGAAGTGCAGGGGAGGCATGGAGAGCTGGCATATGCGATCCAGCCACGTTAATGGTGCCACTACCATTTCTCAAACCGCACCCGAGAAGTCACACCATGTGTGGGCAGAGAGAAAAATTAGCTCTGTAGCTAACTGCACCATCTCCTGAATTGCACCTGTTGAAGGTCAATGAGTCTCTAGGTAGGAACAGAGCTGGAGGTGCAGGACTGTCATTGAAATCCACATGTGAGAAAGGACAGAGCTTTTCCCAGAGAAAAACAGCACTAAAGAGGATGGACTGGATTGTTCCAACAGAGAAAGAGCAAAACCACAGAGCCCGGAGGGTCCAAGTTGCCAGGCCTGTCATGAAACGAGGCTCAGTCAAAGATTTAGGTTGGAAGGGCTCTCTGGAGGTCCACAGTCCAGCCCCCAGCTCCAAGCACAGACAACTTCAAAGTCACATCAGGTTGCTCTTGGCCAACTGAGAGCTGAAAATCTTCACAGATGGAGATTTTTTGGCCCCTACCAGTACTGCCTGGGAAATTTTATGCATGCACGTGATTAACAGCACAGATGCAATTCAGGGATGCAAAAGGCAGAGGAAAAGTTTTCAGCCACAAAATTACCCAGCCCTTTCCAGATACTCAAGCGTTTAATTTTGTGCAAAGTTCTGGTGCTTTTGATGCCTCCTGCAGCTGGTTGTGTGGGAAAGGGACAACCAAGATCCAGCCGAGCGTAAGCCACATGCTCATATGTGCAGATGTAGCCAGGGAGGAATGGCTGTTCTTGCACAAAGCAAGCTGAGGCAAGTTCGGATGCAGAAATTTTTAAAGCCAATGGTACATATCAGCTTCAAGGTTACCTTACAAAAGCATAGGGACAGAGAGAGAGACAGATGCACTACGATCTTTGCTGTGTCCCCTTTCCCCTGCCCCACAGAGCAGCACTGGGGAAGCCCGTTAGCGCTTGCGTTGTCCCAGATAACTGAAAAATTTGAACAGTAGGAATGTCCTTGCTAGGTACAATTAGCTGCCTGAAATAACCCAGCTGAATTCTCGGGAGCCAGGCTTATTTTTCAGCCTTGGTCATTAGGAAAATCATCAAGATCTTGCTGAAGAGAGAGCATTTATCAGCCTGTTCAGGAGCCGACCCTGCATCTCCAGAGCAGGAGCAGAAGCTGTGTCCTTCATGCAGGGGGTACCTGGTTGCACACCTTGAACCGTAGCCTCCACACCAGGCAGGGTCCGACCATCTCTTCCCTTAGCAGTGCTGCTCTGTGTCCAGCCATACCCAGCCCCATCACATCGTGAAAACAGCTCCTCATTTGGCATAGGCAGGACCTGTGGCAAATGCCAGCCTAGGAAGAGGGAGAAAGCCAGATGCTGGCAGCAGCAGCGGTGAGAGGGAGGTGGTGGAGTCACCATCCCAGGGAAGTGGTGGAGTCACCATCCCTGGAGGTGTTTAAGAAAAGACTGGATGTGGCACTTAGTGCCATGGTCTAGTTGACACAGTGGTGTTGGGTCAAAGGTTGGACTCGATGATTCCAGAGGTCTCTTCCAACCTGGTTGATTCTGTGATCCTGAGAGCAGGCTGCAGGCAGCGGGGCTTGCTCCAGAGGGTTAGGAGGTGGCAGGGCACAACGGCGGGCAGGGATAGGGACAGGAGGGAGGGAGTGGACGACTGGCAGGCAGGCAGGAGAAGCAGGCAGGAGCAGCGGCAGGCAGCGGGTGGTTAATCAGCCGTCTGCTTCCGTGACTGAGCTCGGCGTTTGCGGTGAAGAGCTCCGGAGAGGAGAAAGCCTCTCGCTCATGAAAGAAACATCAGTGCTAATCGAATCAGGGTCCAGCCCAGCAGCACGCAACAGGCCACGGAGGCTCATTCATTTTTCATGCTTTGCTCCACTTCAGCAAGATAAAGCCCAGTGCAAAAGGTGGGGGAGCCTTGCCTGGCACGGGTGGGAGCACAGGACCACAGCAGGAGGCCAGGGGAGAGGGGAACCAAGGGCTGAGCTGTGCATGGGCTGGGGCTGGGGCAGGGGTGCGGGAGGGTGGCTGGGACTTGCCAGCAAGTCAGTGTTGTCCCAGGTAAGCTCAAGTCAGTGCTTACCCACTTTCAGGTTCTGGCCTCTGAAGGTCAGCAAAGCATGGGGCTTTGCTCCATCTCTTCTGTTGCTGGAGGCTTTTCTTGCCCCCTGGTTGTGAGGCAGTTGCTCCTTGATGCTGCTTGTGGTGGGTGGGAGCCCAGGTCTGGTCATGGCCAGCAAGATGAGTAGAAGACAGCGCCCATGGCAGACAGCGACTACGCTCTGGTTGCCCCCTAAAAGCATCTCTGTCTGCAAGAGACCCCAAAGACCCTACTGCTCTGGGATGGTGGTGTGGGGCACAGATTGCATCAGCAGGCTGCACAGAGCTACTGCCTGTGTGGAAGAGGCAGATTGCAGACAGGCTCCTCAGCCTACGGCAGGAGCTGAACCAGGGTCTCTGCTGCAACAGCGAGGGGCTGTGAGCAGCTGTGTGGGGTACTTTGCTGCAAAGTCCCAGCAGGGATGGTAGAGGGAGGCGTGCAGGGAAGGGAAGGCTGATGGAGCCCGTGGTCAAGGCTGATAGCAGGAAGAGATAAAATCAGGATTAAAGGACAGGCAAGCTGGGAGTTAGACAAATGGGCAGGCAACCACCTCCACTCCTCTTGGAGCTCTGACAAGAGGGACAGAGGACCAAGACAGGAAACTCCCATTTTAGCTCAAGAGACTTGACCCTTTCCTGGTGCCCATTCCCAGCATGCCCAGACCAGTAACCAGCTGGCAACAGACAGTGAGCCTGTCACTGGGGGGGGGGGGGGGGGGGGGGGGGGCGTGGTGTGGTGTGTGTGTGCTGCTGCCTTTCCCTTCGCTGTGTTGCGTTTCCATCTCCCAATAGCACTCTCTACCTTGGCCTCAGGGACCCAGCATGGAGAAGTAACTGGTTTTGGTGGACATACAGCTGGTGCTGGCTCAGAGCAGCCTGTGAGTTTCTGCAGGACACTCAATCCATCCTATCACACTTCCCTCTTGGCCTCGCTTCCACCCCCTCCTCTGAGCCCATTGGTTTTGTCAAGAACACATAAAATAGCAGCAGTCCAGACATTCTAGTGTGGTTCAGTAGCAGCTGGTGGGTCCTGTCCTCTCTGAAGCATGGCTTGCCCACAGGCCAATTGTCCTGACCCCCCAGGCTGCACTCCCGGAGGGCACGGGCTGCCTGCCGCAGGCAGACCGGTGGTGCAGGCTCCAGGAGCAGAGTGCAGGCAGATGCCAGTAAAAAATCTGGGGGCCCCTGCACCTGCCCTGCAGACAGCAGACACTGCTGGCTCCTGGGCACTGCCTGCACTGCACCCTGCTTTCAGCCAGAAGCCACCTCCTGGACTCTGAAATCTCTCCATTTAAACCTGCTGAGACACTTCAGCATCAAAAAAGGGGGGTCTGGAGGTGTTCCCAGGCAGCTCCCCCCAGTTCTGTGGTGCCAGGAGGGTCACTGACAGGGAAGACACCTCCTCCCCAAAGCAGACCTGTCCTACTCCAGGAAGATGTGGAGGCAGGAATGTGGATAATCCAGTCTCAGGGGTAACCGAGTCATGCAGAAGCAGAGCAATGCCACCACAGAAGAAGAGTAAAGGAGGGACTGGATGCAGCATTCACTGAGGCTAGGGCTGGTCAGAGATTGCCACGAGGCTGTGGCATCCCTCACCCTCCCCCCAGGGCCACAGAGGATGATAAAATGTTCTGGGCTAATGACTGAAAGGGTGAGACACTGATTGAACTTAACAGGCTCCAGGTCTCCCACAGGGCTGCGGTGTAAGGTAGCATCCTGCATCGCTCAGCCTGCACAGCCATGTGCGTGTGGGCAGCAGGTCCCGTGGTGGGAGCCGTGCACAAAGAGGGATCTGGACCTGGGGACCAGAATCCCCACACGCAGTCTACTGCAGCAAGGGGCAAAACCAACCTCCCGGAGGTGACCCAGGAGAGGATGTACCTGTCTTGGTTCCCACAAGCTGCAGGTTTACATCCCTGCCTCTGTCCACAAGGGAGGATACTGAAACCGCAACAGGAAAAAATAAAGGTTTGGGGCAAAGAAGCAAAAATGTTAGCAATTTCCTGCACAGCATCTCCAGATGGAGCCTTGCCTACCTCCTCTTACCGTCGGGTCTGTAAACTCATGGCATATCTGCCTGGATCTTCTCTCTTGTCCTACGCTTTATCTCCCAGCACCTACACAAAAATACAGGCTCAGCAAGAGATAGCCACTTGGCCGAAGTGAGAGCTGTGGGCAGTCATCACGAATGCCTCCCATGGACACTGAACATCCTTAAAAAAATGGGGAGTCTCACCCCAGCTGTAATGCTGGCCCTTGAAAACCAGTCTCAGGTGCCAACTCTGTGTACCTCAAGCGGGGTGTGTTGTTGAGTCTCTTCCATCACCTACTCTTAAATTCCTCACCTTTCAATGCATTGGGATTTTAGAGAGGCTTGAAAAGTAAGTATAAATACAGACATGGTAGTAGGCTTGGAAAATCGAGTGAGAATAAGACGATGCAGGACACTGGAGAGATGCAGCTGGCACAGACCTACTCATCTTCCAAGAGGTGTTTCACCAGGCTGGTGGAGAACTAGGGATGGACCAGGCACAGCTGATCTTCAAGCCCCTTCATTTTGCCCCTAACAGCTTGCTCATCACCCCCAGCCCTTCTCCCACAGTTATAGGCTGAGAGAATAAAGTTTTTGCCAGGCTGCACTGGAACCCTGAGACGGAGCAGGACCAGCAGCCTGGGGCTGCTCAGTGAGAGCGGGATGGGCAAGGAGAGCTCTGCCCTGAGGGCAGGACTGAGCCCCCGTGCCAAAGGAGTGGTGTTGGGGGTTTGGCTGCTAAAATGAGGATGTGTAAAAGCTGAAGATTTTGTCAGTGGTGGGAGCAGTCCTGGGAGAGGATCAAACTGAAGGCGCTGCTTTGTGAGGGCCGAGAGTCGGCGTCCACGGCTGTCAGCACTGACACCGGAGGGCTTATCAAAGCGCAGGGAGCTCCCCGCAGCCCACCACGAGCATTGTTCAGCCCAGCCACGTCCATCTGTCCATCCTGTCCTCCTGAGATGTGCGTCTCTGACAGGCTCTCTGCAGAGAGAAAACAAAACCCCAGGCTCTCCCCAGCTCAGTGCCCCTCCTGGCTCCCCGGCATGTGTGTGCAGGGAATTTCAAAGAGGCTGCGACTCTCTGCTCTTCCTGGGAAGGAGCTCTGTGTTGCTACTCTCTTGCAGACAAGACATCGTCCCCATCACAGCTGTCCTCCTTGGGCACTGCCTTGTTCAAAGGACACAGACAGAGAGGTAAAACCCGGTGTAACCTGCGGTTGTGAGCACCACGAGATCCCCTCACCACCAAGGATGCTTCACCACCCTGCCCATTGCCCTCAGCAGGCTGCAGGACCAGCCCAGGGGGACCCGGGAGGAAGGTGAAGGAGAGGTGGTGGGATGCTTTCAGGGAGCAGCAGTAGGGTCAGGAGAGCAGGGGACAAGGATAAAGTACGGAAAACCAGAACATGAGAGCTACAAGTAGTCTTGGGGGCACTTTCCTTCAGGACAGTGTCTCAAGGCTCATTGCAAGCTTGAAGCAAAGCTTTGCCTACAGGGAGCTGTCACAGGTCCCTCTTTCATGCCTTCTCCTGGACATATGCAGACACAAGCTGAGGCTGCCACCGTCTTGTCTGCTGGGGCACTGCTACATCGCACGCTCTTTCTCTGGCTGTCATCTATTGCCATAAAGCCTGTGAGTTCCTCCGTGCTTGCTGTCCTCTGTCACGTTTGGCTGAAACCCACCGGCTCCAGGAGGGGGAGAGAGGTGCAGGACAGGTACAGGCTATGGGGGGATGCTGCCTACGGCTGCATTGCCAAGCCCTTGTTGGTAAAAATGTGAAAGGCCTGGAAATGTGTTGGAAAGCTGTATCATAACATTTTAGTGCTGTATGTACAGCACTTAATTGATGAGATCTGCTGCTTAGAGATGTTTCACTGCCTGGAAATTTCACAGGATCCAGCCGGGCGGATGAAAGGTCCTCTCCAGCATCACATTCACAGTGGGGCTGTCACCTGTCACAGTTCAGGTTGTCCCATAGCACCATGTTCCCTTAGACCCCTCCAGGGATGTGGCGTGTCCTTGCTGCACATGGCTGAGGTCCTGCCAGCCTCTCCTGATCACAGGCCCTTCTGCTGCCTTCCCCCTATCAGCACAAGCCACGGGGCTCACTGAACAGGTAATCCCAGGCCACTGCAAACACAGATGCCTGGTGACACCTGAACAGTCATGGTGTGGGCAAAGGACCCGCAGGCTGGAGGGGTGAGATCTGAGCTTCTGGCTCAGGCGCGGCAGCAGGACTCTGAAAGGATGAGGGAAACTGAGGCAGGGAACAGGACTGAGGAGACTAACACTTCACTTCAGGCTGGATGTCTCTTATCCCAGCAAAGCCTGAGAGAGGCTGTGCTGGGAACCACAAGCCTGTGCCCATTCCCTTGAGTATCATAGTGTTGATAAAGAAGTGAACTGAAATAAAAGTGCCTGGAAAAGTGAGGATACAGGGAGGAAGGTCAGGTATCGATAGGAGCAAGGGATGGGCTTTTTTGTATGGTGAGAACATGCACAGAAATGTGCCCATGGTCAGAGAAGGGGCCGTGCACCAGCAAGTCCCATCCTGTTTTCTTATCTTTGAGCAGAGAAGCCAAAGACTTTGCTAGAGGTTTTTTTTCCTTTACAAAGCTTATACTCAATAAGCCATTGCCTCTAGTTATGAAAACCCTTTTTCCACACCAGGCACTGCTTGCCCTGGCCTCTCATTTCAGCTCCTGCCCCGTTCAGACCTACCTTGGTGCCCCTGTGCTCCTCAGCTCACCCCAGTTCCTCCTCCTGCCTCAGCTCTTCCCAAGTCTCTCAGCCACATCCTAGTTCACCCATGTCTGTCCTAGTTGCCTTCCTTTTCCCATCATCCATCCCTCCATTCTCTCCTGAAGAGCCCCATTTCTTGCACAAGATGCTCCAGTATGATGCTAATGCCTCGCAGCAGGGCTCAGCGATGGAAGAGCATCAACGGAGCCAGCAGGATTCACCTCTCCTCTGGAGCATCTGGAGTCAAGGAGACTGTTGCTCTGCTCCCAAGACCCCACAGAGCCCAGAGATTTCCAGCTCCCCAGGTTCACTCCTCTCTGCACCCCAGCAGAGAGGCACATCAAAGAGCACAGACTTTTTTGTTTAGGCCCTGTTTGAAGTTTGCTGCTAATTTTTGGTATGCATGCAGCGGTCTTTGGCTCGTGCTCGTTCCCAGAATAAATGCGCGTTGCATTGCTCTTAAATGATTGGAGACCTCCAATTTTAATCTTTTATTCATAATCTTCTTCCAGCTCAGACACAGAAAAAAAAAAACATGTAAATTCAAAACCTGTGAGAATTGAAAATTTCATAAGTGCTGCTGACCCTTCGCTGGCAGCTCTGAATGTGAGAGAAATAAAGGAATTGCAATGAGGAACCTCATCTTTTGATGACAGGTTTAGAGGAGACCAGCATTAAATGGGGTTTCACCCCTCCCTGCTGTGTGTCCGTGTGGGCTGGGGTCAGTCTCACTGGGCAGAGAGATGCAAGCCTGCTGCTCCTGCCTCTCCATCGCCTCCTGCATCTCCATCTCCTCTCCTCTGCACTGAGAGGTGTAAGCTCACCCGGTGCCTTTGGAGCATGCTCTGCCCATGTTGCAGCACACATCGGTCCCCAAGCTCATGCCCCATCGGTGCACCAAAGCACGTCCACCCAAACTGCCTCTGTCACCCCACGTTCCCTCAGCTCCTGTCCAGGCACGAAGACCACTGCTCACCATTGTCTGCACTGCATACCCTCACCTCTCCTCCTCGATACACCCAGTTAATTTGCACCCTTCTCTGTGTTTGGAAAGGATATGTTATCTCCTGTTATCTGCTGAATGCCATGCCACCCACACTCTCCGTACCACTGCCCGCTCCCTGCAAGGGCCACTTTTCAGGACAACTTTGTGAGGGGAAGATGGGAAGGCAGGGAGGAAATGAAACACACAATGAGTAATAAGAAAACTATATGAGTGAAAGACGCTGGGGTCAGGAAGACATCAGTGAGTGCCTGGGAATAATTTCACATTCTTTCAGCATCAGCAAAATGAAAATCTCTAACATACCATGGATGGGAGTCTAGATCTACAGGTTTCAATGCCTTTACCCTTTTCACAAGTTTCCTACGTGGTGTGCAACCCCTTAGGCTTTTTTAACTCAGTAAAAGAATTCTTGCCATTTTTTTACTTCCAAGAATAAGCAGCACGGTGTGTAGGGGAAGTGTTGCCGGCTTTGCATGGAGAAATCTTTCTGGCACCTACAGGTGGTCTGCAGTTCCCTTCTGGAAGACCAGCATAAGCAGGAGATGCATCAACTGTGCACTGGGATTTCCCAAGACACAACTGCCAGGAGTTTTCATCCAGGAAATTTGAAAGGCTTTGTTGTTTTTCTGGATGTTGTGGATATTTGACAGCCTGCTCAGAAGAGCAGGTGTAATTGTGCCTGGGTTGATGGATGAGGGACCCATAAAAGAGTGCAGAGAGCTGAGGATCCTGCTCATGTGCTGCACAGCAGCACATCCCAGGCCACATCAGTGGGGTGGGGTGGGTCACAGGTCCCTGGGGAGCTGGGCTGTATGTGTCTGGGGATCCCCTGGCACTCCCCTCTGAGTGAGATGCTTTGGGTTCCATCCCATGCAGCGGAGGGACCACACTGGATGCAGGGGTGGGATGTGTGTCACGTAACTGGAGGTGTCGTGTGGATCGGTCCAGATTCCCATTTACACCCAAGGGAGAGTCGAATGCACCTTCACAAGGCAGGTGATGAAGTGCCGTCCATTTCTTTCTTTTCCCACTCAGGTCAACAGGCGACTGCTCAGAGGGAGACCTCATAATCCCAGAGACCTGCGTTTCTGCTCTGAAGCCTGTCCCATGTTCCCATCCCCTGCAGCAGAAGTCAGGGTTGCTGCAGTCCTGATTCATCTCTCCTCAAGCCCACCTCACTCCAGGTGGGGAGACCCTATCCTGATTGCAGAGCAGGCACTTCTGTCAGCCTCTGTTCGTCCTGGGACAAACTGTGCTGCTATCATCTCTCTCCTTGATGGTTGTTTCCAAGACATCATCGTTATGGGATACTTCAAAACCCATGCTGAACTTAACCCATAACCTTTCCAAGGGTTAAAACAGCAGCTGTGGGTGATATTTCTATCTTACATCAGATTATCCTGAGTAATTTGCTTGGACATGATGCTAAATGATTGTGCTAAAAGCAGAGAGAGAAGGTGGTTTGGGAATACAGCCTTCCTTGGCAGACTAAGCTGGTATGTGATCAGACAGGAATCGTATCAGTAAGTACGAAGCAGAGTTCACCATCTGTTAACACCATCCACGGAGTGCATCTGACCCCTGCAAACCTGCATAAAGTTGGCACAAACTGAGCATTGGTGCAGAGCTAAGACGGGTGGCTCCATGCAGGGCTCTGCAGGTGCTCTGTAAGTCCAGACTGCCACCTCCAGGCACATAAAGCTCGCAGAGCCTCACTTGCTAATGACACAGCCAAATCTGGCCTGGACAGCTGTAAATGAAATGCTTCAGAAATGACTTATTGGTAGCTTGGGGTAATATTGGGTGTGACTAGAAAAGGAAAGCTGTTTTACCAGGGGAAGACCAGCTCCCGACAGTGCAAGCTGGAATAAAAGTCTCTTGGGGGGACATTTAAGAAGGTGTGAAAAACCTGAGGGCTACTTTGATACATGAAGGGATTTATTTGCTGTCACACATAAGCCAGAGTTTCCATCACCTCTTCTCAGATGGAAGAGTTTGCCTCTTGACCAGCTCCTTCCCCTGGTCAGATTCCCTAAGCCCTGTCCACAAGAGGTTTGCTGCTGACCCTGGTCCTCTCTCAGTCATCAGAATCCCTGGATGCCGGCCCTGTCCCCAGCCTGGCCAGACTGGACACCCACTGCCTGCAGTGGGGCTCAGCTCTGGGAACACAGAGCAGTGCACGAGGTCTGGAAATGCAGCTCTGTGTCCTGGTGAGGAGCCCCCGATGACTGGCCCTTGCCAGGACTTTAATTTCATGGTGATTTCTTCCAGAAGGGGAAGAAATATTGTGTTAAAAATGACACAAGCTTGCTTCTTCTTCCTGGGGGTTTTGAGCAGGGTGATGCCCTGGGCATGGTCCTCAGAGTCTTTCACAAAGTGATGCTGTAGTAGCTGTGGAGCAGCTCTGAATATGGGCCCCTACCTAAGCAGAGCAATGCATGCCAGCCTACCTGAGTGCGACTGCCTGGGGGAAAGAGAGAGGCACCAGCATCATCCCACCTTTCATGCATCAAGTGTTTGCTTTAGAACTGAGAAATGTAAGAAAACTTTGTACCTTTTGCACACTGTGGATACTGGCTTTTTTCTGAACTGAAATAAATCAGTGAAATGTGGGTCCTCGGTGAACATGGACTTGTCCCAGCATTCCCAGGCTGTCCCACTGTGCCCAGTGTCAGCAGCGTACATGAGCAAGGTGCGACACAGTTGCTGTGTCCCTATCTGCATGACGGGGCGAGGGTCTGAGCAGAACCTGCACAGCTGTGTGCACTGGACACGCATGCAGAAGGAGCAGGGTGAAGTGACCGTCAGAGGTCCCTTCCAACTATATTTCTTGAAGTCCCTGGCAGATAAAGGCTCCAGCAAACTAGAAAGGTGGAACATGATGCCTAAGGATGTGTTTGGGAGGTGGTGGGGAAAGAGGAAGGTCCGAGACAGGACAGAAGGAGCAACAGGCATCCTGCAGCCCTGATGTGGGAGGTGGTGATGGGAGAGGCAAGCACCAAAACGGGGTGCATAAGGGGGAACATAGAGCGCAGGGCTCGTAGGCTCAACCCTGAGCATGGGGGAGACTGCCCAGGAGCAGCTTTCCCAGCTTGGGGGACAGTGTTTTGGGAAAGGGGGCACCTGAGAGAATGGTGAAAGGGATCTGGGAGGAAGGATGCTCCAGACGGGGCTGGCAGGATAGCTTGACAGAACAGAGACAGCTGGTGCAAGGAGGGCTGGGGTGCCTGGGAGGACAGGGCTGCATGGCACCACGGGGGAGCCCAGCTGGCCTTTCCCCGCAGTGGGGACGTGGAGCAGGACTGCACTGCCTGGGGACGACCACCTCCATCCCTGAAGGGCTGCAAAGGCTGGGGGCATGCAAGCAGGCAGTGACATGGATAGAGCCAATCCCACCCTGTGCTGTGGTGCCATTTTGGTTTTATAAGGCAAGAAAAAATATGCTTCTTTCCTGCAAATGCTGGTGTTTTCTTTGTCCCTGCAACTCGTATGTTGGTAAATCCTTCACTGGAGGGCAGCTGGAACCACAGCTAAATGCCTACAAGATGGGCTTTGCAAGCCCACCTATGAGATACTTCAGCTCAGACTTTGGAGGACAAGGGTTGAGGTTTTACTGGGTTTTCTTTTGCTTTTTTTAACAATTCCTGAATTTCCAGCTTGCAACACAGGGACAATAACAGGCAAGGAGACGGACTGTGGGAAGAAGGTGTTTTATATTCAAGGAGGAGGTGCACACTCTGAACATAAAAGGCAAACCCTGCTCCACCATCCCCACAGCTGGAAGCAGCCCAACGACCACCCACTGCAGGATCTGACCCATGAACCACCTGGAAAGGAGACATCTGGCAGCTCCCAACCTCAGATCCTGCAGCCCGCATTATCAGGGTTGCCCAGCAAACCCCAAGGACACAGGTCTGTGGCACTGGCCTGATCTCTGCTCTCCCCAGTTTGTCCATGAGGGACTCACCCTTCAGGGAGTCCCAAATGTTGGGAAGAGAGGACACAGCCAGCACCCACCATCCTGTGCTGCAGGGCTTGGGCTGACCTCCATCATGACACTGACTGCAGGGTGAGCGTGTGACAGGTCTTAGTGCAGGACGCAGGGTGCAATACAAATTAAACAACACATTGCATCTGTCCCCTATTACAAAGAGCTTCCATAGGAAGAAGTAAAGTGCCCGCCACAGTCAGAGAATCCATCAGGACATAAGCGCCCTGGATGGAAAGCTAAACCAACCCCAGAAAGGCAAGTTTAGCCAGGATTATTGCAGCCAAGAAATGGCTTTAACCCTCCCCCCACCCCCCTTGTGCCCAAACAGCACTGGAGGAACAGACCTCAGGCCACATCCTACCAGTACCTGCATTTGAGTGATGCTGGATTTACTGTGCCAGTGCTTAACAGGATGCTGTGGGCCAGGTTGGTCCCTGGCAGTCAGCGTGGCTCCCCTCCAGCACTTCTCCCTCTCCATCAGCCCCCCCTCCCCAGCCACGCTCCCAGCAGATTTTTTTGCAGTGAGTTCAGCCCCGCAACTGAGGCTTCTGTGCTTTGAGACCATTTTTGTGTACTTAACATCATATTTCAGTAAAACAGTTCCCAAACCCATAGAAAATTGTATTTACACCCAAGAGAAACCTTCCCAGCCCACAGCCTGCCCCCCCTCCCTGGCACATCTGCATCTCTGCAGCCAGCTCAGCCTCTCAGTCCAGCTCCACAAGTCTTTGCAGGCCACTGCTCCACACCAGGCAAGCTCACCGAAAGAGATGCTCCTGTGGAGGAGAGAGGAGAGCTGTGGAGGAGAGGCCAAGCTCCCAGTCACCAGGCTCATCAGCTGGGTAGTGCTGAAGATGCTCTTTGTCCAGAGCCCCTGTCCCCAGCCATAGGACTGTGTGACTGCAGCTGGAAATGCTGCTCAGGACCCCTCCTCTGCAGATGACATGGCAGCCCTGTGCATAGGCAGGTAGTGTGGTAATGGGGCACACTGGATTTCACTAGGGTAATATAAGAACAAAGAAGAGTTTGGCAGAAGTCTCTCTGTCCCTCTGTCATGTGAGATGGAAGCAACCTCTCCCACTCCTCTCTGCTCTGGTACAGCTTTGGGGGAGGCCAGAGGACAGGAGATGCCTGTTCTGCTGGGGGAGAAACCTGAGTTTTTGGCCCTAGAAAATGTGCCTGGGCTGCCCTGGAATGCCTGTTCTGGATCCGGAGAGGAGCAGTGCTGGTGGGTTCAAGAGGTGGAGAGTCTCGTGCAGCACCCTGGGGCTTCTTGAGGCTCCAGATAGCAAACCCTGGCCACCTCTCCTCCATGCTGGGGAAGTCTCCTCTGCATGCAGTCAGCTGTTCCTGGCACTGCCAGCTTGTATTCTGTCCCCTGCCCTCCTAGGCTTGGTAGAAGTGGACCATGAAGTCACCTGCAGGCTGGTGCAGTTCAGGAGATCCAGGCTGGAGTATACAGGAAGGGGGAGATACTGGGACCAGGGTTGTCTCTGCTGTGTGGCAGCCTGTGGGGCCCTCCTCAGTTCAGAGATCCAACAAACTCCCCAGCTGTCAGATTCAAAGGAGCTATCTGCCATGGCAAGCCCAGTCCCACTGCTCCTGGTATTGCTGTTGCATCTGATACCCCTCCATCTGCAAGTGCAGCTGGGGCCATCCCGCTGTGTGAAGGGGTTACTACCTGTCCTGCATAGTTGTGTGGGGCCTCCCGAGTCCCACTGGGACACAGTAGAGGACGGAGAGAGGCATGACATGTCCCTCGCCCACTTGGAAGGCTGCTCCCCCCTTCACATGGGGGAAGGAGGCAGCAGGACCATCAAGGTATCTGGAAAGCCAAGTTTCCACTGACAACAAAATCAAAGAGATACTGGTGGGGCTCCAGCTCCTGGTCTGGTGCCCCTTTTCCTGCTCACCACCCTGCTGCCCCTTTGCCAGGGTAAGTGTTAAGGAATGCCCGATGCGAGTCTGCAAAGCTGGTGATCAGAGATGCCTCCTGGGGCCATTTGTGTTCAGCAGCTGGGAGCGCATGGCCTGGATGCTGCTCAAGATCTTCTTCTGGTGGCCCATCATGGTGATGCCCAGACTCCGAACATCCCTGGAGAACAAAGACACTGTCAGACAACCCATGGGCTGGACCTGTGCCCGGCCCCAGAGAGACACTGCTTCTCCCCGTGTGCTCACCCCATGGACCAGCCCAGGACCCCACGCCTGGCTCCTCTCCGCTGGCCCATCAGCACAAGGCTGCTGCTGCTGAGGGTCCATGGGCACCCTCCCAGGCACAGAGGCTGCCATTCACTTGAGCACATCCTTGTGACAGGGCTGCTGTGACAGCCCAAGGGGGGAGCAGGAGCAGGAGGGGGATCACTCCTGACAGGCTGGTAGGTGACAAGATCGATGCTCTGAAATTGGATTCAGTTTTAGCGAGATGCCCTCAGATAACCCAGTCAGAAGGATGGATGGATGATGAGCCTTCCCCATTCAAAATCTTCCCCAATGTGCATGAGAAACATGGATCAGTATCAGCTCAATCCCACAGCAAAGGCCCCAAGTACAGCCTCTGATCAATGCACATGACAGTGCTCTGCCTGCGTCTCTCCATCTTCCCTTTCACTGGCTCCTGCTTTACCTGCCCCACCTTGACCAATGCATGTCCTGTCACATCTTTCCCAAGTCACGGGAACTACCACCTGGCAGCCTCATGCCTTTGACAGAGAACAAGTCTCCTCAGAGGCAGGAGAGGTTGTTGTCAGCCCTAGTACTACAAGGGATGGGGAATGTAAGTCCAGGGTAGGAGCAGGTATAGTTGTCATACTTTCTGGTACTGCTTGGAGCATCATCCACCTTGGAGAACCCCTGGACAGGTGGCAGAGCAAGCTCCTTACAACAGGAGGAAGAGGATGGGTGGTGGGACACATCTTCCCCAGCTCTCCTTACTTAACCCAGCCTTGGTCATTTGGCTATGACCTTCCACTCACTCCAAGGCCCTGTATGGTGCTTCCTTGCCTAGCTGCACTGAGCAGGGAGCCAGTCCAGTGCACTGGGGTCTGAAGAAGCTCTGAAGTGGCCCCTAGCTCTGTTAATTTCCCAATGATCCCAGAGAAGCTGCGCAGTATGGCCCAGCCACACTGTGATCCAGACATGCCTTTTGCAGGGGAAACAAAAGTCAGAACTACAAGGAGACAGCAACCTCATATGTGACCCTGCTTTGAGTGGGAGGTTGGATTAGGTGACCTCCTCAAGTGCCTTACAACCCACATTATCTGTGACCCTATGGTGACATTGAAGAGCCACTACAGAGCACCAAAGGTGACTTGGTAATCACAGCCGTTCAGTATGACTCCCACATCTCCTCTCAAAGGTCAGCACAGCCTTGGGCATCATCCCAGGTCTCAACGTGAACCTGGTATGGGCCAAGCACAGTTTCCTTAGGGGTATGTCTCTGGCTCGGGGACCAACTAGGTTGAGCAAGCCGAGGCAAGATGGCCACTGCCTGGGGCTAGTGGGGTGGTGCAGGGCAACCTCACCAGTGCTTTTTGTTCTCTGGTACTCACTCGATATTCATGCGCATCACCATTCCCAGGGAGGAGTACCCTGCCATGGCAAAATTGTCTCGGTAGTGTCCCAGTCGGATGGAGTCCAGCCAGTCCTCCACTGTCAGACAGCTGGCCAGGTCAAGGAGACCCTTGTCGAAGGGTGTTTGGGTGAACCTGGGAGCAGGACAGAACGGGTTAGACCAGGAGGTGTTGGTCCTAGGTGGCCAGGCTGTGAGGTTCACCTCAAAGAGCCTGTGACCCTGCAGGTAAGGGCATGACAGAGAGAGCCCTTGCAGGCTGGTAAAGGCAGGCACGCCACTGTGTGGGCACTGCTGTACATACTTGACCAGACCCTGGTGTGGGGATGCCACAGTGGGAGCAAGGCAGCCAAGTGCAGGATGCTTCACACTGCCCACCACAACCTGTGCCCATGGGCCCTATGCATGTCCGTGGTCACAGGGGAAGCCACTGCTGCTAGAGCTGGACAGAAATATCCCTTATTTGCTGCCAGCCACACGTTCTGCCCAGCGTCATCTTCAACCCCTGCTCATCATGGCAGCTCAGGGAGCCCTTACCGGTTCACGGTGGCTGTGCACTTCAAGTTGTCAGGGTTGCGGATGAGCTTGTCCAGGATGCCGACAATCTGTGAGAAGCGTGGCCTCTCGCTGCGGTCCTTCTGCCAGCAATCCAGCATGAGCTGGTGCAGGGCTGTGGGGCAGCCCATGGGGGCAGGCAGGCGGTAGCCTTCCTCCACCGAGTTAATGACCTGGAAGGGAACCACATGTCGAAGTGGAGCTCCACTCCTGCCCCACTCCAAGCACCCCAGACGGTAGCACACAGGGAAGATCCCTGGTGCGTGAGCTGCTGGGGCCATCAGATGGGGAAGCAGGGTGGGTGTACACAAGATTCATGCTAAATGACGTGTGCATTGCCAGCGAGCTGTGTGCGGTCTCTGTGGAGAGCTGGAAGCAGGCTGGATACCATACACGTACAAGAAGTCACTGCTGTGACAGTGGATTTATTAAGTGGTCCAACAGGCCTAAAATGTTGCAGCTTCCCTCCAGCAGACAAGCCATGAGAGCTGCACTCACATTCAGTTGTTCTACAACCAGGGCTTGCCACCGCTCAGCAAGGCTGGAGGAAACCCTGCTCGAAGGAACTGTGCAGAGAAGGTAGTGTAAGCCCCTGCATCCAAGCCCTGTTGTCACCAAAGCCACTTTCTAAAATAACAAAAGCACCAGGGAGGGAGGGGACTCTCAGGACTCCCAGTGCAGGGAGAAGGCAGATAGTTTTATAGTCCCCATAGGTAAAAAAAAAAGGGGTCCTGTGGTTCAGCAGAGTCAAAATATCCATTTTATTGCCTCCTTTTGGAAATTTTGCTCCCAGGTTGTAGTCAGAAATACAACCTACATTTTCCTACAGTTTTTATGCTACTCTTGAGGTAAGAGAGGCTACCCATAACTCTGACAAGTCCAAAGCCTGCTGCCAGGTGGTGCAAGCCTGAGGCTCTCAGCAGCCTCACGTGGGCAGTAGAAGGGATGGACCCCCACCACTGGGTGCAGGAGGGACTGGCAGGTTAATGCAGTGGGGCTGCAGTGATCCTAGGGAAGCCTTGACCTCTTCCAGGGAATGGGAAAGGTGGCACAGCACGTCCTGAAGCTCTGCAGCCAGCAGAAAGCCTTGTACAGAGCAGCAGGGATGAGGAGACCCACAGTGTGCACAATCAGGCACCGACAGGAGTCATGGTGCTGCAAGGGGAAAGGCTGTGTGGTACAATGATGGGCAACACACTGATGTTCCCACTGAGGGGACAAGCACATTGTGCAGACCCTTGTGAGAATGTGAAGAGAGGCAACGGCTGTTCTTTGGGTCCCTTTTCCCCAGCTCCCCCTGCTAGGCTGGCTTGGGTGAGGGCAGGATGAAAGGCAGGCTTGCCACCGTGCTGCCCCACATCCACTCACGTCCCGGTTGGTCATGTTCCAGTATGGGCGCTCGCCGTAGGCCAGCACCTCCCACATGACGATGCCGTAGCTCCACACATCGCTGGCCGAGGAGAACTTGCGGTATGCGATGGCCTCCGGAGCTGTCCAACGAATGGGGATCTTCCCCCCCTGAAAAAGGGAAGAACGGTAGAGGCTCAGAGCATGCAGGGCTCAGGCATCCCTACCTCTCTGGAGCTGAGACAGAGGATTACACAAGCAATATGCTGGGATGGCATCTTCTGGAAAGGACTGAGGAGGCAATCTGCACAAGATAAGTCTAGAGGTGTACCTGAAGGATGACTTCAAGGTATTTCCAGTAGAGCAAGGAGAAACCTGTGCTGTTTTACAAGGTCTTCTTCATCCACAATTCTGGACCTCAGTGTTCAAGAGAGAGGAATTAAAAGTGATGAGGTGGATCCAAGGGCTACCAGAGCACAAAAGCATGGAGCTGACCCTGGGCGCAGGCAGAGAGCTTGACTTGAGCAGACAAGGAGAGCAATGGCATGTGCTCCCTGTCCATTACTGTTTTGGCAGGCAAGCACTGAAGAGGAGGACTTGTTGAATTAAAGGACCATGCTGACAATAATCAGCAATAAATGGGCTAAGAATACTTTTAACCTGGAAGTGTGGTTGCCAGCCATTTGAAGAGGAAAGTTGTGGCACAGAGCAGCTGGGGCAGGCGTGATGTGCTTGGGAACACCTTTCAGGTATCTCAGTCTAGGGAAGTTGCTTCCACACAACTGAGTCTTGCCTACTCTGGTGCACTCCTTGATGGGGACCGAAGATGAATGATGTGTCCTTTGGGAGAGTCCCTTTTGGGAAGGCATCTCCTGAGCAGGTCAAGGTCAATAGAGGAGGAACACAGGATACGATCTTACCGCAAGTTTCTGAACAAGAAAGCATCTTCATTTTCAGGATACCCTGACTGAGACCTCACCAGAGATCTCGTGCTCCTGATCCTGTCACTGCATCCTTGTGGTTCAACTCTATCCAGACTATGCACCTAGTCTTCCTCCAGAGCAACCAGCTCTGGTGGGTTTCACTGTGCCAAGACACTTCATAGCCTCTGCCTGTGACATGCCTGGTGGCTGCTCCATACTCCAGTGACCTCCCTGCTTGCATTCACACTGAGGACATGAGACAGTGTCTCTAGAAACTGGGCAGGATTGGAAAAGGTCAGCAGGTAGGTCAATACACGAGCTCTGGTCACTCAGGTCACCTTCCTGATCCAGTGTGTCACTGACATTCTGCCTCTGGAAATTTTTTTGCAAAGATTAAAAGCACTGGGGGAAAGCTCAGAGACTGGCTTGGTGGGAGGACGGGCAGGCTATATGTGTGTTTGTAGGTCATGAACAAGGAGATGGGCTGCCTAGCTGATCTTGGGACCTTCTTACCCTTCCTCTGAGAGTCCCAAAGCCAAGAGGCAGAAGATGCTGTACTTGAACCAAGTAGCAGGAACCTTGCCCAAAATTAAAGGATCTGAAATATCAAGTTATTCCTTGAGAAACCAAAAGGAACAGCTGAACACAAAGACATGCACAGGACACATTGTGACTCACTTCACCATTTGGCTGAAGCCAAGCCAAGAGCATAAAGACCATGTTCTCCAGGCTGAGCCACTGTGCACTCAGCCCTCAGAGCTGCAACCACGTTGGGCCCTGCTCTGCAGTGCCATGAGCTATCTCAAACTAGCCTGAAGCACTTCCTGCTTCTCTAGTCCCGGTCCTTCTGAAAAGTGATGCTCAAACTCCTCAGCGGCAGCTCTAAACTGGCCTCCATTGAGAAATGTTTATCCACCACATTTGCCAAGCCAGAGGTGTGCCTGGGGAGCACACTAATTCCTTTCATTGCCCGAGAAGTGCAAAAAGAGCACATTCCCTCAATATATTTAATTACCCCCCTGATGACCTCCAGTGGAGGAGCACATCAAGCTCCAGAGCTGTTAGGTTGGCCAGAAAATCTTAAAATGATTTCAGATAAAAGCCTCCTACCTTAAAACAAAATCATCTAGGTTGCAAAGCCAATTCCCACCTTTTCCACCCCCCTGAAAGAGGCAGAGTCACATGGAAAAGCCAGTGTGTGGCCACGCTGCTGAAGAGTGTACCATAACACTGACCGATGGCTCTAGGACAAGTGAAGGAGTGGATGGAGCTACGTGGTCTAGGGAAGGACTCCAATGGGAACATGGGACCGTCCCTGTGCAGTGGGCCATGTATGACCACAAGAGCTGTTGGCTGGGGAGGCTTGATCAGATCCCTGCTCTCCCACCCTGTTTCTCTTTGTTCACTGCACACTTCGGTTCTGGGATGTCCTTGTATGAAGGACAATGCATTAAGGCTCAGAAGCTCTTTGAGTTCATGCTCTTGGTCCAGACATCAGCAGTGAAGTGACTATCTCCACTCCTGCCCTCCCTGCCTTCACTTGAGAGTGTCTAACTTCTCCATCTGTCAGTGGCCTGGGACAATCACCATCAGTAAGGATCACCAAGACTGCAATGCTAGGAGCCACGCACCGTGGTGGTGTATGCAGCATCGGGGTCATCCTCCAGGATGCGGGAGAGGCCAAAGTCAGACACTTTGCAGACCAGGTTGCTGTTCACCAGGATGTTGCGGGCAGCCAGGTCCCGGTGCACATAGCCCAGGTCAGACAGATACCTCATGCCTGCTCCGATGCCACGCAACATGCCCACCAGTTGGATGATGGTGAACTGGCCATCACGTTTCTGGAGAGGAAATAACACAGAGTTCATTCACAATTTTCACCAGCATCCTATTGATTCTGCTCGCATTAAACTAACCCCGTAGTACCTCTGTTCTTTGGTTTAGTACCTCCTCTAACCCCAATGCCTCTCTCTTGTCCCCTCAGCCCACCTCCTGTCCTTCCAGCACCTCTGACACACCACTCAGGCAGGTGCCCCTGCCTTTGCAGTCCTGCTCTGGGGAGCTGGCCGCGATGCCCTGGAACTGGTGTCTGCTGGGGAGGTGAGAGCCCAGAGCACACCACTGTCGTGACGGGGTCGCAGTGGCCACGATGCTGAGGAGCAGAAACCAGCCTCTCCTGCAGTCACTCGGCCCAGGGGGATGTGCAGTGAATAAAAATACAAAAGAGCTCCTTACCCTGAGGAAGGTGTCTAGCGAGCCATTCTCCATGTATTCAGTAACAATCATTACCAATTTGCCTGCAGAAGACAAGGGAGGTCAAGTTAGCAGAGAAGTCACCTTCCTCCGGGATGACCAGTGCCAGGCTTTTACTGGGAGAGACATGAATCCAGGCCCGTGGATCTCCTGCAGCCCCGCAGAGCTATCTGACCCCTGCACCATGCAGGACAGGCACGACGGTGGGGATGTGGCAATAACCTCAACACTTACTCCTCCCTCCAGGTGCTATTGATGTGGCTAGGTCAGCTTTGTTATCCCACTGAAATTTGCATTCCATTAGCATAACGTTTTGCATTAGAATGTGCTTTTTTGAAGGAAGAATTCAAATTATGATTCAATACAAGCAGCCTTTAAAATAAATGCTAATGGGTAGGACATCTCCTAAACCAATAACCCTGACCTGGGCACACTGTGGAGCAAGGTAGGGAACTGCCGCATGGAAAGTTTGTCCTGTAAGAGAAGGCAAGTGGGTGGGATGGAGGAGACCCCAGCTAAATGGACATCTGACAAGTGAGCACCTGGGGCAGTTGAAGGATGGAGTGCACCCAAAGTCATCCCTGATCCCCATCTCCCAGGGTGACCACAGGGAGATACATCCCAGCTCTGTCCCACCATAGGGTCTCAACCCCACCAGCCACATACTCCTGGTCACCACCCCCTCCAGATGGATGACGTTGGGGTGGTCGAACTGTGCCATGATGCTGGCTTCGCTCAGGAAGTCCCGTCTCTGCTTCTCTGTGTAGCCTGCTTTCAGAGCCTTGATGGCCACAGGAATCTCCCTCTTCCCTGGTAGCTTCAGGCGGCCGTAGCACACCTCTCCGGACTCCCCTGCAAGGCAAGGGAAAGTGAGGGCATGGGGAGCTGAGGAGCATCATGGATCATCCAGTCTGTGGCATGCTCGAAGCATACTCCAGCCCCTCAGGACTCCTGGGCTCTTTGTGCATTGCTGCCTCTGAGTACAGGAAGGATTGCCCACCATCGGCTTCCAGTGCCACCTCTGCTCTGGGCTAAGCCCTTGGGGTGCTGCTGGTGAAGTTCCAGCTCCGTCTCTGCCCCGTGCTTCCCCGCAAGCCCCTGTTCCTATGCAAAAAACCCTTTTGTTCTGAAAATTTACCATTTTGCTTGCCATTTCATTTGCATCTTGTCACCCCAGACGCTTGCTCCGAGGTTTGAAAGCAGGGTGGCCGTGTTGGAGCACCCACGCGGGACAGGCTGAGCCATCTGCCGTGTCAGCCTGAGCTGTAGGTGCCACGCTGGCTGAGCAGCAACCCTCTGCACCAGGCTGCCTCCAAAGAGCTTATTTCATGCACTAAAAAAAAACCCCACTCTATCCATGTTTTCGATCTCAAAAGGATAAGGAGCAGATGAAGCCCTGGCTGAGCACTGTGTCAGTGCTGCGCAGCCTGCTGTGGTCCCAGCGGGCCATGGGGACAGCACAACCTTAGACCGTGAATTTCCCTGAGCAGATGTGATACAAAGAGGCAGCCTGGCCTGGGAACTCACCAGACCCAATGACCTTCTCGATCTTGATCCGGGAGGCCTCGATTTCACGGGTGAACTCATGCACGGCTCGGCAGGGGTCCTCATATGTGTGAGGATCCACGTAGAACTTGGACTCGGGGAACTTCACTGCCAAGTTTCAAAGGGGAGAGAGGAGATAAGCTCTTTCAGGCAGCCCTGTCGAGAAGCAGGGGCACCCAGCTGCCGGACAAAGGATGGGCAGGGGCAGGACTTCTTGGGTTGACATGATGAGGAGTCACAGAGGTTGCAGCCCCAAGGAAACCCAAGGCACTCTTTGGCATTCCAGTGTCCTCAGAGCAGTGCAGGACCTGGTGGCCCAGATCTCCTCCATGTGATTGTCCCCCTCCATCAACCCCCCACCCCTCGCCTGTGATGAATTTTGCACTATTCTGGCTTGCTGCTGTCTGGGATGAACGTACTGCAGTCCCATCTCACACTGTGCAGCCCTTCAACCCCGTTACCAGGATGCTCCTGAGATCAGAGCCCTGGCTCAGCTCTCCCAGACACATTCCCAGAAGCAGGCAGTGGTTGAAATCCTTCCCCCTGGAAACCACAGCACTGCCAGGGGGCAATGGTCCAGGTCCCTGCCCATACACAGGGTTGAGGTCCTCCATACCCCAGAAGCCCTACCTTGCCCATTCTGATAATGCATCTTCTCCTCGTCGGAGTCCTGGAAAGCCTTGCTGTACCCACAGTGCCTGCCATAGAGACACAAGAGACAGAAGAGGTGCTCTTATCCCTAGCTCCCACAAGCAGCCCAAAAGGCAGGGTGGAAGGCAGTGCGTGCCAGGGCTGTAGGCGGCCCAGGAGGATCTGGAGTTAACACTTGGCCCTCCACCAGCTGCATTCCTGCGTCTTGCTGGACTGACAATTTGGCCTGGAGCAAGGTACTTTCCAGGTGCTCTCCAAGGCTTGTCAGTGCTAAAAGCTGCAACCCCTTTGTCTCCTCTGGGCATCAGCATGTGTGTTCCACATGACTGTCTCAGCAGCACATAGTCCTCTTGGACTTTTCTGATGGAGAAGAGACCTCTCTACTCCTGACCAACCTCCTAGCCCATCCAGTCAGGCCTTGTACTGGTAGTGGTACTGGTACTATGTCTATCACTATTGCTATGGCTATTGCTGTTCAGCCTTCTGGCACAAGGGGAAGGTCTGGAGACTGGATCTACCTCAGGGAAGATGGAGGCATGCTGACTTCTAAATGAACTTCCTTGGTTGCTTATGAACCCCTAACCTATGGATGCTCTGAACAAACTGAGGAGAAAAGTTGCACCCAAGTTCTCCTGCCCTGCTGGTGACAAGCCACACCGATCTCCAGAAAACACTTACCTCTTCTTGCAGATTAGGACCACCAGCAATGCAACGAGGCCAGTGATGAGTGTCAGGCAGATCCAGACAATCGTCATCGTGTCGTACTGGAGAGAGACTGAAAGAAGCAGGGTAGGAATGAGGCGAACTGGAGTGAGAAGCACTCTGCTCTGCTCAGAAACTCACCTACCCCACTGGGGTCATGTTCTTCAAAGATCACGGAATCAAACAGAATCACAGAATCAATCAGGTTGGAAGAGACCTCTGGGATCATCGAGTCCAACCATTGCCCTGGCACCACCATGGCAACTAGACCATGGCACTAAGTGCCATGTCCAGTCTTTTCTTAAACACATCCAGAGATGGTGACTCCACCACCTCCCTGGGCAGCCCCTTCCAATGGCTAATGACCCTTGCTGAGAAGAAATGCTTCCTAATGTCCAACTTGAACCTCCCCTGGCGAAGCTTGAGGCTATGGCCTCTTGTCCTATTGCTAGTTGCCTGGGAGAAGAGGCCAACTCCCACTGTGCTACAACCTCCCTTCAGGTAGTTGTAGACTGCAATAAGGTCACCTCTGAGCCTCCTCTTCTCCAGGCTAAACACCCCCAGCTCCCTCAGCTGCTCCTCATAGGTCAGACCCTCCAGACCCTTCACTGGCTTAGTTGCCCTCCTCTGGACTCGCTCCAACACCTCAACATCTTTCTTGAAGTGCGGGGCCCAGAACTGGACACAGGATTCAAGGTGCGGCCTCACCAGTGCCGAGTACAGAGGGATGATCACTTCCCTAGAGCAGCTGGCTACACTATTCTTAATAGAGGCCAGGATGCCATTGGCTTTCTTGGCCACCTGGGCACACTGCTGGCTCATGTTTAGCCGGTGTCGATCAGCACCCCCAGGTCTCTTTCTGCCGGGCCGCTTTCTAACCACTCTTCCCCCAGATAAAGAACCATTCCCCATCCAGTCCCATTTTTGAGGCTCTCCCAGTGTACAGGGACCATTTACACACAGGGAAACCAAGTACAGCTCTGGAAAAACCACAGGGATACATCAAACCAGAGTCTGGAGCCTCAGGACCTCACCAGGTCTTCCCTGCATTAACTGCTATGTCCTTCCTCCTTCTTCTTTCTAACATATAAGCACATCTCAGGAGGGCAACCTCGAGCAAGCCCTGCAAGCTGAAACTCCAGGAGATGTGCCTCCAGCCTCTCTCCCTGCGTGGCAGAGGCACAATCGCCATGGACAAGGGCATCACCGTCCCCCATTCTCCCCACACTTCCCACATCCCACAATTACACACACTCACCTGGCTTCCCCGTTTCCACCTCCACAATCTGACTGAACCTCCCACAGCCAGCAGAGGTGCGAGCCCGAACCTGGAAAATGTAGCGGGTTGCAGGCCTGAGCCCAGAGATGGTGGCAGTGGTGCCCTTGGATTTCAGAGTTGAATAGCTCTGCATTTCCTTGTCCTGGGGAAAAGCAACACCAAAAACCTTGCTTCATCAGCACAGCAACCACAAAGTCTTCCAAAATAGTCCTTTGTGCAAGGCTGGCTGATAGCAGCAATTGCACCAGCAGGATTTAAACCGAGCCATGCCCCTGTCTAAATCCACCACCCTGGGACAGGTTTACCGCAGCAAACTCAGCGTTACCTTCTCGTAGTACTTGATCTCGTACTCCAGGATGATGCCGTTGGGCTGGTCTGGCTCTTGCCACAGCAAGGTGACGCTGTTCTGGCCTGTGCTCTCCTGGTGGACCACCACCACCTGGGATGGGGCTGGGGATGCAGACAGCAGGGTGTTAGGTGCCTGCTGATGGGGGTCCTGCATGGGTGGGGGCAGCAGGGAAGGGTGGAACTGGAGCCCCGTGCAGGACCCCTGGTTTAAACCATATTTCTGTTTTAATTAAAGCCATGTGGAGGTGAGCGCTGTGAAGGGGCTTGCAAACGGGCTTTTGTTTGCTTCATTTGACTCGATCCCTTTCCTGTAGAGTGAGCAGGCTCCGAGGAGATGAAAGAGGAGAGCACTGTCCCAGCATAGGCAGGAGGGGACACTGGTGCTTTGTTGTGATCTGGGGCCCAAAAGGAGAAGGGGTTGCAGGGATGGAGGTTGTGGACATCCCTGGCAGGACCCTGACCCCTTCTGCCCCACCTGGGGAAGGGTGAGAGGGAAAGGGGAAGCAGGAAAGGGGAGATGATGAAGGCCCAGAGGGGTGATCAGGGACTGAGCATCAGTCTAAAGGTGCCCTGGGGTGCTCTCCTGCCCTGAGATACTTGTCACCTGCCTGGGTCTGGGTTGGGAGCCTGTGAATCAGTCTTTGTACCTGCTATGTCCAAATTGGAGCTGCCACAGCTGGAGGAGCCAAATCACCAGCCTATTTTCCTGCTGGGAAAATCCCCGCTGGAAGGACCCCACAGAGTGCCAGCCATTGGGTCCCACTCATGGGAAGGGGTCAGGCACCCCTCATGACCCTAACTGCCAGGTGAAAAATGGGATGTGGCAGCTCTGAGGAAGATAGAGCTGCCATCTGCCCTGGCTGCAGCTCAGGGGCATCGCTGGAGCAGCACAGAGACCAAAAGAGGATGAAGAGGCTGCAGTAGCAGTGGGGCACCCAGGGACTGAAAGGCAGCACTTATAGCTCAGTTTGTCTTCAGGCTAGCTCCTCTGAGAAGCAGAAATCAGTCAGGACACAGGGCCCCGGGGAGCTGGGACTGGGTGGGATGGAGGAAATCAGCTAAACCCTGCAGGCACGTGCAGCATCATCTCTCCAAACAGCCCCAGGGCACCTCTGCTGCACCGGCTCCTGCCCTGCTCAGTCTCCCAGGGCTTGGGGGGACAGAAGTGACCAGCACCCAGCATGAGCAAGCCACCCTGTGCAGTGCGGCAGGGTTCCCTCAGCCCCCCAGGGTGGACAGGGATGCTCTGTGATGTGCAGCATCTGGTGCACCGTGCAGGCACAGCAGCTAAACTTCAATCACTACCAAATTCCCAACCCCCTGGTTTCGCAGCACGTGCTCAGCATCCACTTTCCAGCAGAGAGTTTGAAATGGGAATATTCAGCACTTCCCGAGAGCATCTGCCTCTGAGGCATCACGCTGACGCTGCTCATCAACACTTGGAGGGATCATGAAGGAGTGACACAGCAAGACTGAGCCACTTCATAGAATCACAGATTCATTTTGGTTGGAAAGGACCTTTAAGATCATCGAGTCCAACCATTAACCTAACACTACCAAGTCCACCACTAAACCAAATCCCTAAACACCACATCTACACGGCTTTTAAATGCCTCCAGTGTTTCGTGACACAACCACTTCCCTGGGCAAAAGCCCCGTTTCCACATGGGCTTGGCAGAGGGCTGAAGAAGTGCTATGGATAGGCAGCAGTAACAAAAGGGCCTTGTTCTTGTGCCAGCCATGAGCTCACCCAGCAAGGCTCCCTGTGTTTCTCCTGCTGGCACCACCGCCATGAGAGCAGAAGGGGCTCAGCATCAGGGGAAGTTCCCGTGGGCTTGTCTCCAACCAGGAGGATTAACGAGAAGGGTCAGTCCCTGCCCGGTCCCCTCTGCCTACAGCAGGCTCCATGGAAAGGGACTTAGTTGGGCTCTGCTCTGAGGAGATGCCCAGGTGACCCTGGAGCAAGGTCCTGGCCCACCTGGGCTGGAGCATTGCTCAGAAGTATTTCCTGGGGAAAGAGCATTTCACAGCAAGGTATTTGCAAAAATGAGACATGCCTGAGAGAGACTTTTCCCAGCGAACATTGCTGTCACCTGCCAGGGACTGGCATTGGTGTGAACTAAGAGCAGAGCATGAACTGCTGCTTGGCCCTTTGGGAAGGGACAGAAGGCTGCAGGAACAGCCTGAAAGATTCGTGCTCCACTTAGCATTCCTGTCAATAAATACATGTTCTCCGTGCCCCCTGTCTCCTGCAGAAAAGGAGCCTCCACCAGTGGCTGCAGGCTGAAGTGGAGGGAAAGGAGCATGAAAAAGGATACCATGAACTAGAGAAGGGTAAGAGTTGCCTTGGGCAGCAGCTTGTCTCCAGCCCATCCTGGCTCCCTGAACACACCTCCAGCAGCAAAGAGGAGAGGGGTGACATCTCCTGGGGGTCCCATGCTCATCACCAAACCAGCCCTTGGCTCCTGGTGCAGGTTCTGGCTCCTGCAGACACTGGCTGGAGCAACGTCAGAGCAACATCATCATCACCCACATGCGCAAAGCCTGTGGGGGGTGTCTGCTCCTCCTACCTGCCTGGTTTGTAGTGATGTTGGCAACTGCGGCTCTCCTGGATTCCAGGCTGAGGTCAGACACACCATTGACAGCCTCCACCCAAAAGGAGTAGTTGGTGTGGGCCAGGAGGTTGGTCACTGTCAGCGCTCCCTGCACCAGGCTCATCTGCTGCGGCACGAAGCGGATCCCACTGCCGCACGCTTCGCACTGGCCAGTGTTCCCCGCACAGCGCCGGCAGACCACGTTGTACACGATGTCAGCACGTCCCCCCTTGTCCAGGGGCGGGCCCCACTCCAGTGTCACCGAGGTGCCATTTACACTGGAGATCAGGTTCACAGGAGCAGAGGGGGGCCCTGGAAAAGAAGCAGAGGTTCAGGCAGAGTGGGTGCTGCTGATGTGTGGTGGGACTGGCAGAGCATGGGACCAACGGGGAGGTGCACCTTGGGCAGCGTGTACCTGCATGTACAAAAGATGCTACAGGGAATACAGAGCTGCCCAGAGTAGGAAAGGCTCCAAACAGAAGACAGCAAAGACACAGACAGGTCTCGGGGTGAAATGCCATGGGGGTAAGATGCTCTGGATCAGGATGCCAAATGCCAGGCAGGCAAGAGCTGATGTTTGTTCTGGAGGAGGCAGGGAGCAATGGGGATGCATGAAGCTTTTGGGGGAAGAGCCAAGGTGTTGATGGACTGGACAGTGGAGCACAGGATCTGCTCCTCTAAAGGAAAAGGTAAACTTACATTTCCTGGGGACATTACCAGTCTTGGGTAGATATCCCCTAAGGAAACACAAGTTAGATGTTGCTGACCTGTCTTTCACCCTGGCTCCAGCTAGCAGCCCCACACCTTTCTGCCCTCCTGGACCAACTACAGAGAGGAGGACTCCTCCTGGGATGTTCTTGTCCACTTTTAATAGCACCGGGCCCCTCAAAGCAGCCTATTCAGAGCTGAGCTGAAACTGTATGACAAGCCCTAGTGCCACCGTTCACCCGCAGCAAAGTAGAGCACAGCAACACTTGTGCTGCCCCGTGGTCTCCCAGGGGTCTGACCACCCTGGGCATTTCTGCAAAGGAAAGCAGCCAGCAAGTGGCTGGCATGCTGGCTGGTGTGTGAGCAGGTGAGCTTGCCAGCAGAGTCATGGTCTCACCCTGCTCCATTGCAAGAGAGAGCCCTGGAGGAGCAGACCCTGGCCAGGGATGTTTGGAGAGCAGCAGGATGAGGATGAGACAGAAGACGGTGAGCGAGTGCAGCTAAGGGGGTCTCAGCTCGTGCGCCGAAGGGAGACCTGGGGTTGAAATGCTGCTACAGCGCCTTGGGCAGCATGCACAGAGGCGAGCGTGCATGCTGGGCTCAGCCTGGGAGCATCTGCTGTGTCTGAAGCGTGCCCCACGGCAGAGCAGCCGGGCGCCTGGGCAGCCGGGGTACTCACGCGTGCAGGCGGCCGAGGGGGGGTCCTGCACCGCCCTGTAGAAGCTGCTGTCGCAGCGGCACACATGGGCTGCCCGGTTCTCCGAATGGCTGTGCAAGGGGCACTTTGCACATAACTGGTCCCCGGGGGCCGACTTGTAAAATCCCAGCTGGCAGGCTGCAGAGGAGGGAACGGGCAGAGGTCAGAGGGATGCGCCTGGACAAGGAGCATCCCATAGAATCATAGAATCCTTTTGGTTGGAAAGGACCTTTAAGATCATCGAGTCCAACCATTAACCTAGCACTGCCAAGGCCACTACTAAACCATGTCCCTCAGCACAACATCTCATGGCTTTTAAATACCTCCAGGGATGGGGACTCCACCACTGCCCTGGGCAGCCTGTTCCAGTGCTTGACAACCCTTTTGGGGAAGAAATTGTCCCTGATCTCCAATCTAAACCTCCCCTGGTGCAACTTGAGGCTGTTTCCTCTTGTCCTATCACTTGTTACCTGGGAGAAGAAACTAACATCTTCCTTGCTAAACCCTCCTTTCAGGTAGTTGTAGAGAGTGAGAAGGTCTCCCCTCAGCCTCCTTTTCTCCAGACTAAACACCTCCAGGTCCCTCAGCCGCTCCTCATCACACTTGTGCTCCAGACCCTTCACCAGCTTTGTTACCCTTCTCTGGACTCTCTCCAGCACCTCAAAGTCTTTCTTGTAGTGAGGGGCCCAAAACTGAACACAGGATTCGAGGTGTGGCCTCACCACTGATGACTCAGTGGATCCCACCAACACAAAGCTGGACCCTGCTCTCACCCCCACCCCAGTGCGTGGGAAACCAGTCTTTCTCCCCAGTGCCTGTGTGAGTCCCCCCTCCAGCTGTCCATCTGGAAACCAGGCTCTGTGAAAACTGCTTTTGTCTCTCGCCCAGGCTGTACTTACTGCCATCCTGGTACCCATTCCCCACTGTTTCACAAGCAGACTAGAGTGCCTCTGCTTTTTGTGAGCTGTCTGCAAAGCTCGAGGTGCTCTCCTTGCACCCGTGCCTGCTTTCCAGACCTCTCCCCACTGCAGCCACCCCTCCGGGCCACCACCTGGCCCCAGGGCAAGATTAAACCAGGTAGCACTCAAAATCACCTTGTTAACTATTCCAAGAACCATCATTTATGGGGCAAATTTATGGCACAGTCCTCACTTCACAGTGGTTGCTATACTACCCATGCTGGGTTTGCCCAGGTGCCCAAGAGCATCCATGTGGACAGTTTCAAGAACTAAAAGCTCCACACCTGGACACGGTGCATGTCCCTCTGCAATCCCCCGGCGAGCTACTGTACAAAGCAACAAGTTTCCTTGCACAAAACAAAGGGAAAACACCCTCTCCTCTTTCATGTTGCAGCAAACCGGCAGCGCAGGCATGCTGCCTGCTTTCTGCGGAGGGACAGCAAAGCCAAATGAGCCAGCCTGAGCTTTTTCTGACAGCACAACCCACCTTCAGTTGCTCTGCCTCCTCCTGGTGCTGGGGGCTTTGCGGCAGGAGCAGACACTCATCCCACGCCAGGGCTGGCATCGGTCTGCTCCATCATACCCCCACCTCTCCCAGCAGTCCCGCGGGTGAATCATTTGTCACACAAACAAACAACTCATCTCTTGTTAGGAAAATCAATTAGCTCAAGAATGACATGTGGCATGTCAGGTATCTGTCTGAGGGTGGAAGGATTTGTCCTCTCTTGCAGATTTTGATTCCAAATAAGGAAAAACAGGCTCTGTCTGGGTCCCCATATTCATCAAGTACTTCTAGGACCAGTTCCAGTGATTTGAGCCTTAATCCTGTCTCTGACTCATTTCTGTTTTTCCCTACTGAGGCAGTAATACCTTCATTTTCCCATCTTTACCCCCAGTGGCCACCTCTGCATACTGCCTCAATTTTTGCTTCCAAGCATGTAGAAGGGTTTTGTTTGCAATCCAGCATCCCCGGTGGTCTGGGTCCCTCTGTGCTGGCCGTTTGTTCTGCTTCTGTGCCGATTTGTTTTCTTATTAAAAACACTCTTTTCCTTGCCACAGATCTGCCTGGACTGATTGCAACCAACTTCTTTCACATATCACACACTGCAGAGTAATACTATGGCCTCTTTATAACGGAGCTACTTCCAGCAATGGCAGCTGAAGGCTGTGCTCCAGCCACACATGTCCCTGGTGGCTTGCTGGTCCCTCTTCAGACTCTGTCACCAGCTTCCGTGACAGTTGTGCACTGAATGTTGCTTTAGAGACAGGGGAGAAATACCACCAGCAGGATGTACACGTGCTGCACGTGCCAGAGATGTTGGTATCGCAGGTTGTTATCACAGCTTGGGATAGCAGGCTGGAAAAAACAAAGGCCAGAAGCTCCAGAGTTTGTTCATAAATTCCTGCTCCTCTACTCCCTAAAGGGCATCAGAGCAAGGAGAAGAAATGCCCAAACTTGGGGATGCAAGGGAAGGCAGATGTGACTGATGAGGAAATTGCAGCAGCTCGGGGTTGGCTTTGCTCCCCAGCTCTCCTGACACCTTTCACCTTCTCAAGGGCATCAGAAGGGGAGAGAAAACAGGGGTGGAAGAACTGGGAGAGAAGGTTTGCTGTCCCCACCCAGCCACACCAAGGACAGTCCGCGACATCTGCCAAGCTCTGGTGCTGACTAGTCCTCGTGATGCCATGCACCAAGAGAGCCAGGGAGTCTCTGCCTTTACTGAATGCCCTCTGCCTGATGCGGCAACACCTTTTGGTCTGCAATCCCTTGGTTTGGGTGTAAGACTGAGACGAGTGCTGTCACAACCTGTTCTCAGGTGAGGACGAATCTGGGAGGTAGACAGCTGGGGGAAAAAAACCCCAACAAACCTGTAAGAAAAGTTAGTAGTTTTTCCATGTGGAAAGGATGAAGACACAGCGTGAGCACAGCCTACCAGATGGGAAACTGAGCAACGAGACAGCTCCACAGTCCGTGCTGGGCAGTGTGCATGCCAGGATTTGCCATCTTCAACTTGTTGTATGAACCCCACCTTGTACCTGCAAACCACATTCACCTCTACCCATGCAGGAACCAGCAACCAGGGGACTCTTGATTCAAGAGGCAGTGAGGTGGTTCCACCCACCAATATTTAATTAAGGGCAGAGAAATCAGTGCTATATCAGGTATGGAGAGACAGGCAAGCAGGAAGGATGGGAACACGAAGCACAGCAGATTTGCACCAAGCAATTGTAATCACTTAGCATTTAATGCTGTAAAAAAAAAAATGTTAATTACCTGCAGCAATGATTCACAATTATTTTAGATGCACTCAGGGGGAAAATTATCCTAAATGACAAATTATAGGTGAATCTGTGCACCAGGACAGAGCCATTGGGAGCCACCTCCCACCTGGACTGCATCAGCACGCAAGGTGTCCTGGAGAGCAACCAGGGCTGGGCCAGACACTGCTCTGGATGGGGTCGTGCACCTCTGTGTGTCTCTGTGCTTGTTTTAGGCGGAAGCAGGACACGTGCAAAGCCTTTTGCAGGCACGGGAGACAAGGCACCAGCTTGGAACGTGTATAAGATATGAAATCCCTACAATACAGGATGACAGGCATGTCCTGCTCTGGATTGAGCTCTCTCATGCCAGGCCAGTGACACGTGGATGACCAGGACCTCCTGGGTTAGCTCTGGTCAGAGCAAACCCAACAGAGAAGTGGCCAGCGAGAAAAATGCAATCAAAAGCACGAGGTCAAAAATCTACAGGACTCCACAGCCGTGGTTATAGCACACATTGAAGCCACTGAAATCTGAAGCCACCCACAGGGAGGTGCAGACCCTTTTTCCTGCTGTGTTCACTGCAACCAGGTACTGCCACCTGCCAGAAGTGCCCTCCCAGAAATCCCATGCAGAAGGTGGGGATTTCTTTGTTTTTATTATTTTATGCAATTGATACCCTTGCTCTGTGTCTGAGGATCTCAGGTCCTGCCTCTTTGTGGACCACCAGAAGTTCTGCTGCTGGTGTCCTCCTCCTGTCCCTAGTGCCATTCCCCCTGCAAAACACAGCCAAGGCTGCCTGTCCTTGCAGCTTCATCTCATGGTGTGGTTTTGCAGTGCACATGGGACAGCAGCAGACCTTCGCCCACAGTCCAGCTCAAGACTTGCACGTCTACATTGGGCTTGCAGCCCAGACACCTGGCTGGTCCCAGTGTCACAAGCACAGCCTACAAAAAACAACAGTCAACCTGTGCCTGGCAAAGCACATCTCCAGCCTCTGTCACATAGGTGGGTCCCCAGTTATCACCGCAGCCTGCTGGGGTCATTACCATGGGGCTGCCACTGATCCCTCCTGCTGCACAGCACATCTTGCCTGTTTTTCCCAGCCCACCAGCCTCACTCTCTCACACATCACCTGCCCAAGGGGCCCCGGAGCAGCAGGCTTGTCTCAGAAATAGTGAGTGTGGGGAGGGCTCTGACAGCCATCTGTAGTTCGGTCCATTTTTTCCCCTCCCTCCCCATCCTCTGGGGACAGGACAACATCTGCTAATAAGCTGGCAGTGCTCGGGAGATGATAGATGAACCTGTCGAGGATACGCTAGCCGGGAATGAGCTGCTCTTCTCAGTCCAAAGTTGCCATCTGGGACTAGTGCTCTGCAGGTGGCCCCAGAGGGACCACCAAGGGCTTCTTTGGTGGGGCTGAAAATACGAGCATCGACCCCATGTCACTCCTTCTCAGCTCCATCCCCAACCCAGGAGGTTTGGGCAGAGAGAAGGCACGGCTGGGAATGTGCCATGGAGCAGCTCCGTGGCACCAGTGCCATCAATTGCCCCCTTCCTTGACCCTACAACAAAGCTGGGCATCAGCAAGCACAGAAGAGCAGCTGTGTACCTCCCTTTGGCGGTGCAGAGAAGAGATAGAGATGAAAATAAGGGTGTCATAGCCACTGTGACAGGCAGATACAGGAGCCGGTCCCAGAGCCCTCCAGGCTGCAGGATAAGCTAACGCACAAAATCCCAGCTCCTTTCAATCCAGCTTCAGCATGATGCCTCCACTCTCAGCTCCAACATGACACAGACACTGAAACAGAAGCATGTTATTCACAGTCATGTCTTAAAAAGAGGCATCCACCTCATTTCCCCAAACCTTGTGTTTTTGCAAGGCTGTGCTCCCTTTTTCCTGAAATCCCAGGACAGCCTAGGCTCTGTCCCCAAGTTGGTCCATGGTCTGGAGGGGGTTTTGGCGGCTGGCTGGGCTGGGTCTCTCAGGCAAGCTCTTGGTTGCCAGATCATGCATCACCCCATGGCCCTGCTGATGCTCTGCATATCCTTTGCGTGCTGCTTGCCCCTGCACTGTCTCACACCCCTGATCACCGCCTAACCTCCTGCCCCTGAGCACCACCTTACATCCCTTCACACAGCCCAGTTCCCACCTTGCACCCCCTTTGCACAGCTCACAACCCTTCCCACCCCCAATACTACCTTACAACCCATCACACCACTCCACACGCCTAAAGTCATCTCATAACATCCCGGACTCCACCTCACACCACCTCCCCACTGCTTCGCCTTTCTTCCCACAACTCACACGACCTCCCACTCCTTCACACCTGTGAATGTTGCAGAGAGGGGGACATGGGGAGTTTTCACCCATGAAGATTTTGCAAAGCCAGCAAAACGCATCAGGCTGCAAGCAAATGGCACATGCAGCAAAGGGTACCCTGTACAGCTTCCTGCTCAACACCCGGATCTCACAGCTGCCAGGACAAGTTGTATAAAGAGTAATCCTACATGTAGAGCTGGGCAAACTGGAACCATGATGGTCTAGAGTGGCTGCATCCAGCCTGGACATCTGCATGGCGCTGCCGTAGAAAAATCAGCAGGTCTTGCCTCTTGCCTGGAAATCAGTGCTGTTGAAAGCACTCCTGACTCTGCCCAGCTCTTCTTCCCTACATCTTTTTTTTAAAAAATCCAAATCCCAGTTTACTGTGAGTGCTGCTCTGCTGCCCAGTGCAAACATCCTTCTGTGGGAGAGAAGTTGAGGTGATGCCATGCAGCCTTATGTAGGTGAGACAGCCTGGCACACTCTGAGAGAGAAGGCTTTTTTATAAAGCTTATCTACGGAAACGCTACATCTTGCAGGACTCAGATGGAAGCAGGTGGCCTAATGCTAGAATAAGAAAAAAAGCTGTTTCCAAAACTCAGTCTTCTTGGAGGGTTTTAGACAGAACAATCCAAGGCTCCTGAAAAGAAACCATATTTTTCACCAGACCAAAAACAAAACATGGGAGCCACCTCTGCAGGTGACAGTGCTGGAGGTAACCCTGCATCCCTGCTGCAAGGCTGCAGGAAGCAAAGACGCATAAATGAAGAAAGGACATACAAAACACTGGGAACTTGATCCCAGCCCTTGCGGGAACCAGCAAACAGCTTTGGAGGGTTTGTGAGCTCTCTCACCACATGCTTATAGCTATGGATATATACAGGGGCTGAGCTTTAACATGAGGGTGTCCAGCACTCCAGCAGAAGCAAGTGAAGAGCATCACAGCGGACAGCACAGCCCTCGTCCCTGCACAGCTGAGAACCACCAGCTTTTGGATCCCTTTCTCCTTCACAGGGAAGTGTCAGCAGCAACATCTTGTTTTCAGGAAGGGGAAGAAGTCATCACACAAGTGGTGACATAGGTGGGATCTGGATCTCATGCCAAGTACAGAACAAATTTTTTGTATGATCCTACTGCTCTGTGGGAACGAGGTGCATCTTCCCCGTGCAAGGCAGTCACACCAAGGCTCTAAGCACGTTGGTAGTGAATTTAAGCTCCCCAGCCTCCCATTGCATTGCACCATCTCCAGTGTAAGTACTGGTGCAAAATGTCAGGTCTTCCCTGCAGACTTTTCCTAAACTCCCCAACAACAGCTTCCCAGGCACCTGCACACTGATAATCCAGAGCAACAACCTCCATTCATGACTTGAACCTGGCCACATTCTCTGGAAAAGAGGAGTTCAAACCCAAAAAAACACATTCCAAAACTGGTGAAAGGTCTTTGAAAGTTGCCAGATCCATCTGTTACAGTCCAGCTGCTCTTTGGCACTTCTTGTAGGGACTACAGAGACCTACCAAATACAAATGAAATTTGTTTCACCCCCATCAATACCCTGAATTCCAGCCTAGCATCATTCTCACCCTTCATCTGTGTCAGCAGCTAAACACAGCAAACTCAGAGGGAAGTGTCAAAAAATAAAATATTCAGCCAGGGACAAACAACATCTTGTTCTGTTTGTGGGGAAAGGGCAGCTCTGCAGTCATCTGTCCTTTTCATTTGTTCTAACCAGAAAAAAATAAATGGTTTTAGGTGTTGGGGGGAGCTGCTTTGTTTTGCTTTCCTAGTAAATGCAATCGGCCACTTGCTTGAGTTTTAGAGGGAATGAAGGTGATGGAGAAACTGAGATCACCTTGCCCTGCAGCCTGCCTTCTCCAGCACGCTCACTGAGCTAAATTATCCATGCACACACAGCCCAGCCAGATCTGAGATGCAAACAGACTAATTAGCAGCCAGGTCTGGGACTATAAGCTGGAAGCCCTGGTACAAGACAAGTGTGAATCCAAGGATCATAGCAGCACTCATGGAAGGGGCCTCTTGTGCTTGGACCAGTCTCCTGATGGTGCTGGGATTATCCCCAACACCACATCAGGGTGGTCATGACTGCATTTAGATTAGTCTTAGAAATCCCCACGGAAGGAGATCCTGCTTCTTCCCCAGCTGACCCATCCCAGGGATGGTTAATCCTCTGGGGGAAGAAGCTTTTCCTAATATCCAGCCCAAAGCTCACAAGCAATTTGTGTCTCTGACACATCTCTGCAGTCTGTTCCCATCTGAAGTCTAATACCTGGATCCTAAACAATTTTAGCTTATGTGGTTTGGCAAAGAAACTGTTTTCTTTTCTATTTTTTTTTTCAGGGTGCGGGGCTTTGCGTGGGATAAACAGAAGGCGATATAATTTTACCAGCTGGTATTGCCTGTGTTTTCCAAAGCGGCTGACTGGCTTGCAAACCAACAATGCTAATCTTGTGACTCACTAAGTTTCTTTGATTTTCTTGCCTGGCATCACTGGAAGGACATTTGCATAACTCCCATAGCGCAATCTCGAAACTATCACTGCTCCTGCCCTTTAAAAGTTTATTTTGGTACACTCACAGCAGAAGCCCTCTGTGGTGGGCACCCAGGGCACTGGTGCAGTCTAGCTCTGGGTACAACAGCCTGGGACCCCGCCAGCAGACACGGGAGGCTCTGAGAAGGTATCACTGAGGTGCAACACAACCACCAAGCCCACAGCCCGGAGCTGGCATGTGTGCGATGGGACTTGCACAGAAAGTCTCCTTGAAATCCACACCAGTGTGCAAAGGGATGCAAAACGTGTTTCCAACATGTTTGTTTGGAGTTGCAACGACAGGGTATTTTGACACACATCTATCCGTCACCTTGATATACGGTACATATGCTTCCAGGCAGGGCCTAAGGGAGATGGAGCCCAGCCTGGTAGCAGGTGCACTGAAATCCCAGGTTTGCTTGTTGACAGAGGCATGTGTGACCCCCAGGCACATTTTTGGGGGCCCCATGTAGCTCAGAGCCAGGAAAAACGGATTTCGCTTGGAGTCAGCCCAGCAAGACCAGTGTCCTGTTCCCAACGGAGCAGCCAGTATTGCCCGTTTCATGGGAAGACACAACACAAGGAGCTCATAGTTGTTCTGCGATGTTCTTACACAGGTGGGAAAATAATGACTGCTAGCAGAAAAAGAGGAGAGAAGCCTGAGGCTTCTCAGAGCATCGCTGACTTAGGAAGGGATAAGGAGTTTGGGGAGAGAAGGGAACGGAGCAAGGCTCTGGTGGGCTCCCTTAACCCACCAGTGTATCTTTCCTCCTCCCTGCATGCTTCTCCACCCCTTCTGCATCGAAGGAAGGGAGCACAGGCTGTGGTCTCCCTGAGTAGGCATCCAGGGGCAAGCAGCATCCCCATCTGCAGTGCACTGGGCAAAGGTCCCCTCGCACCCAAGCCCAAGGAGAGCATGTCGCTTGACTCTGCCTTTCCTCCCCTTCCAACATCAGCATCTGGACCACATCTGTTCACACAGCTGCAAAGGTTTGCTGCTGTGGCCGCAAGTCATTGCCCACCCAGCTGGAGTCCATGTCTCTGACCTGGCTTCCCCTGCCGATGGCTTCACCTGGTGTTTCTAAGGCTTGCGCTGACCCTGTGTGGCTAGGGTTGTGCCCACCAGCACAGTACATGGGTGATGGGGTAAAGCTGGATGGGGTTTCCCCTCCTCTCACACTGCTCTCCACTTGCCCCACCAGCTGGAAAGTCAGTCTCCACTGACTTTCTTCATAAAGGTCCATGGATGCAAAACTATTCACAAGCACATAATCACCAAGCTGGGTATATTCTCCCCTTAATTAGCAATGCCGTGGTGCTTTAATTGCTCAATTATAGTTGTCCACAAGGAAGATTTAAGGTACATTAGATTTGCTGATCGGTTCATCTGCATGAATCCCACCAACCGGAAAAAATTAACTGGCTTCTAGATTGCTAACCGTACTCCCCAGATCTGTTTCCACCAGCTGTGTGCCACAGTAGAGAGAGCCCAGCAGCAGAGGTGTTTGTCCATGTGGGACCAGCAGTCCTTCTCCTATTGCCCTGTCTCCTTCAGTTTGGGACCTGGAGAGGAAAGGGTCCCAGCAGTGACAGCCTCCCTCTCTTCTCATTGTCCAGAGGACACAGGCCATTTTTTTGGCTTAAGCAGAGCTGGATAAAGTCTACCCCAGGGCCAGATCCTCGTTCAGCCACACACATCAGACCCCTGTAGCTGTTCTCGCTCAGCCCTCGCAGGCTACAAACACCCATCCTCGTGTGCAAATGGGTTGAGGGAGCAGCAATTGCTTAATTCTTGCTCCCTCATCATTCTTCTCCAGCCAAAGGCAACAGCCAAGCACGGCAGGGGGAAGCAGCCAGAGCAATCAGGTGAAGATGCCTGGTCCCAGACTTTTGACAAAATATCTGAACAGCAAGTCCGACTCCTGAAACCCGTGGATACGTCACAAGGATGCTCTTTGGGAACTGCATTTCTGACAAAGGCTCATCCACCCGCTCTGACAGCAGGGAAGGGGGTCTGTCCCTTCTATTTTACCCTTTTTCATTTGTTCATTGAAGAAAAAGCTTCCTGGAAGATCCTGTGCTCCAGGAGGTCTCTTTGGCTGGCAGCTGGATGGATGGATGGGTTTGTGTCAGCTCTCAGAGAGCAGCACTGTGATCCGTAGCCATGGCACTGCTACTGATGGTCCAAAATATGCGTATACAACTTGCCATCAGCTAAACGGATTTTAGCCCAACTTTCCAGTTTTGCTCACTGATAGCTGTTGACAGGCACAGCCCAAGGAATAATTCTGATCCACCCCAAAAGGCTGACCCCGATGCAAGGGCCCATGGGCCCAAAGCCTTGGTGGCTCAGGAGCCCAGCAGCCTTCCCCAAAGAGGGTCTGGCCAGGGCTGGTAGGAGGGGTGGGTGAAAAGCCACTGTCCTCAGCTGCCTGAGACTCCCCGTCCTCCTCTCCATCCATCCACAGGACATGGCACGCATGTCCTGGCTCTCAGCCTCACGGCTGTTTGAGGAGGTGGCTTGTGGGTTTCTTCCCTTCCCACAGAAGCATACCCAGGGTTAAAGTGCTCCCCTTTCTCATTTCTGTAATTGCACTGACCTTATTGAAATGGGTCTCTATTTGTCCTGTACAGCAGCTGCATATAAATAAGGTGAATTATGCTGATTGTATTCTTATCTGATAAACTGCTGGGACAGATCCTTTTCACTTATGCTGTTACTTATTCTGCTATTTAGGCAGAGCAGCTGCTATTTGCTGTGTGTAAGAGACACTAACGTGTCTTGCTGTGGACTGATATGTTTCAAGGAGGAAAGAGCAGCACATCTGAGGCTGGCTGTGGGTGACAGGGGATGAGGGAAGCAGAGTCCTTCAGAGCCTGGAAACCGGAGGGGGAAAGCGAGTGGGGCAGCAGGGCTGTGCTGCCCTGGGAGAGAGACCCCGAGGGGTTTCATCCTTGGGGTGGCTGTGGTAGAAGATGCCATGGGACTAGAAGCTGGGAATTTTAGGAGCCGGGAGACCCCAGAACCCCATCAGCAGCTGTGGCAATTCATGTTCAAACCCGGTTTCTGCCCAGTAAGGCACTGCAGCACCCGTGCCACGCCACAGCTGGAAAAGGGCGTCCTGTGCCTCTGAAGATAAATCAGGCAGGTGTACGAGGCACAGATGCAAGGGACAAATGTCTTGTGTGATGCAGGGCTGTGACATGTTTGGTGCCAGGCTGGATGGCATCCTAAACGTGGTCCTGACCCCCGTGCCCCTGGGCTGAGATCTGCCCCCCGCCGATCCCATGGAAAGTGCCTCTCACATCCTTATGGCAAAAACCAGGACATCACAACAAGATGAAACGTGTGGATCCTGCCTGGGTAAGTGCAAGGGGTCAGAGATCCCAGGCATCACCCTCCTGCCCAAACAAAGGGGCATCCAAGGTGATGGTTGAGAGCAAAGGGGATGAGAGGCAGAGAATGTCCCACCTCACCCCTTCCTTCCCAGCTCTGTGGCACAGCCTTCCTTCTCCTCCGAAGGGCTGGGAACAGCTCTGGTCATGATCTGGTTTCCTGAGCTGTCTTCCATCACTCTGGCAGGTCCTTAGAAAAATGAATGTTAAAAGAGGAGGGGGAGAAACCTCCACTGTTCAAACATCTTTAGCTTTGACAAATAAAGTGTCCGGCTGTGAAAGGCAAAAGGAAATTAATTTGGAATCACATTTTAAACACTGCCATAGAGGCAAAGTATCTTCTCTCTAATTTTTTTCCCCCCGAGCAAAAAATGAATTTCCCTGATATTTATAGAAAGATTATTAGGGCCACAAGGAGTGATTTATATCATCTCATCCCTGTGATGGAGAATGAAAAATTGCTGGGGCGACAGCCGCTGGAATCCTGCTTTTGTCCGCCTGACAATTAAAAAGGCTAATTTCCAACACCGACAGATCCGCTGGGGTTATAAATCATTCCGGAAAGGCACTTTTCACTGTGAAAAATGAACTCTGCCCCAATCAAGCACGAGAAGCTTAGATCAGAGATTTGCATCTGTTTGCTTTCGTGTGTAAATATATGTACTCCAGCTCCACACCCACCCACCAAAGGAGATGCCAGGAAGGAGGTGCTGCCCCTGCTCGCTTGATGCTGGGCTATCAGACTCCCCGTGCTAGGAGCTGCTGAGGATAAACGGGACAGGGAAGGCAGGAAGGCGAGACGACACTGATGTCGGAGAAAGTCCAGTGACATTTCTGTCCTGTTTCTGATGCCATAAGCCCTGGAGTGCTTCACCCGAGAGCATTGCTGTTTGAGCAGCATGGGTTTGAGTCCATCTGCACACAGAAGGGCCAGCTTCTGCCTGTTTCCACCCCATCCAGGGAGGCGGGTTGGACCATGCTCCCTGCTGTGCCACACCTATGGAAGGGGCAATTCCACCAGGAAAGGGCAGGAGGGCAGAGAAAGAGCTCTCCCACAGCTTTGCTCCCAGGAGAGAGACAAACTTGTCCAAGGAAACACAGGAAAATGAGGCGGGCTGAGCGCAACACGGAACACGGGGCTTCCCTCTGCCTCCAGGCTTTGGGGTGGTGAAATCCTGGGGCAGAGTCTGCTGTACGGGACGCAGGAGGGGAATACAGGGAAGGGGTGTTTGGCCCTTCTGAACCAAACCTCCAACTCACAACTCCTTGCAGTCGTGGGGCTGGGACCTAGCTGTCCAGACAGCCCATGCCAGTGCCCCCTCCCACGGTAGCACGTGCCTGGCCCCATGCACACTTTACACCCACTCTTTAACGTGGGAGAAGACGACCCTTTCTGAATTATCAGATCTATCCCAGGGTAACTTTCAAATCAACGGTCGCAGACAGGAGGAGTTTCGGATAGAAGCATTTATTCTGCCCGTCCTTCCCACTCTGTGTAGCTGGGGACTGCCGGGCCCAGCGCAGGTCCCAGCAGCACTGGATCCATTCCAGTCTGGCGTCGGACGTCCTAACCTTGTGTCAAGTCTCCCTAAGACAAATGCTCCACTTGATGTTTCCATGAAACTCAAACAAAGGCCCTTCACTCTTATTTGTGCTGCTCCCCTAAACACGTCCCATAAAGAAACCGAGAGCAAACAAATCCGTGTGGAGGGCTCTCACGGGGAGCCCTGAGTGCTGTGCTCTGTACACACACATCCCCGTGCCTGGTGCATGGCTGCTGCTGGTCACCTCGCTTCCTTATCACAGTTTGTACAGTTGGCAGCTTGAAGCCTGCCCAGCGGCACAGAGGGCCCCCAGGAAGGCTGTCCACAGCCCCAGACGGCAGGGCTCTGCAGCAGCCCCAGGGAGAGGTGATGGATGGATGCAATAACCTTGCTTCCTAAAAACTCGGTGGTGTGGTTTTTTTTTTTTTTGCTTTCCTCACTTTCAAACCTCCTGCCAAAGGGAAGCAAGCAGTGGGGCATTTCGGAGAGGCCAAGTTGTCCTTTGCTAGAGTGCACCAGCGGAGATCTCAGCACCAACCAGAGCTGCTGGGGGCAGCAGGCTGGGTTCTCTGGGACACATGCTCCACAGCAGGTAAAGATGGAGCCAGGGCAGCCCCTGTCCTGATACCAGCCCCCATTGCAAAGCCAGTCCCCATCCCAAAGCCATGCCCTGTGCACCAGGACCTGTCATGGTCAGGCTCACAGGAGCTTCCCAAGAACTTGCCGGTGGTACCAGCAACATATTTTGGAAGCATGAAACTGGCCAGCAAAGGCTTGGGCGGCCCTCGGCCTCCACAGAAGCTGGCTGTCCAAGTTTTTGTGAGCAGACTTCTGTCCTCAGCCCTTCCCCAAAGAGGCAAGAGTCCCTTGCAGCCATCCCTCCCCTTGCAGGCACCACAAGCAGGGACTCACCCATGCAGGAATCCCGCTGCTCTTCATAGCCAGCACTGCACACGCACTTCCCGATGGGCACCAACCATTCTCCCTCAGCACTGCAGTACATTTTGGGGGTGTCCCTCTCCTCCGAATGGCCCACGCACTCTCCCCGCACTTCCACCAAGGAGGATGAGTCTGCCCCAGTCACAGCCTCGGAGAAGGATGCCAAGTTCCTCACCATTGCCGGGCACTTCTTGTAGTACACTCGCACCGAAACGATGGCGATGCAAGCACCTATGTCCTGAAAGGCCAAGTAGAAACCCCTCTTGCTCAGTGGCCCCACGCCCCGCACCTCTGTGTTCAGCTTCAGGCGCCTCACCCCCAGGTCCACGTTGGTGAAGCTCTCATCAGCTGCAATGGTGTCGATCTTCATGAACTGGCTCTCCCGGGTGCTGGTGCCCAGGTCGCGGTCAGACTCCAGGTAGTAGAGGTTGAAAGTCTCCTTGCAAGTGCCCAGCACGCCCGGCATGCTGTTACAGTCCCGCAGTGTGAATTTAATCTCTGCATAGACCCGCCGTGCACCATCCCGTTGAACCCAGTTGGTCCGTAGCCAGTTGTTCTGGTTGGGGGTCATGACATTACAGACCTGGTAGGTGTGGATGGGGCTGAAAAACTCATCCATTTCATTGATCGAATCCCACTGTGGGACAGAGAGAGAACAGATCATTCCAGATGTCCCTGAACACCAGGCGAGCATGGGGCATGCAGGAGTCTGTGCCATCTTCCACCCCAGGATCAACTCCCTCTGCTCCTGCAGCTGTGTCTGGATGAGAGATCACTGCTGCCACAGGCCAAAGGAAAATAAGGATGAGCAGACTTTACCCAGCGCTAATTTGGGCAGTAACTCTCACAGTCCACTCCGATGCAGCACTGGGTGAAGTGCACCCCTGTTTGCAGGCAGGAATGCTTGCACGATTCTGACCTGATGGCAGAAACTGATGGCAGTGTGTGTTTGGGAGGGCTCCAAACCCTCCAGGCCATGTCTGCAAGTCCCTTTTCTTGGTACTCAACCTGCCATTCGCAGCAGCGGCAGGAAGGCACCTGCGTGGTGCTCACCTGAGTCTGTTCTGGCACATGCAATATCCATGCACAAACTAAGCAGGCTGCTTTCCAGCTGGAGAACGATTTTTGGGGTGCATACCGCGGGGTGAAGGGGAAGCATGCAGTGAACACAGGACTTCCAGCAAGAAACAGGGGTCCGTGGGGCTCAGAGCCTCCTTCTTCCCAGGCAAGGTGAGGTCAGCGTGGTTCCTTGGTGTGAGACCACAGTGCTCAGCCCAGCAGAGAGGCTGGACTGGAGGTTGGCTCTGGGAACCCAGGGGCTTAGAACTTGACAACTCTGGGGTTAAAATTCAGTGTAGCAGTGGCAGCAGGGTGAGCTTGGGCAGGACATGCTGGGCAAAACAGGTTGCAGCAAGCAAGATTGAAATGGAGGGGTGGCCTGGGTGAGTTTAGGGAGACAGGGACATTTGTGTCATCCAAGGGAGAGATGCTAAGTGGTTTTGACTGATGAGAAGTGAGAAGTAGTGAGATTTTGAATACAAATGAGCTTCATAGCTGAGGGATAAGTTGAACTTAGTAGCTGGGGGCTACAGGACACTTCTGGGGGCTTGCTCTTGCCTCACATGTCTCCCTCTCCACCCTCTCCAACCCCACCAACCCCTCACCAGGACCCACAGCCCTTCTCTGGGGGCTTCCCACCACCTCTTCATCTCACATCCCTATCCAAACCAGGCACCCCAATCACATCCCCCATGGATGGATCTGGGATCCCAGAATTCTTCTTATGGGAGAAGGAGGAGGAGGAAGAGGAGCAGAGGAGGACTTCAGACCTTCTGACTTTTCCCTGGACTTAGCAACAGGCTTTGAAGATGCCTGAGTTCCACCACCATGCCCAAGTCCAGCTGTGAAGGGCAGCCCCAGACACAGACTTGCAGAAGCTGAGGAAGGTACTAGCACCCCGGTAGCACTTGCTGCTCTGCCTACCAAACCATCGCCCCCAACAGCCTCAGCACCCCCCTGCCTGCACTTTCCTTGGGCTGCCGGCTCTGCCTGCACCACCGAAGGCAGCCAATGGGGAGCATCCTGCCACTTCGGCAGTGCGTGTGCCTGCCTGACCATGTGCTGTTTTGGGGGGCAGCTAGGAGAGCCAAACAAAGCTCCAGCAGTGGTGCATGGAGCAGGAAAAACAAATCATTTCAGCAGCATTGCAAGTACATTAAAATAAACCTCTGAGCTTGCTCTGGCAGGGCAAAAATGATGTTTTCTTATGCAAGTGGTGACCCGTGGTTCCTTACAGACGCAAAACCAACAGCAGCCCAGAGAGAAGGAGCCTGATGCTCAACTTAGAGCGGGTGAGCCTGAAGACTTCACCCCAGTGACTGTGGGAGCAGGCAAGGTTGCAGATCTGCCAGGACAGGCACCCAACAGCCTCGCTCTGTGTCTGCCAGCACTGCAGGGACAGGACACAGCTGGGGCAGGGCATCACACCTCCACAGTGTAAGAGATATTGGAAAGAAGCTATCAGTGATACCTGTAAAACAGCCTGCTCCCTTCTCCCCTCTCAGATGGGAAAGTCTTTCCTCATTTAACCTCCTCGACCTGCAGCTTCTGGGGAGGAGGTGTTGCTGTGCCTTTTGCTAGAGCTAGGGTGATCAGAGCAGTCATTTCGGTGATGTACATCTTCAAAACTTCCCCAGCACCTTGCCTTTAGAAAACTCTGCTTCTCACTCCTAAAGAGCTCAAAGCAACCTGGAAAATGCAGCAGCTCTGGGTGCAGACTTCAATAAAAGCTTGTTCAGAGGGGAATATGCTGGCAAAGGGTGTGGAAATCAAGCTCTGCCAGGATATAAAAATATTTCTGCTTCTTTTTTAGAATTCCAGAAATGCCTGAGTTCATCCTAGGTCCTAGGATCACCAAGGACCTGCTCTGCACCCCGGCACTCAGGTAGATCACATGGAAAGGGGCCAGGCTACCTGTGTGCTTTGCTGGAGGGGTGAGCTGTGCCTGTGACCAGCAGCATCCCTCTTATTATGCCCCAACTTCCCCAACTGCAGAGATGAGCCTGTAGAAAGTGCTGTGACACCCAGCATACACTCCTGCATCTAGGCCAAGGGGTACAGGGGTGCCCTGAAGTGTGTGCAGCAGCAGGCACAGCACAGCTCCCTGAACACCCCTGCACCGAGGCTGGCAGGAGCCAGCCAGTTCCCCGCTCCCGCACCAACATGTGCATGCACCGCAGTGCTGTGGAGAGCGTGGAAGGCATTGTTGCAATTAATCGAGCACAAATTAACACAACATCTGTTTCCTGTCTTTTCCCTGCTGAGTTCCTTGGGGAAAGTGAGGCAGAGCTGCGCATGGGATCAGACACACAGGGCAAAGGCAGGGGGTGACGACCAGGGATGCTCCCCGCAATGCACAGCCAGCTCCCCTCCGCAACGTCGGTGGGGCTTGGGGCTCTCCAGGAGTGCCTGGCAAGGGAAATATGAGGTTATTGTGTGCACCAAAATGCCTTGGCCTCCAGCTAGTGTGGTCGCTTTGGGTCTCCAGACATTCATTTCTCTCCCAAATCTGGCAGAGGAGACGGTGCTTATGACCACAATGTCCCCACACCCTGTGGCACTGCCAGAGCTGGCAGTGTCCTCACCAATGGCAGTGAGCAGAGAGCTAAATGTCCATCTCAAAGCACCGGTGATGATCAGCATCAACCACAGGGGAGAACTTGGAGGGTTTGCATTTACAGCATCGCTCTTTCAAAACTGGTGCTTTTTTGTGAAGCAGTTGAACTGTCAGTTCTTTCCCTGGGTCACATGCAGCACCATGGGATGGTCCAAAACACCACGCCTGTACCACTGACCTACAGGGCAATTGCTCTGCCATCGGTGGAAACGTGTGGAGGGAAGCTGGGCCACATGAATCCGTGGCTCAGATGCCACAGGTGCATCTCCCCAACATGCTACAAGGCAACACAGATCCCACGAGCTCTTCCCGGTCCCAGGACCTGCTGGGCGTTTGGAATGGAGGGGACCCACTTCAAGAATCCCCATGACTTGAAGGGTTTTTCTGTTTCAACTTAATTACAAGCTCTTATGACCAGGGAGAGGAGTCCCTGACCATCTGCGGCTTCGATGCTGGGTACCATTGGTTCAAGAGCACAGGCACGGTGCACGCACCCAGCCTCATGGCATCGCCTGCTCTTGGCTGACAGTTTGAAGTGGCTTTTACTAAACCAAGCTCAGCCCGGCCCCCAGCATTGTGATAAGAATCCCCTAGCAAGACAGAAATGCGGACATCATAATTAACGTGGTGAGTGCACATGGAGGGGGGGGCATGACTGCATCTGTATTCAGGGGCTTGCCTAATATTTTAAATTAAAGTCAACACCACTTATAAAAAAAATTGCCAGATTATGAAAGGCGAAAGATGCAAACATCAGATATCTGGGCGGCTGAGCAAGGTCTTAGAAGTCTACCAGGGCCTGTGCAGCACAGCAGAGTGGGAAGAAGGAGGAGGAGGAGGAGAAGGAGGAGGAGGAGGAGGAGGAGCAGAGGGGGCAAACACTCAAGGAGAGACCACGTTCCCCTGGAGTAGCAGCTCAGCCTCCCACTACCCTTGCGGTGCCCGTGGGTGGAGCCAAGGATGAGCTCTCCCTAGCTCTGGGACAGCTTTCATGAGGGATGCTGGGTCTGCCTGGCATTACAAAGCTTTTGCTGCTGCTGGGACATCCAGAACTTTCCTTCCTCCTGACAGCAAGCACTGAGCTACAGCTCCTGCCCCAGAGCTGTTGGGTCCCTTGCACCACTGTTACTGAGAGAATAAAAAAAAGAGAAAGACGTTATTGCAGCTATAAATCATTAGATGGGAGGCATAATGGAGATAATCCCCATGAAATCAGTCACTGCTGTGGCTAAGGAGGGATTTGTCAGGCAGTTAACTACCCCGAGCTTCACTGCAGGTGATTAACTCCTGGTAGTGACCAGCATCTGGGGAATTAGCAATAACCCAGCATTTACTGAACAAGCACTGGGAGATGAGCTTTTATCTCAATTACTAGCCTAAAACTTTATTTCCCAATGTTCCATTGCTACCCATCTTTTTTTTTTCAAAGAAAATTAGTTTTGCCGCAGCTTGCCCTGTAACTCGTTAATCCTGGATCCAGGCAGAGGCTCCAGATTGGAAGAGAAACCCAAGAAATGGCACAAGGACATCAAAGCAACGGAGGGCAGAAGACATAGGCTGGGTAGATAGGAGAGCCCCAATATGTTTTGCTGCTCTGAGGAGAAAGACATGACCCTGAAGGGGGTTGAAATGGCAAGTACACAGCACAGCTCGGACTGGGGACAGAATTTTTGCAGGGTGGGCTTGGGGCAAAGGGAGACTCTGCTCTGTAACAGAGCTCATGTGTCAGACAGGGTTCACCCAAGCCATGAACTGGTTGTTGGCTGCAGGACCAGAGCCAGGCAAAAAAAAGTCCCCTGCTGTGTAGACTTTGCTCCATGAACAGTTCAGTCCTGGGCCGTTTGCAGCAGCACTGCATGAAATCCCCGTCCCTGATGCGCAAACACTGCTGAGAGACCGTCCTATGGGCAGAAGTGTGTGTCCGTCCTCGCAGCTGGTTGTTTAAGCAAATCTGGTGCCTTTGTGCCTGTTTTGTCTCTGAGCTACTGCCGAATGAGGGAAGAGCACTCTTGGCTAATTGTGCCCGGGGCCTCAGGATACGTCCCTTTACCAGAAGCAGAGGAGCAGAGATGGGGAGGTGGAAACCACTTCTGAAGGTCTTACCTGGTGCTCCCACCAGCAAAGCCAACACGGAGCGTGCCAGGCGCTAGGGCAGCTGCCTGGATGGCAGATCTGCCATCCAGGCAGCTGCCCACCAGCTCTCTGGGCTGACCCCAGCTCGTGCAGCGAGGGCGATGCTGTGGGGCCAGACCACGGAGGTGCTTGGGGGGGCAGACAGGGAGGTTGTCAACAGTATGGGGGGGGCCTGTCTCCAGCATTCAAGGTGCTGTCGTTATAATTAGCTTTTGCAAGGCATCGTTCAAGCTCCTTAGATACTCTGTGTCTGAGCAAAATCATTTGCTGTTTGACTTTGTAAATCAAAGTAGACGATACAATAATTATTAATAATATGTTGACTTATCTCATCAGCGTTTTAATTAGTCAGTAGAAAAGCAATTTGCAAAGGGGCCGATCAGGCTCCCTCTGATCCAGGAGGTCACATGCCAAGCTAGGAGAGGGGGGAGAGGGGCACTGGGGCACTAGGTCGTTCTGCTGGGGAGAGCTGGGAAAACGGAGACACAGAAGGGGAAGGGGCAGCATCTTTGACAGCACTGATAAGAGTTTAATTTTCAATGCAAAGGGAATTGTTCTGGGGATGGATTGAGCTGCAGAGCTCCTGGGAGCCCTTTGAAGTTATAATTGAGAGGAGCTGCAGCCTGCGGGACAGGGATGCTCCCGGTGACCCTTCTGCATCCTGCACGTGTCTGCGGGGTGGAGGTGAGGGGGGGACACAATTAAACCCCTGAGCAGCAATTACAGCCAATTACCCCTCAGTTAATTGTCTGGCAAGAGGAAATGTCAAAACAGGCCACGCATGCCTCCCTGATGGCTTGACACTCCCCAGGTGCCGCTGGTGCTGCTGACCCCCACTGTGCCTATTCCTCCCAGCCCCCTGCTCATCTGCTCTTGCTGGCCACAGCAAACCCAGAGAGGGAAAAAAACCTTCCCGTGAGGCAAGTACACCTTGCCAACAGGTGTGATGAAAACATCAGGAATTTGCAAGTGGTACCCTTCCAGTTTTGCACTGCTGGTGCTTTGGACTGTTGCCCCGGCTGTTCAGGCAGCTCTTCGACCGCCCAGTCCAGAAGAGGAAACCTCTGAGACTGCCACCTTTCCTTTTGCATCCCCAGGAGCGCCAGAGAGGTGGGACAGGACCCGTAGGTGGTGGAAAAGCAAGTCGTAGGGCACTAAGGACTGAGCTAGCGGACACAAGTCCCCTTCTTACGCTCCTCAGGCCAGGGACAGGGGCTCTGTGCTGTTCAGGGCCATGCAAAGACCCAGCCAGAGCTACCCACCTCCCCACTGTCACCCTTGCGGTGACACCATAGTGGGGGGCACCATAGTGGGGAGGGGCACTGCCACCTTTTTTCCAGCCGGATTATCCGAATTAAGGAACTGGCAGCAAAAATAAGGGACCTCCAATAAAATCTGGCTTCACAGTACAACACCTCCATACTACAGAAACAATGGGGCTCTACCCAGCTGAGGGCTGCCAGATTCACAGCATGCTGCAGCGGGCAGGGACAGTCCCAGGGACACCAGGAGTACTCTTTGAGATGGTGACCAGCAAACTGAGTCCCTTTCCCGGAGCAGAGATCACACCAAGCTGGGAGCCACGTGGACCCAAGCTACCAAGCTTGAGAGTCACCCAGCATCTCTCCCACCTGAATCTGAAACCTGCTGTAGGGGCTGCTCAGGAGGCATCTGCTCAGTGCCAAATCATTGGCACTGAGAGCGATTATCCTACAGCAGCTTCTCTGAAACACCAGCACCCTATCCCACCTCCTTTCTGGTGATGGCAACTGGATCCAAGTGCAAATTTACTATTCAAAAAGCACCTGGAGCTGAAAGATGAGCAGGAGGGTAAAGGAATGAGATGCTCTTTCAGGATGATGTGATGCAATGGCCCATGGGGGAAGAACCACAGTCCAGGCAAGTGTTCAGAGGAGCCATTAAAACATCCAGCTGGAAAAAGATACGCAAAGTTGCTTGTGCAAGAGCGTCACATAGAAACCCAGGCACCTTTCTTGAAGGTGTTCCAGACAGTTTTCACACAGCTATATGGTTGTCCTTTCGCTAATAAGGCCACGAGTTGCACCAAAGCACAGGGTAAGCAAAGAGTGATGTTACCCTATGACTTCCCTAAGACTTGTAGGAGGACACAGCAGCATGTCCAAGAGGTGGCTTTGGCTTTAGGTGTTATACAAGTCTTTCTGGTTTTCTTTTTCTTTTTTGGCAACCAGCTTTAACTAGTCTTAATAAACATCACTAATAAGGTGGAGACTTCAGACATGTATCAGGGTTCAGGGGTTTCTGGGCTGCTGGTGAGGGGCTGCTGTACAAGAGAGCAGCACAGCAGTGACTGCCCTGTGAGCCAGCCCCAGCACCCTATGGTCATGTAAGACATTACACCTGACAGCCCTGATGGTTCAGGACCCAGAATTCATCCCCTGGACTTGCAGATGTGCAAAGAAGGATGCTGCACCTTAACCAGTCGTGGAAGTCCCTGATGTGGTGAGAAAGAGGCACCTGTAGGCTTAGTCCCTTGCCTGCTTTGGGAGTACAAGGTCCTGCCTAGTCATGTCCATGTGTACCCAGGACAGCCAGCTCAGGTGGATTCATCTTCATCCAAGTCACCTAGGTGATGTGATGAATCCCATCTGCATGTCTGACAGCTAGAAATGGGCCTGGGCATGTGGTCACACAGGCATCTGGAGAGCTGGACTCATGGTGGAGGATCTAGAAGAAGGAGGGTCTTGGGCCATCTGCGAGCAACGGAGGGTCTGACTACGGGGAGAAATTGCTTAGGATGCAGTGAAGGACAGAGCAGTGGAAGTGGACAAAGGTAAACAGCCCTCACTCAGAAACATCCCAGAAACATACTCCCTCCCAGGGGAGAAGGGGAAGCCCTGGTTCCTCATCCCCTCATCGTGCATGGGGCCCCTCCAGGATGCCAGGATTTGGCAGCAGGGCTGGGATGAGATGGCAGCAGCAGGGTAACAGGACAGGAATCCACATGACGGAAGGCAGCCTGTGCATGACCATGAAGAGGACATCTCCCTCAGCAGATGTTTTTAACAGCGACCTGTTAACAACATCGCTACAGGACCTGGAAGATTTACCACCACTGGCAATTTTGTAGTCCAGGATGTTTTTTTCTAAAAGCTGGGCTTTGAGAGTGAATTGACAGGTCTGAAGGCCTGTATTTATGCAGGAGATCACATCACATTAGCTCTGCGGTCCCCTCTGACCTTGTACCTCTGAATCTATTACATTTCCAGGATAGTCATCATTGCAACAGCTAACTGCTAAAATTAGAGCTGAGTTACTGATTTAATATATTTACATATATAATAATGTCTGATATAAATCTGATCATTGTTATTATTATGAATTCACAGTTCTGATCACTCCTGCTCAAACAGCGTGGGGACTGAAAGTCTCAAGCAACAGATCAATGAAAATGATTAGAGACCTGGGAAGATTCCTGTAGGAGGCGGAATTGAAAAGATTAGGGCCGCTTAGTTCAGAGAGGGGATGAAAAAGAGTGGACATGAAAAATCAACACAGCAACAAAAGCCAGGCAGGCACCCCAATTCTGCACATTTTGTGCATGCAGTAAGCCCCACTGTGCCTTGCAGTTGGTCCTGTGTGTATTTATGGGATTGTTTCTGTTCAATAAATGAATCCTTACAGCCAGCTCACCACTGCCATCTGAAACTCACTATTTCCAGAAAGCTGCTGCTGCAGGAAAACCTGGACATGGAAATGCAAGTGAAGGCAGTGTGTGAAAAGGATCCAGCCAGTGGGGACGGCAAGCTCACATGGGGGTCACCATGCCTACATCCCTCCTGGCCACACCACAGGGCTGTGCATTTACATCCCCATTCCTCATATGAAACCATCCTCAGGGGATGCTCCCCTGTCCCTCTTGCCCACAGCAGACTCCTCTGATTACAGGAGGTTGAGAGCTTCCCAGTCATTTTGGGCTGTTCCTCCTGATGCTCCCCTGGTGCAGCAAGGAATGAGATGCTTCTCCACATGAGTGCCCATGGGGTGACCCAGCTCTTGAGTTCCCTCAAAGCTCAGGACCTGGTGACAACCTGGTCCCTACCAGGGGACGTGGGGAATTAAATGGCATTTCCAAGCGGGCCACATCCCACTGCTAGTCTTTCAGGCTAGCAGTGTCCCAACAGAGTCATTGTCCCAACAGACATGGTCTCTTTGCCCCATCAGCATTGACCAAGGCACTAGCCTGGGGCTGAGATGTCCATCCACCCTGCCCACAGGGACTTATGTTGACCCATCCCACTGAGGTCCCCCACATGCCAACAGCCCCTTCGTACTTACCCCGTGAGAGGGATAAGTCATCCAGCCCCAGTCCCCCAGCATTGTTGACGTGTCTAGCAAGTTCACTGGAAAACACAGGAGTAAAACACTGCATTAGAAACCTTTCTCCATGACCCCGAGGGGCAAAGAACCGAGCCACCACAAACAACCCCTCCTCACACCCCACTTGTTTGATTGCCCCTGCACCCATCAGTCCATGGGGCTGCTGCCAGGGACCTGTCTGGCTGCAGCTGAGGCAGATATGGAGCAAGAGGAGGGCAACAAATTATGCTCCCCAGAGCTGTTGGTTTGGAGTAGATTTGGGGTGGGCTGTATCAGTCCTGGCCATGGGACTGAGAGAAACATGTCCTTTTGGAGGAGAGGGGGCTGCAAGCAGCAGATCAGAGGGGATGCAAAGCAAGGAGGAGCTAGGGAAACAAACTCCAAGCACCAGGTTGTCCCCCAGTCCCACCCTGGGCCAACACCGATGAAACCAGAGCATCCTTCCTTGCCTGGAAACTTCTCCTCCAGAGGCTCTGCCGAGCCCTCTAGGCTCACATCCCTCCCAGCATCGCCGGTTTGAAGTCTGCACTCCAGCAGCCACTGTAATTACGCACTGTGGTGCCTGGCTCCAGCACAAAGTGACCCCCCATGGTCCTGGCTGACACCCCACTGAAGAGGCCAGACCGTAGGGGACAGGCTGCATGAGCAAGTCCATCAAAGCCAATCCTTCAAAAGCCCTGCCACCACCAGGAGCCTGGCTTAATGAGGAGACACGGGAAAATCTGCAAGGAGAGGGGAGTAGCTTCTGTGGGGGGGGAGGCAAGGACACCTCAGTGCTCAGGAGCTTCCCCTGTAAGCCCATGAAGTGTCAGCAGCAGGGGGGAAAGCGGGATGCCACGGCATTACTGCATGCACAGGGTGAGCTGCCCCCGAGTGCCATCTGCTGCCCATGAGCCCCACACCCAGATCCCGCAGCATCAGGCAGAGGAGAGCCTTGCCGCTGCCCGATAACCCCCCGACTTGCTCAGTACCTGGGGAAGAAGCCCAAGCCTCAGCTCCAGGGTACAGATCCAGACCAATGGAGGCTTAGGAGAGGGTGCCAGCAAGGTGTCCTGACCCTTGGGAGTGAGTGCAGCAGGCACTGGCTCCAGTTCGCCCATGCCTCATCACCCCTCATCAGCACCAAGCTCCCTCCCTCCAGCTTTCCCCAGCGCTCTGTGCCCTGCAGCCACTCAGTCAGGTCAAGCCCCCACTGGATGCTGCGTCCATGCTGACTGCTGGTCCTCACCCTCGAGCAGCATCAAACTGGACCTCGAGGCAACCTGGCGCAGCATCCCCGCTGCAGCGCCGGGTCTCAGCTGGTCCCCGGGCTCTGGAGGGATGGTGGTCTCGGTGCAAGGCACCAGCTTGTCACGGAAGGGATGGGGCACGTCAGGACAGCGGCTCCAGCCCCAGCAGAGGCTGGGCTCAGCATGATGCTGCTCCCACCAGCCAGAGGAACGGGTACCACTTTCATTTGCTATTACCAGGCAGGGAAGGAGAGTGGGGGAAGAGGAGCAGAGACGTGAGCTGGCTGTGAAACACCCGGACGTCATGCTCCTGACAGAGCAGATTAGGAGCTTTTGAGGCATTTATTAATGTTAGCAGAACAATTTGAAAGAATTTCCAGCGTTTCTTGTGTGACTCCATTGGCCCAACAGCGGGCCGAGCCCCTCCACTCCCCACACCGCACTGCTCCCACTGCTAAAGAGGCCCCTTGCCCTCAGCGCGGAGTAATTACCTCAGAGATCTCAAATCCATTTTTATTTGTTATTGTTAATCTGAAGATTTTCTGCCTATTTTCCCTGGGTAATTCGCCCAGCAGGAGCCCGGGCTCGGGAGTTTCCCGCCTCACAGTGCAGGAGCACGGTCCCGGTGACCCTCAGCAGGCAGGCTGCAGGGAGGGGACTGCTTTCGCAGACCCTCTCTCCCCCCCTGCTGCGGTCTCCACACCCTCTTTCCCACGCTGAGATGCTGGACACGGCTGTCTCTCGCTGCTCTCCACGCGGCACGAGGAGCCTGCATGGACTGGGGTCCAGCTGGAGCACTGCGCTGTGCTGAGATCGGAGCAGGCATGGTGGGACATACCCCAGGCTTGTCTGCACAGTGGTGTGCAGGACCTGGAGCCAGCTTGCTACACCCCATCCCATCATGTGGCCCATATGGTTGTCACCCAACCTCATACAAATGAAGGAGCCATCTCCTTGCAGGTGCTTTGGTGCACAAATAACTACACAAGCTTGCATTCCCTGCAACATGCCCGTGGAGCAGATATTGCTCTTGCCTCTTTGCAGGAAGAGGACTAAGTTATTTCTTTTATTCCTTAGCAAGCATTCCAGCCAAGTGCATGGGAGTCCTACTTGTTAAGCCCACCGTAGTGGGCAGTGCACAAATACAAAGGCATCGCGCGTCCAAGAGCTCTTCGTTAGCTCATGGTATAGCACACATGGCTGCGGCTACGAGCATTCATTTAGCAGCACTATTACATGCTGTGCTCGGATATGGAGAGATCAATATTCCCCCGAAACCCAACCGTCCATTTCAGGGAAAGGCTACAGAGCAACACCGAAGGGAACCCGCCGCATTGCATGCGACAAGTGCCTCGTCCAGCCCCTTGCAGGTGATCTCTGGGGGTGATGCACAGAAAGAGCCCGCCCTTGATGCCGGAGGGCAAGTGAGATCACCACAAAGGACCCCTTTCAGCTGAAACGTTTCTCAGAAAACGCGCTGGTTTGGGAGACCTCTCTCCTACAGCTGGGCAATTCTGTTTGATGTTATGGACTGTCTGTGCGTATCAGTCTCAAACTGCGAGCTCCATTTTGTTTTCCTGAGCACCATTTTGTATTTTCCCTATTCTGTGCCTTGGCTTTGACTCAGCGTATTGAGCCAAAACACCAGGAGGTGTCAGGGGAAATTCTCGCACTGGTGGAAATGCTGTCAAGCCTGATTGTCCGTTCAAATGGAAGCACCTAGGAGCAAGCAGGTCGCTTTCCCAGCGCCAACTGGGGTCTTGAGATGGACTCTCACACAAGGCAGGCCTCCTTGCTCCTTTATAAAGTTGCATCATGAAATGTTGCATGAGTGTGCACACTGCAATCTCATAGGTGTAGATTATGCAGGAGTTGGAGACGAGGAGTATGTATATGTATATGATGTGTATGTATAATTTATTTATACCTACATCTTTATTTTTATATTTATATCTGTATCCATATCTGTATCTGTATCCAAATTCTAAACACTGCTTGGGATGAGTGAGGGAGCTGAGGCAGGGACTAGCATTCAGAGGATGTGCATTTTGCCTGGGTCCATATATCTCTTGCCATATACGTATATATATATATTTATAAAGAGACAGCGCTCAGAAACCCTTCCCAACACTTGCACTGGTGGCCACAGCTGCCGCAGGGATGTATTGCATCCCTACAAACAGAGGCACAGGGACCTTAGGGTCCCACATCCAAGCATCCCGGGCTCAGGAATGGTGCAGTGGAAGCCATGGCTGCCCAGACCAGGGGAGCCTGTGGACCCTCAGCCCACCCGGGGGTGTATGGTGGGGTGGTGGGACAAGCAGGGGGGCAACATGAGCTGAGCCCCAGCTTCTAGAAGAGCAGTGGGGGACCAAAGAGGGCTCTGAGCTCCCTCGTTAATTGTTAACCCACTGCGGTCCTCACTCTAATTACTCCACTGTCTCCCTCCCAGGCAGGGGCTTTGTAGCGCAGGCGTGGGGAGGAAGGGTCAGTGGGAGCAGCCCTGTTCCCTTGGGCTTCAGTTCCTCTCCATCACAACTTCAAAGGCCTCCCAAGATTCACAGCAAGGCTCCCCCCATGCAACAACGCCTTTTGCATCGATAATTAAACTCTTATCAGCACAGTTAGGCGCTCCTGCTCCCTGCTACCTAAAGACCAGTGGGCTCAGTCCCCGCAGCCCCATGCGGGTCTGCACACCCCACGCCGGCCCCACAGACGCAGCCCCACTCGGTGGGGGAACGACACGGGGAGTGTTATCCACAGCGGGAATTGAGAGTCGGGGTATGGGAAAGGGGCAGGGAGAGGCTCCCTGAGAGAAGGGGAACAAGAGCCAGCAGCATTCATTTCCCATAAGCTCAGGCAGGACTTTGAAGGGGCAGGTGGGGCCGGGGTGGGTCAGCTATTTGTGTCCCACCGTTTAATCCACGGGCTTGCTGAATAGCCAGCCGCGACCTTTCCAACTTGAGAGTCAAAGCCAAGCAACAAAGCTGTGTCTTACTGGTCTCAGAGCATTGCAGGGGACAGGACGGGATGCTCCGCTTTCAGCTTCCCCCTCCCCGGGACAATATTTATCTTTAAAGAAAGAAAAATAGTCATTTATTCACCAACACATGAGGCCAACCGCTGAGGCTTCAAGGCAAAAGCAGCAAGCATGGAGGGTAGGTCAGCTCTTCCCATTTGGGAGCTGTGTGCAGGGGATGTGCCCCACAGACCCCGGTCGGCACCGCGGCAGTGGGGTGCTGCACACCAGTGCTCTGCCGCACAAGCAGCCAGATCCAGGCAGGCTTTGTCGGGCAGCTGCTTGTCCACGAGGCTGCTCATACTAAGGACACAGCGGGGATGGTGCTCGCATCGGTACCCGCTGGCCTCGGCTGCCCAGAGAGGAAATTTAGGAAAGCGTTGTGTGTAGATATAAAAGATGTCACCAAATCCTGCAGGAACGTGGGATTTCCACATTTCTGGACATGCCAGAATCAGGCTGAAAAAAAAAAATATTAAAAAGAAACATTTTCAAACAATTACCGTCAAAAAGCAGCGCTGCTTTTTGGATGTGCCCTAATTCCCATTTCAGGGTTTCTTCTCAGACCTCTGGATTGTTGCTGTGAACTTTCTGTATTTAATTTTGTATCATTTTGTAATGCATCAGGAGCGGTAATGCCCATAAGGACTGCCCAGAGGGTCACCCCTTTTCAGTATACCAGGAGCAGAAGATACTTTGATGTAGGAAGAAAGCTTGTTTGTTCAATCAGTGCTAACAAAAAGCCACAGCTCAGGTTTTAAAAATAAAATGATCAACCTGATCCTTCCAGACCCTGCATGATATCATGTAAGATAATGTGCAGCGCAAGAGCATAACCTGTGGTAGGACTGAGGTGTCCATGAAATAATGTAAAAAAATGAAACAAAACAAAACAAAACACCCTGAATAAGGTATCTTCAAGGCTAAAAACCTTGAAATTACAGGGCAGCATTTTTTTTCCCCAGGAAAAAAAAAACACATCAAAAGCCAAACAACAAAAAAATATTCCCTCTCAGAAATATTAGTGAGAAAATATAGATGTAAAATGCTCGTGCTTCCTACTCTGTTTGAGGCTCCTGATGCTCGTGTGTGGTGGGACAGCCAGGGCGAATTGGGCACGCTGGCTTAGGTGACCCAAATTAAAGCACACACATTACCCACCACCATGCAGGGGGTTGTACTACCAGTGTGCATCCCTCCACGGTGGCACACGCAGGTTTCAGTGCAAATGGTGCACGGCCATCTGGACGTAAATAACTGGAAATGTTAAAAACCACAGACTGTCCCAGGGCTCAAGAATTGGGTGTACAGGTCCAGACTTGAGGCTGGGAGCAAGGGGCAAGCATGGTTCCAGGTCCCTGGTCCAGGAGCTTGTGACAGTGGGGAAGGAGCTATTTCAGGCTCAAGGTGCAGCTGGGCTTGTTGTAATTCAGGGCAGAACCCATAGAAAGAGGCAGGAAGGCTCTGGGGATGGGGAGGTGTGAGAAAGGTCAGGAAGGCAAGAAATTCCATGGAAACATCTGATGTGAGCAGGGGAAGGAGCAGGACCGCTGGGGGAGGCAGCAGGCACCGGGGAGCACCGAGGGCAGATGAAGGGTGCCTGCACCCCCGGAGGAGGTCTCTGCAGACCTGGTGTCCCCGGGTTCAGATTTGGCCATCTGGGAGTCATGCGAGTCCTATCCATCACAATGTCCCCAACCTAAGGGACAGCAAGATGACACTGACCTGTCGATCAGCAGAGAGGAGCCTGTGCCTTGCACAGCCATCCCTTGGCATCTCTTTTGGCTAAAGCCCTGCAAGAGCTAATCCGTTCAACCCACACACTATCAAAGGACAGCTGCTGGCATCCCTGACCGGTGTTCCCAAACCCAGAAGCTCAAAGAACAGGTAATGGACCTGCACTCGGACCAGGACTTCCCACTTTCCACCAAGCTGCAGTCCTAGGTTCAGGGACAGGCTGAATATCTCACGCCACCAGTAACGCAATATTGTGACAGTCTTTAAAAATTATGCAGGAGAGTTTTCTAACACAAAATACACCTCTTCTGCTTGCTGTAAGCAAAACCTATGTGGCACAGACTCGGGGAAATGGGAGCCCTCTCCAGAGGGGTTTGTGCCAGTGTCCACTCACCAGTCCTGAATCCCTCTTCTCTTTTCTCATGTTTGTTGGGTATAGCAAAAGAGGCACGAATGCATTTTCAGCTTTAGCTGCTGAAGTTTCTGACTTCTGTGGTGTTTTTTGGGAGTCAAAGCTCACGCCAGGAAGCCCCTAACGCCATCCCAGGTTTTTATCCCAGATCATCTCAATACTTCCACTCCTCACCTGCACACTGCATGCCTGCTCAGTTATCTGCTGCCTGTCTGGGTTTTTTGCAGATTTCTTACCCAAAATTGGGACTCCCTGATGTTGCTCCCAGCTGCTTCCCATGCCACCCACAGCAACTCAGGTCGAGCTGGCACTGGAGACCTGTGCCTATAGCAGAGCCCCAGAGTCCATCATCAGGATAAATCCTGCAGCACCCCAAAAAAGACACCCTGCTCTTCCCACTGAATCCTGCATCCCAGTAGTCCTGGCAAAGATTTGAGTTTTGTTCTCTCTGGAGGATTCAATAGAGAAATGTGGATTTTTGCAAATGTGCTCACTTATCTGGATTATCTGAAGGGACTTTGGATGGCAGCTTTTCAGTCTGTCAGATGCTTTTTCCCTAATTTCTCTGAGGACGTATTTTGCTCTCATACCAGTTGGCCACCCTAAACCATGCTTAGCTGTTTGAACCCCAGTGACATTTTTAAAGCAAGAGCATTTCTTTTCAAGGCAATTATTTTTCTCTCTTAGAAACAGCTTTCTAAAACAGAACATTTTCACGGACAAAAATACCAATACTAAAAATATTTGAGGGGACAGGCTGAATATCTCATGCCAAATTTCACCAGAGTCCTTAAAATTTGTATGGGAGAATTTCCTAACACAAAAGGTATTGCATCCAAGGAAGGATCTGGTGACTTGTGCACACCCTTGATGCTGGGATGGAGCTGGTCTATCCAGCTGCAGCCAGCGCTGTTGCCACTCACTTATGTGGTTAAGGCATTTAAAATATCAGAAACTGGAGACACAGCAGAAGATACCGCAGGTACAACCACGATACCAGGGCTGGAGGAAAAAAAACAGAGAGAGGGGAACCTGCAGAGCCTGATCTGCTTGTGCCCACGACGGGTGCGAGGCACCCGGTTACACTCAGCGTACTTTCACGGGAGAAAAATACGGGCTTTTTAATCTAGCAAGAAAAGCCTAACAAGAACAAATGACTGGAAGGTGAAGCCAGGCAAATTTGTATTAGGGAAAAGAGGGGGTCCAATTTTTTAAAGGCTGAGGCTGATGAGCCATTGGAATGAATTATTAAAGGCAATGATGGGTCTTTCTTTGCTGATGTCTTTAGATAAATGTTGAATAGCTTTCTGGACAGCATCCCTGGCCCAAACACAATTCATCAGGCTTTATTGGTGTGGCTGGACCTGATCCATAAAGGAGTTACATCCTTTATGTGGTTATTTATGACCTCATGTACCACACAACTACACAGGCAGGACATGGGGGTTTTTTTTGTTTCTTTTTGAAGGAAATACGACTGCATGATCCTGCCGCTCACTTTTGAACTACCAGGGCCGAAGGGGTTAATCGTTTCTCTGTGACAGAGGAATAATTTTGAGTGTTGGTCATGCAAACACACTGGGGTTAGGAGAATGAACTATCAAAAACTGTCAGGGTATGAATAGAGTTATCATATGAATGGATTTGCCCCTGGAGATAAAGGCAGCACCGAAGGCTGCCAGTGAGGCGAGCAGGGACTTAGGCGAACACAGGACCCGACCGAAACAAAGAGCAGAGGTGTCAGGATGTCTTGATGAAACCGACGCTCCCGGGAGTCCTGCCCGCCGGGACCCGCCGCCCGATCCCAGCAGGATGTGTGGGACAAGCCGCTCTCCCTCCCTTCCTGGCTGAGCATCTTTTGGGACCAGGGTTCGTTGTTTTTGGTTTTTTTTTTTTCTTTTGGATAAAATATTTTTCTAATCATTTCTCAGCAATCGAAAAAATAGGGAAATCCTTCGTCCCTGTAGTAATTCATTGGGTTTTCAGTTGTACTTAAATTTGGTTTCATCAGATCTAATTCCACTGTCACCAAAACGGGTGCCCATTTATTTTCACCATAAATAAACCCCTCATGATTTCAGAAAACAAGAATTCAAAGAGAATTAAAAAAAGCCCAGAGTAGGAGCATTTTCTGCACTGTTGTGATATTTTTCTGCAAATTTTGGGGTTTGATTTTCCAGAAGTTTGATAAGCTATTAATACAAGCAGGATGGAAATGAAGACGAGACCAGAAACATGTCCCCAGGAGCCTACATAAAATCATGCAAGTATTTGCTTTATATCATTTTGGGAGCAATCAAAAAATTACACACCCCAAAAATGTTGTGGGTTTTTTTTTTGCAAACGTAACCCAAACCAATTCCCTGTTTTAAACTAATGCTTCTCTAACCCCCCATCACCAAAAGTCTGCATACTTAAAAACCTCGTTTCCTATTCTTACAGAGGAACACGGTATCCTCACAGCCTTTTTACAACTGAAAAAGCTATTTCCTCTCCCTTTCAGAGATTTGGATCTCCCGCAGCCCTGACTTCGGCATTGCTGCAGAAGGGGTAGAAAAGTAGCATTGAATAAACGGGGAGATGAGTTTTTACCTCTTTTTCTGTTTGAACAGAGGGGCAATTAATGAGATTACAACTGAGAGATTAGTGGGGGAGGTTGCTACAAACCCTTCCGTTTCGGCAACGCAGCAAGCTGCTGGGTTTTCCCAAGGACCCTAGTTCTCTCCAGTGCCCCATCCCTGTTTCAGGGAGGAACAAAACATCTCCATCACTGACCCCGTGGTGCGGGTAAAAGGCGAGCATCCCTATATCATCAGCTCTGCAGTCCTGCACTACGCTCCCTGTGTATCACCCTATCCCCAACACCCATTTGCCTCGGCCATCCCTATGTGCCCTGAAACGCTGATGGAGATGTCCCTGGGTCCCGCTTTCCTGCTGCACCATGTTCCCCACCCAGGTACCACCTCACTCGTGGGCCATGGTGTCCATGCTGTGATGGGGAGGAAGGTCGCCCACCTCACGGACGCAGGGCAGAGCTGAGCCAGAGGCACCACCTGGAAGGGAGCAGACCCCAGCAGCAGCATTTGAATTGCCATTTTTGGGCAGAAATTACTATTTTGTCACTCCCTGTCCAAGCTCCAAATGTGGTAATTTCTGCTTATCTGATTTTCCTTCAATACAATAAAGATACTTCATATTTTATTATTTAACTTCGATTCGTTGTGTCATATAAAATATCTGCTTTAATATTTTTGCCTATGCAACTCACCGTGTAATAGTGCAAACATTTTAGTCTATCTCATTATCTTCATATTATTGAAAATATTTTTCTACTTCCCTGCTCTAAAGCAATTTAACAATTTCAGACAAAATTTTTTCAGTGCTCCAAATGAAAATATTTCACATCCTGCAAATTTTCATCCACCTACAAAAAAAAATCTGAGTTTTGGCTTTCAATGCGTTTTGCAATGGCTGCCGCGCTGAAATGTGGGGATTTCCCACAGAATGGTGATTCCCTTTTTTCCTCCCGTTTCCAGGGCACCCACTGCATGCAAGACTGAAAGGAACAAAAAATATAAGCTCAAAACTTCTTGGAACAAATCTTTCAGGAAGGAGAAAGGTACTGAGAGCTCTTGGAAGGGGAAGAAAATCAGAGTGAAGCCATTTCTTCAGGTTAATATACATCTTTATATACCAATTGCCTCCCAATACGCACATGCAGAGTGCAGCACGCACTGGCCTTAAATTTGCTTTCCAGCTGTAATTTTCTACCCTGCAGCTCTCAAACGAGCATTGGGTTTGCTGGGTAGCGTGGCCAGAGATGCATGGCAAGAAGCAGACTGTGGCTGTGGCAGCAGGCAGAGATCACGGTCAGCAGCAGCAGGGCACCTTTGTGCACCACGGCTACGCCCTCACACCGTGTCTGCACGTGCCATATGCTGTAGAAATGGGGTAGCAAAGCCCAGCACAACCAGAGTGCAGGAGACACCAGGGCTGTGCTGCGCTTTGCAGCATCTCTCCACATTTCTAGTCCCATCCCAATGGCAGGGCACTCAACGACCAGCACCACAACCGCCCCGGCACAGACGCTGCCACCAGCCCATCCCAGCACCCTGAGGTACCAGGCACTGGTAGGAGCCTGCAGCCACATCCCCAGCTCCACTGCCCATATCACAGGGCTGGGCTGGCACTGGGCTGCCCCGTGCCACCACAGAGTAGTGCCCCAGTACCCGTAGAGCATCCTTGTGGCAGCGGACGGAGCACCACCAGCTTTCTGCAGGGTCCCACACACTGTCCTGATGCCACCCAGCACCTTCTGCCCGGTCTAACTCAGATCCAGCCTGTTTGGTCTTCCCTGGAGCCTGGTGCATTCCCAGCCCCACGCATCCCCCTGACCAAGGCTGTTATTGACACTAGCTTTCCTTTCCAAAAAGTCTTGCGGGAAGCCCAGGTCTTTCCCAGCCGGTGACAAGCAAGCAGCAGTCCAGGGCCTGGCTGTCCATACAGATGCCATAAAACCCACTCCAATAGCCAGCGATCTCCTCCACAGAGGAAAGCAAAGAGGCCCCAGCCTCGCTTGTCCATGCCCAGAGTTAGCCGAGTTCAGGCAGGGCTGCTTGGCTTTGCAGGGCTGCAGCACCAAAAGCAGCACGAGCAGCATCCTGCACTGAACTCTGTCCAGGGCTCGGGGCACGGGGCAGCTGCTGCACCACGGCACCACGGAGAAGAGGACGAGCAAGGGCTGGGGATGTCAGAGTGCTGGGGTCCCATCCTGCACCCACACAGACCATCCCCAGCAGTGAGAGACCCATGTATCACCCTGCAAGGGCAGAAAAGCTGGTGAGAAAAGGAGTAAGAGTGCCAGGAAGTGGGCAGCTGGCAGAAAACAGGGTTACGACCAGCAAATAGATGGAAACGGGTAACACGGGTGAGAAAGACAGGCTGGGTGGAGGGGAGGTGAGGGTGGGTGTTGGAAGATGGCTGTAGGCACAAGGACCCTGCCCGGCAGGGTGCTGCAAAGTGCATGAGGCATCGCGGTGCCGGCTGGTGGGCCTCGGCATGCTGGAGGGATGGCAGGGATGCAGGGGCAGGAGAAGGGAGGGATGCCACTGCCGCCACCAGGCAGGGACACCGGCACCGGAGCTCGCTGCAGAGGGCTGCACCATGCTGGCCACGGCTCTCAGGCATAGCAGAAGGGAGGAAGGATGCTGCTGCCGGTGCCAAGGACACGCTCGGGAGCGGGAACGGCAGATCTCTGGGTGATGAAGATCAGCAGAGCTGAGAAGCAGCCGTGCTGCCGCTGCCAGTGCGGAAGGAGGCTGGTGAGCGGGTGGGTGGCAGGCAGTGGGAGCAGCGCTGCCAAAGCCGAGAGGGGCCGAGATGCCGGAGCAAGGTTGCTCTGCCGACAAGGGCTGGAGATGAGTGCAGCCGGCAGCGGGGCAGAGTGGCTGGGCGGACAGAGCAGGCCTGGCGTGGCTGACACCAAGAGGTCGGGAGAGGGTCCCTGGCTGCATCCCTGCTTTCCACTTCAGAAGTTTCCAGCCCTTTCCCTTGCGACAAGTTTCCCACCCAAGTGCCCTTCCAGCTCCCTGCACCCTCTGCACGCCTTCCCGTGCCCACTCGCTCGCTCCATCACAGCCCATGCCGCCCGGCCAGCAAGCATGGCCTCGTGCTGCCGCCAGCTCTGGTGATGGGGATCGCCATGGCCGAGCTGGTGCTCGTGTCCCTGTCCCCCCTGCAGCCACCCCCGCACGCTGCAGCAGAGCCCTTGGAGGGGAGACCAGGCAGAGCTGGCAGGCACTGCTGCAGAAATGAAGTCCTCCTGCCCAGCTCCGAAGTTCAGCCTCTGGTGCAAAATCTCCAGGATCAGCAAACTCAGGCAGGCAGGAACCTGGAGCTGCGTTCCCGTGGGAGCAGGGAGACGCTAAGCCCGGCACAGCGAGCAAGCCCATGCGGATGAATCCGAACAGCTGCACCGATCCTGCGGGTCCCCCCAACACTGCCCTGTCGCTCCAGGGCCACCCCGGTTCCTACCTTCGCTGGTAGTGGCGGAGAGGCAGGCAGCCAAAGCGATGACGATGGAGAGTGAGGATGTCAGATGCCCCTCTGCCCATGCCATGGTCCGGCGGGGCCACCAGGCACAGGACAGGGCCACCTCGGTCGTCCCAGCACCTCTGTGAGCGAGCGCCCGGAGCTACGGCACACGCCGGCTAATGCAAAGGCACTTTGCGCACATTGCTCGCATCCACACAGGCGAGTGGCTCGGCAGGGAGGGAGCAGCCTGCCTGTCACCGCTCACAAGCCAATGGGGTGGGTGGGCTCTGCAGCGAGCCCCCCTTCCCGCACCACACGCGCATGCTGTACCCAGCCCAAGCATCCGGACGGCGGGCTCTCGCTCCCCCCTGCCACCTGTCCTCCCTCCCTCGTGATGCTCGAGCAGCCCCCACCGCTTCTCGTGCTCCCTGTCCCTCTTCGCTACTCTTGTCCGGCTGCTGCGAGAGCCAAACTTGCAGCGCAGGCTGTCGTCCGGTGGGAGCTCTGTGTTTGGTCAGGGTCAGGTGTGAAGGGAACAGAGTTGCCCTTCAGGTGTGGAAAGAGAGGAAAACCTCTTGCACATGCTCCGCTTGTGTGTCTGGGGCCGGAAAAGACAGGCAGAATCCCCCCTCTTGATGCTTTTCATGACATGTCATCCTGGGATAGACACCCTCCACTCGCCCTTGAGCTGGGGCCGTAGGAGCAGGGGACGACAAGGCCAGGTCTCACAACACCCAGCCTGTTTACAGCCACACTGGCCACCTGATACAGGGCCAGCCCCTTCAAAAGCAGAGTTTGGTAGGACACAACAGTCGTCCCAGGGTGGGCAAGGCTGGGCAAGGGGGCCCTGTGACAGGTCTGGGCTGCCTCGGGAGCACCGAGCATCCTCCCCACAGCTCTACTGAGGAAGCCTCTGCACCCTCTTGCTTGAAGCCGCCAGCACTGCCGAGCTGGGTGAGTACCTTGCTCAGCATCAAACACTCGGCATCTGTCAACAGACCCCCTACAGTGGCCACGACTGTTTTCCCATTTAAATGCTGAACAATCACTAATACACAGATTCACAGAATGGTTAGGGTTGGAAGGGACCTTTGGAGATCAGGGTTGGAAGGGACCTCTGGAGATCAGGTTTGGAAGGGACCTCTGGACATCAGGGTTGGAAAGGACCTCTGGACATCAGGGTTGGAAGGGACCTCTGGAGATCAGGGTTGGAAGGGACCTCTGGAGATCATCTAATCCAACCCTGGCCAATACCTCTAGTCCAATACCTGCCCATGGTAACAACAGATGCTGACTCCCACCTATGCCGCATGTGATAGGGTTTTTCGCTCTTCCATGTGCTCATGGCCAGGGGACCAAGGTGTGACTGCAGCCGTCCCCTGGCCCCAGCCACTCACCCCAGGGAAAGGCACTTGAGGGAGAACGGACATCTCTGTTGACTGTCAGGCCATCCCTTGAAAAAAGCTCACCCCAGACCTGTTCAGTGGGCTCAGGGGCAGGGAATGTTGCACATCCTCCATCCCACTCTGGATCCCAGCGTGTTCCCTGGAGATGCTGGACCCCACACTGGGGCACCCCATAGCACTGCCAGCAGCTTCGTATGTCCTGGGGTGAGAGGTGCTCCCTGCCCATCTCACAGCGCCTGGTATCAACAATTCCCCATTCAGAGAGGATGAGGATTGTGCCTGCAGGGACACGCCTGCACCACTCATCACCAGGACCTGGGAACAGCCCGGGGCATGAGATCCCTTCAGGTTTTTTGCTCTGCCTGCCTGGGAAGAGAATTCCATCTGGAGACAGTGCTGGAGAGATCCTGTCATCAGCAGTATCATGGGATGGGCTCGCAGAGCAGCTCAGGCAGGGATATGGCTGTGGCTCGGGGAGGACTCCAGCAGTTCTCACTGCAGCTGGCGGAGACAGAGCGTTGCTGTCAGGTCAGGGGTGCAGCTAAGCAGCAGTCCTTGCAATGGGTCTTGGAGCAAAGGGGTAAGGGCTGATGCTTTCCCGAACAGCACCAGAAAGTGACCAGCAAGCCCCAGAGCAGCACTGATCCATAATGGTCGCACCCCTGCAGCTGGTGGGAGAGCTGATTTTCTGCCAGCTATCGCATTGCTACTCCAGCACAACAATCTCCTTGTGCTGAAAGGGCTTGTCACAGCTCAGTGCTGGATCCCTCAGATCTTTGTCACCCCAGTGCCCAAGCAGAGCCAGGCATGCCAGAGGGACACCATCCACACTGCCATCATCTCAGTCCCAAGCTCTGGAAATGAACCTCTGGGGCAGAAGCAGCCAGCTTTGGCCTTGCAGTACTGAGTGATGCTCTAACACAAGGGGTTAACCCTGCAGACCTCCAACACAACTCAGGCACCCACATGGGCTCTCCAGTCCCCTGGTGCCATTCTAGTCCCACATGTCCCAGGAATGTGGGTCCTCCAGGTCTTGCAGAGGTGCCCAGGGGTACCAGATATTGCACCTCCCCACAGCTTTTGGCTTTGCCGTGACCCAGGATCCTAGAGAAGCTGCAGTGGCTGGGCACAGAGTGTAAAGTGGCTTTCCAGGAGCCAGGACACAGTGATTCCAGAATAGTGTGCCCCAAATACCTCAGAGGGAATGGGAAGCCTCTCAGATACTCTGTCAGCTTTGGGGAGAGAGGGTGATGTGTACTGGGGTGCCTGCATGCAGCAGTGTGTGCAGCAGGGTGCTGAGCCTTGGTGGAGGACTGTGCCAACTCACTGTGAACTGTGTACCATAACGCAGTACATGCATGCTACACCAAAAGAGTGTGGGGGTAGGGGCAGGCATCTTGGTTTCACTGGACACTTGGTTTTGCAGTCAGGATGTGCCCCGTGTGCATAATTGGTGCGTGCCTGGAGGCTGGGTGCTGTCAGGAGTGTGTGAGCTGGTACAGGATGCAAACACATGTGCCAAGAGGCTGGGATGCTCCTGTTTGGAAATGTGGACCCTTTCCATGCCATGATCCACGTACAGCCATGGACAAAATCACAAGACATCCCAGGAACCCCAAACAGCCCAGGAACCAGACACATGGAAGGCATCACGCCAGGGTCCCTGGCCCTTCTCCCCACCTGCATCCCTCCACAGGCTCCCGATCACCTCTCCCTGGCCTGAGCTGGATGGGGCATGACGCCCGCCCACCGGCTGCCTCCCTCATCTCACTGCATGCTGCTGCCTCCGCTCCTTGGTGAGTCTCTTGCCATTGCCACGTTCCTCAGACGTGGTCCCGCACCTGGCTGTCACAGAGATGGGGAAGATATTTATAGATGCTGCAGAGAGAGGAAAGCACAGCTCAACAGGGAGGATCAGTGAAGGAGGGGAGCCAAGCCTGGCTATAGCCCCTTTCAGCATGAGCCAGGTTATTGTGCATTTACCAGGGAGACCACAGCCTCCTCGCTAATTCAGCAGCTCAGACTTGTGTGGCTGTTGCCCTTTCATCCAGCTTTGCACCCAGAGATTGCCCATCATAGCCCTGCAAGAGCGAATCTGTGTCTGAGCTAGCAGGGAGGGCAGCCCTTCCTTTCTCCCATGTCCTTGCTCCTCCTGGATCGGGAAAGCAACGTCCAGGCACTTCTGCTCTCCTGTAGCATTCGCAGAGCCAGGTGCCTCCGGCTCGGGTCTGGTGTGGGCAGCGTGGGTGGCAGAGTAATTAAGGCACCACCTCCAGGAGCAGTGCCACTCTGTGTTGGGCCACCAGCAGACCCAGGAGCCCCCCCTACCATCCCCAAAGAGAAGAGGATGCTCAGGGTAGGGAGCAGAGCCATGCTGCAGGTCTCAGTAACCCCCTGACACCTGTCCTTCCGTCTGTCCCCTACAGTACATCGCTTTCCAGGAGGAGGAATGCCGAGAGATGGTGGGGCATGGGTGCCCCCCCCAAGCACAATGTGCATCCCTGTCCCGCTCACAAGGTGCCTGCAGGAGGAGGAGAAGGATGAGCTGAGCAGGTCCCCAAGCACTGGCAACGCTGTGCAGAGATCTGGGAGCCTCCTGGAAAAGTTGTATGCCACTGTGGGTAGGGGGACAGGCGTCCTGGGCAGCTTTCCCCACACAAATGGCCATGCACAATGCCCCCTCCATTTCTTGCACAGGCAACAACCCCGAATCTGAGGACCTTTTAAAACTGGGATTGATTAAACAAGTTGGGGTCCTACCTTCTTCCCCCTGCCCTGACCCCTCTGCCCTGGCCTCCCCAGCAAAGCCCTGGGGGTAGCAGGACAGGAGGAGGGTGTTGGATCCATGCAGGTGGTACATCCCCCCTCTACACTCTCACATAGCTGTGGCATCCACCAGTAAAACTTGCATTTGGTGCCCCAGCCGGAGCTATTAGCAGTGATCCTGAGTGAACTTCAGTGTACCCCATGTAACAGTGCATGTGGGAGACCTTTAAAACTGGCATCAATGATATAAACATGCTGACATGTTATCTACATCGATATAATAGTTAATCTGGAGCAATACCCATGCTACATCATTGTTACTGTCAGTCCTCGTGCTGTATCAGGGCTGGGACAGATTGCTCGGCAGCAGGGTCGAGCATCACAGGGACCGCATCTCACCTCCCTGCCTCCTGGGGCAGCCTGCACTGGGCTCTCTTCCCTCTCCAGTGCCCTGGAGTTTTCCCTTTCCTAATGTGTTGGGCCTCTTTTTCAGCAAGGTGCCTGCCCTGAGGAGCAGGTGGAGTGCTGCCTTCCCTGTTTGCCCCAACACTCCCTGGGGCTCATCCCCATCACCGCCTGGCCGTCAAGCCAGCGTCCTTCACGAGATGCCACAGCCGAGCATCCCATCCGGCCCCTCACCACAGCCAGGCAGAGGCTGCTGCTTCCCTCCCCGTTACAGCAGGCAGGTGCCCAGTTTCTTCCATCAACGTCAGCGGAGAGGGTCAGCCCTTGGCATCAGTTGTGATGAGGTACGACTGTTGGGAGGCCCTTGGCCAGCTGAGCAATCATCGCCCGATTAATTCAGGTCAAGGCTGGGGAGGCCTGCAATGCCTTTCTTCCTTGTCATTATCAGAAATGCTGTGTATTAATATCCTTCATATTAAAAAGAATAATCTTATCATAATTTTTCCTCATTGAAGGAGATGGTTTGGAATTGGAACTGAGACAAACACAAGCCAGGAGCACTGGCTGCAGAAGGGGAGAGTTTAAGAAAGGCCCTTTGGTAATATCCATCGTTCCCTTATCTGTGAGGATATTAAACGTATTGAAATGCTAAGCAGCTCTTTAATGGCTGTCTCTGATTTTCATTAAACAAGCAGGGGATGAGCAGGAGGGAAGGGGATGCAGCACTGTTCTCTCTCTAAGAAATTCTGATTGCTGGATATTAGCGGCATTAATGTTCTTTTATCCAAGAGCACCAGGGTTGTTCTTGCCTTCTTGCTTATTTTCTGTCTTGCTGAAGTGGAACTAAGTCCCTGCTCCCTAAGGTGGGCGCAGGGTTGCTACAAAGCTCTTAGGGACCAGGGTTGTATAGAGATGCAAAGCAGGGGCCTCCCAGGGAACATTGTTTTGGTACCGGCATCTCCAAGCCCCACCACGTCCATGCTGCCCAATAAGGAGACACATGGTCATGCCTTGACGGGGCAACCTGGTCCTGAGAAGAAGAGGGGATGGACAGTCAGAAGAAGTTTAGCCCAAGTGAAATCACCGCAATACCCCCAGGCCCAGGCTGGAAGCATCACTTGCAAACCCGACAATAGCGCAGCCCTTATCCTGAGGGATGGGGAGGGATGGGCTGCCCCATTGAAATGGGTATGGCAGTAAGTCCTGGCTATTCCCAGGCATCTCCAAGCACAGACAAAAATGTATCTGTGTCCTGTCTGAAGAGAGGTCTGGGGAACATCTCTGTCCTGCTCTGCATCCAGTGCTGTAATGACCTCAGGGACCATGCTTCAGCTTCCCAAATGGGGACATTGCTATGGGGAGCATTGGAGAAAAGCCATCATAGCAGGTAGTGCCACAGCATGAGCACTCAGCAGGGCTGGTGCCACACAAGGTCCATGGCAGGGGCTTTGGGGTGCTCTGCAGAGGGTCTCAAGCCTGGCCACAGTGCTGGCATGGCCAGCTGAACACTTGTGGGAGCTCCAACCCACACTCTGACACCAGACAAGGCTGTGATAGCCTTGAGATTTCTCTGCAGACAGCCCAAGCAAAGATGCTTTGCTGGCTGAAGAAGCAGAGATGCAACACAGTCAAGTCCAAGCACTTCAAAGACACATCAGGAAACAAAACCCATGAATCAGGTGCTAAAATGGCACGAGAGCCACAAATACACCTCGCTGCTCTTAACATCTCTCCTTTGCCTTCCAATTTCTAACCCTGGCATGCGTGCGGCTCCATTCTGCACAGTCAGAGGCCAAAGGCTTTGCTGTTATAATCATATGCCTCCAGGAGCCGGGGCTTGAAAGCATCCGAAAATAACACAAGGCTGCCCATGGTATTGTGAGAGTCAGCAACTGTGGAGGAAGGCAGTGGACCGGTCAGCTGAAGTCCCCTCTCCCCATCCAGTGCACATGAATTTGGAAAAGAAAAGGACACGGGGACAGTCCTAGTGCTCTCTCTCGGGAAAGGCTGGTACAAACAAACAGAAATTAGCTGGAGCTAATAAAACAGGGGCCGCCACTAGCCCAGGCAGCACTGCGTGTATTTAATCCCAGTCTCCAGAGCACAGCAGCTCTGATATTGCCGGAGGGAATGGCTTTGTGGGATAAGCAGGTGGTTTGAAATGCTTAGACTTCAGGAAAGCACAGGGTCCCTGCAGGACAGCTGAGCCTGCAACCCATTTCACTGACCCCCGCCGCATGGGACCCTGGCATTATCCTGCTCTGGGGCATCCCTTGCATTTCTTGAACCCAGCTTGTGCCTCTTTCCTCCCAATTTATTCCACACCTTTTTCTTTGCTCCCCTCTGTCATTGCTCTTTTCTTTCTTGTGCGTGGCTTGTTCTCTCCTGTCTCCGGGGCTTTATCCCACATGGACAGATGAACTGCTTTGTGTCTGCCAGATGGTGGTGGCACCTCAGTCCCCATCTCCTGCCACCCACTACCGCCTGCGCTGTTTGCACAGCCGGTCACTGCTTTGCTCCCCGATACTGGCTTCATCTTTACCGTGCCTGCATGAGCAGGCTTCTCAAGTAGCAATGAGTCAAGTGCTGTCCAAGGCACCCAAAAACCCCATCAGTTGTGCTATGGGATACAAATCCTCCACAGGATCAAAGGGGGCACTTCCATTGTTGTTTCTTCTTGGGGTTCCTGGACCAAAAGTCAAAACTGTGTCTGGATGCTACCAATGAGATGGAAATCAAAGCAGAACAACTCACACCAGTCACCTCCAGGTCCTGCAGCCTCCCTTGGAAGCACATTACAGCAAATCTTACCCTCCAGCATCCCCAGGCTCTGCCACCTGAAGCAAAAGATCTCTGCTTGGCCCCAAACCCTGGTGCTGTCTGCATACCCACAGGATGGGCAGAGAAGACCCCCAGCTCCATCTCAGTCATCCTCCGCACTGTCAATAAAATGCACTGATAGCTGCCTGAACTGCCGGCTTTATTTCAAGAGCTTTGTTTCTGCTGGAAGTGGAAATCTCAAAGAGACTTAATTATAGAGCTGGGCAGACACAAGCGTAATCCTTTTGAAAGCTTACAATGAGACACTCTCCAAAATTAATTTTGACACTGCAAAAATAACCAAACAAAGCTCCATTTAAATGGGGTGAGTGATCAAGGAACAATACTGAAACAAACGGGAGCACCCACAGCCACTTCAGAGCTCAGCCAGGGTTGCCCCTTTGCAGAGGGGGGCACCGGTCAGGCACAAGGTGCCAGCATATCGGCTCCGTGCCAGCAGTACCTGGGTCCCGCTTGCCTGGGCTATGCTTTCACAGAGCTGGGCTCTGCCTTTGTCTTTTATCACCTTAGGAAATTTGGGAACAGGTCACCAGCGTGCAAAGGCGGGGCTGGCAATGGCAAAGGGTGATCCCAAGCCAAGATCTTCTCCTCCAGTTTGGGTTGCACATCCCAGGATCCCCAGCTGCAGTTTCAGGTTTAATGTTTACTCTTTCTGATGATGAAGCCCAGCTGTGCCAGGGACCTTGCCACCAGCTGGGACTATTTATTACCCAGCATAGGTGTCTGTGTACACAGTTTAGAGCCTGCCTCCTACCCAGGAGCCATGTTCCTTCATGTGGGATGTTGGATGTAGGACTATTTAGGAAGAACTGGAGCTACCCACCCATCGCTAGTTATTATACAAAGTTATAAATAACTTGGTTACCTTTGGTAACCTTGTAGAATTGCAGCCTAATTTCTTCAAGCATCCACCTCTCCACCTTATTTCACTGAGATTTAACTCCCTGTGGGGTGCAAGGGGTCAGTGAAAAGCCCTTAATTAGTTCAAGGGTCAGCAAAAGATGAACAAACAAATGGAAGTTTTGTAAAGAATGTGTATTTAATTAATACTGTCTCAGGAAGTAATTAACAGATTCACTTGGAAATTGTCAGGAATATAATCTATGTTTCAAGGGTAGGCGGTGAAGGGTCAGGGAGGACATGCTATGTGTTTCACATGGAGAGAAGGACTCAGATCTGGGAATCAGACGTAGACAAAACCGAGCCTTTGGCTGGTAGCTGAGGCATCACTGTAGGAAGGACCACACATGACCATGCTGTTGCTGCAGCCGGAGGCAGTGAAGAAGCCACCTCTCTCTTCCAGAGCCTTGCTTGCTCAGTGTCAGCAGGAGGCTGTTTGCTGCTCCCAAAGCTCAGTGCAAGCAAGTCCAAGCTGCACAGAGGAGCAAGGAGCCTTTTAACGCAGTCGCTGTGCTTTAGAGAAGCCAAGGCTGGCAGCACACAGCATCACTGGGCGGCGCTGGCTGCCAACCCACCGCCTCGTTACAGCTAAACCAGCCACGACACTGCTGTGTCATCCCACAGCTCCGGGTTTAGACCTCAACTTTGCCCCTGGATAGAATTCAAGGGCTTGACCAAAATGTGTTGTGCTGCTGCCTGCTCATCTGAAGACAGTGGCATCAGCAGGCAGGTCAGCAGCAAGAGGTCCATCCTGAGGACATTGCAGTAAAGCTCCTGGCCCATTGCTGGCAGCTTCTGCATGGGCCCTGCAGTGGTGTCTGAGGTCCCATGGGGCACCAGGCCCTGGCAAGAGACCATCCACGGCAAGGCAAGACACTGACTCCTGCTTGGGCATTTCAAGTCCAAAGAAGGACAATGAAGCTGGTGAAGGGTCTGGAGAACAAGTCTTACGAGGAGCAGCTGAGGGAACTGGGGTTGTTTAGTCTAGAGAAAAGGAGGCTGCGGGGGACCTTCTCACTCTCTACAGCTACCTGAAAGGAGTTTGTAGAGAGGCAGGTGTTGGTCTCTTCTCCCAGGTAACAAGCGATAGGATGAGAGGAAATGGCCTCAAGTTGCACCAGGGGAGGTTTAGATTGGATATCAGGAAAAATTTCTTCACTGAAAGGGTTATCAAACATTGTAACAGGCTGCCAAGGGAAGTGGTGGGGTCACCATCCCTGGAGGGATTTAAAAGAAGAGTAGATGTGGTGCTTAGGGATGTTGTTTAGTGGTGGACTTGGTAGTGTTAGGTTAATGGTTGGACTCAATGATCTTAAAGGTCCTTTCCAACCAAAACAATTCTATGATTCTATGATCTCAGCCCACCAAGGCACCACCCCTAAGACCACATCTTCTTTCCAAGTTGTCTTTAGAAATACTTCTCAACAAGCTAGTCATTCTCCTTCATAACAGTATGGCTAGGATCTCGAGATGCTCTAAGGGAGTATGTAGGCAGTAGGCTCCCTTTGAAGGCAGCTCTGCTGCCAGTTGCACTTGACCTGATTGAGTCATGCCCTGAGGGTCTCATCCCAATCTAGCCACTGAAAGCTTTGCAGTAGACTCCATGCTCCTTGTTCCTCTCATCTGGCCATGCAGGAGGACATCCCCTAACATCTTCCACTCCTTTGGTCCTCCAGTTACAGCACTCGAGTCTTGGGACACTTGACTAGGTGATGATGCTAGCAGGAATAGGTCCTTATCTGGTCAGTGGCCCACTCAGGTGACATGCACATGTAGCAGAGAGAAGTCTCTTCACCACTGTCAGAGGCGGCTCCTTTTGTGGAGATACTTTCTGGCTTGCTCTGAAATGTATGTGTTCAAAGTAAAGCCAGTTGCATTGGCCTGAAGATTTAGAGTCTATCTGCCTTCTGCTGCAGCACTGTCCTTCACTCCTTTGAAGAAATCATCTGCGCTAATAGCATGGTCACCTTCTTCTTTATCCTTCCCGTGCATCTGCTGGTGCTTGCAGACTCCTGCATTTGCTGCCTCTCCCCAGTACGCAGAGCGTTCTGCTTTCACCGCTTATCACAGTACATGCAGCATCCAGGTGCTGTGCTGGCTTCATTCCTGCTTTCAGATCCGCTCTCATCTCTGCCACGGGTCACTCTGGTGGTGTCAAGTGTTTTCAACTGTGTCTGTGAAGGCTACCTGCTACTCACCCTTCAAAGTTGTCACTCTGGACAGGGTGACTTCTGCTGCCTGGCAAATTCTAATTGCACTGCCTGGAGTTAGCTCTGCAACCAGACCTCCCTCGCTGTCTCTGTCTCTCTCATTTGCCTGTTCTCCAGCCGCAGATCAGTCACTAGCTCTTCTGAGATTTCTCTTTCTTTCAATCCTCTCTGATTAAACCATGTCTTTTATACGTTCCATTTTTTCCCATGGTGCTCCCGTGTGCCTCAGATTTCTGTGCCACGCTTCTGTAATTAGCTTCCTCGGCCTGAGTCAACTGAAAGCTACCAGAGAAATCAAACGCTTCAAAACCAGCCGTGTCAAAAATAAGGCTACTGCCTTGACACCTTCCTTTTTACTGCAACCTATTGCTTACAGTGGCTATGAGAAAAGCTGCTTGAAGCTTCTTCACCATGCCAGGGAAGACCAGCTCCAGAGGAGCTCTAGCATCCTCCTGTGGACCAGTCTGTACTAAAGCAGCTGGAGGAGAAGGGTGAGAGGAGAAACACTCATACAGCAGCACAAGTGACCAGCAAACTCACCCATGGTATGGGACAGACGCACCACACCTCTCTCTTCCCAAGAGGATTAAAACTGCATCTTTTGCCTCTCCAGATTATGCCCCAGCCTTTGGCAGGAGATTTTTTCTCCCAGGGTGCATGGCTGGACACACCTTGGTCAGTGCTTGCATGTAGAGATGTGGGCCCTGAATACAGAGCTTCTTGCAGCAGATCAGCCTCCTGCAGGGCTTGGACAGACAGATTTGTCCCAGTAAGGTCCCTGAGAGGTCAGGCATGAAGACCAAACTCAGAAGATGGCTCTGGAGTTTGGATCATGCCTGAGAGTTGCACCCCAACCCTGTAGAGAGTCAAAATTTTGACGCTTCAGCTTTTCCCAAGCTTCAGAAGACTGCAGTCTGTCTCAGAATTATGTCAGGTGCCTTGGACTGGGGAGGTGGATTGCACCAACCAGACTGGTTTTGTGGTGCCAAAATCCTACTAAAGATGTTGCCTACATGGCTGAGGTGCTTTGAAGTGAAGTGTAATAGGCTCTAACCAGCCAAGTAAAAATTATATCTCCCTGTTTATTTGGGAAGCTCAGTCTTTCACAGCAGAGGGTCCATAACACGACCAAGGCTGAGGGTTTCCAGATCATTTTTCTCCTCTACCCAGAAGAAAATGTTGCTGCTCCAGAGGCTAATAAATAAAGTGATTGAAGATCTCAGTGCACCAAAGAGGAGGGAACTGGACTGAGACGACAAGACTGCCTTTGCACAGCAGATGGAGACCTGGGTCTTGTTCTATCCTTTGCTTGCAGGTTTACACCCCAAGTCTTGCCTTGCCTTAAAGCCCAGGCAGGAAGATGTTCTGGCTGGGCTACCATCTCTCAAGTACTTCCACATGCACATTAAATGAAATGCCCTTGTCCTGCCCTTTGGGAGAGGTGTGACCCATGGGGTTGGAAAATCATCTTATGTGCTCCCAAAGACTTTGCAAGTATTTTACATGCAGCAGAAGAGAGGAGATGAAGACAACCCACATCCAGGATTGGCAGATGTCCTGAAGCCTGGGCTACAGCCTGGCACAGGGGGAATTGCACCCGGGTATCCATGCATGGGGCAACTTCCTGAATGGCCATGCTTGAGGAGATAAGTCCTAAACCTACGCAGGAACATTACTCCTGTCTAAATAATTTAGAGAATGTGGATTAGATGTACACATCATCAAGGCTCAGAAATCAATGAGCGAAGTCAAGGACTGGGCCAGGAACGATCTGCATGGGCCTGATGGATCCACTGTTCACATTGCCTTCCCTCCAGCAGAGCTGATGCCAGCATCCCCACCCCGTTGTCATCCCAGGGCAGCATGAAGGCACGGCAGTGCCTGTTACTGTGCATGGGAACAGCAACAGAGAGCAAACAGCTTTAGACTGAAGACAGAATTGCGATTTGGGATCAGTATGAATATCCCTGTAGCTCTGGGATTATCCTCAGCCTGTCCTACTTTGGCACAAATCCGTTGACCTTCCCACAGAGGCATTCCCCACTCCAATAGGTGGAGGGGAGCAACGACAGGGGTTGCTGGGGCTCTTTGGAGACACCCCACCAGCTTTTCTTAGACCCTGGGAAAGCAGAGAGGCACCCCCACAGCTCAGAGCACAGTGCTTCCAGAAACTCGAGGTCCCTGGTGAGTGGAGGAGGTGATGTTGGTAGGCAAAAGCAGCGCACCAGGAAGGGGCCACTGAGTCGTGCCATGGGTGCTGATCTCAGCTCACAGCATCCCCACACACACAGCAAGGTGGGAGGTTGAGGACCCAAGCGGGATGCGGACAAGCGTTTGAAGCACTGCAGTGAAATGCCGTGGCCCCCCCGTGCCCCCTTCCCCTGAAACAGACTGTCAGACCTCCACTGGAGACACTTGTCAAAGGCAGCGGGCTCCGGCGTCAGGTCAGGGTGGTGAAGACCCCGGGGATGGCCTGACAGACAAGTGCTAGTGTGCATGTGGAGTGCAGACGCCCGGGGTGTGTGCTGGGTCTGCGAGCATGCCCTTGCTGGCCCCATGGTCAGGGAGCACCCACCTGGGGCTGTCAGCAGCCCGTCAAGCTGGAGCGTGGGCTGGGGGCGATGCCAGCAGCCCCATCCAGACATGTCTGCACTCACTGCAAAGCAAACTCCATTGGGTCCCACAGAGGGGACCGGGTGCCCTGCACGGGGTGCCTGGGCACCTGGGATGCTCCCAACCCCATCTGTGGTGCAATGCCAGCTGCACCCGCTTGCCCTCTCGCTGTCCTTCCCCTCCTCACACACAGAGGTTGAAGGTCCAGCTCAGCAATCAGCCCGCGGATGGGTTTGCCCTGGGGCATTGCTGGATGCCCACCCTGGGGCAGCCCAGGAGCCAGGAGCTGGGAGGTCTTCGTGGGATGCACCCTCGAAGATGACAGCTCTCCAGCTCAGATTAGGGGGTTATCCCTTGTGCTCTTTGCTGCTCCAGCCAGGAATGAAGAAGATAATTATGAGCGATAATTTATTCATTAACGTTAACCCGTTAAGTCCGTCTAAGCCTGTTTCTAATTAGAAAACAAGGCCCAGGCTGCCTCTCCTTGGTGGTCTCTTTCCCTAAAGAGTCTTTTCCATTAGCAATGCCCACTGCTAAGCAGAAAGGGAGCCGGTAGGACCACTGCCCTCCCGCAGCCCAGCAGTGCTGGTGAGCTGGGGAGGTGGGGGCCAGCCTGGCTGATTCGGGGAACCCGTCAGCAGGGCTGTGCACTGCATCGGAGAGGTGCACAGGAGGCACCGAATTTCATTGCAGAGGGATGTACAGCTGCTTTGGGGTTTGCAAACAGGGGAGGCTGAGACAGGCCCATCATGGTCAGTAGCTGGTGAGAGCATGCCAGGATGATCCTGAGCCCCCGTGCCAGAGCAGCGAAGCTGGCATCGCTGCAGCTGGGTGCTGCAACCAGAGCAGAGCCCAGCATCCCGTCCAAAACAGCACCTACCTCCCTCTCCAGCGACAAGGAGCTGCGCTGCAGTGGTGATGCCCAGGGGCAACACCAGACCCACTTCTCCTCACCCCTTGTCCGCCCGCCCGCAGGACCACGCTGCAGGGAGAGATGGCTGGATATGGCAGAGCGGTGAGGGGCAGGGGATGAGGGTGAGCTGCCCGAGAGCCTGCCCGTGTGCAGGCTTGAGGCCACTGCAGTGCAGCCTGGCCTGGAGCAAGCTGCACACAGCTGCTCCACACTGCCGGGCCTCCCGCTGGGCACCAATCTTCATCTCTTTGAAATAAACATTAAAATACATGAGCCACACTCTCTGGCCAGGGCTCCCAGCACTGGATAATTGCTTCTTAAGTGCTTTCTAAACGCAAACTGCATGTCATTCTTACCACCACTGCCACCTCCCCTGCACCCTGCCTTTGATCTCCTACATGTCATGACAATATTGCAATTACCCCGTCAGTGTCGGGATGTGGAGGCGCTCCCGGCTGGAAAGCACAGGGATGTGCCCGACTGCAGAGTCCTGCCCTCCCGATCAATACATGCGAGGGGCTGGCAAGGGAGCAAGAGTCCTCCGAGCAACGTGCTGGCCAAGCCCCAGCCTGCTGGTGGATCCAGAAGAGCACTTGGGAGTCACGAGACAGGAGCACAGGTACAGATCTCCTTGGTTAAAGAGATGATGTGGAGCAGGCTGTGGCTGGCAAGCAAATGCAATGCATCCCCTCGCATCGCCTGCTGCATGAAACTTTGTGTGTGTGTGTGTGTTCTCCTTCCCCCTTGGCAAGGCATCTGCAAAGTCCACAGCCTTTAAAACTCAACCCCAGCTCCCTGCTCATGTATCCTTTTTTCCTGTGGCCCCCAAGCCTTAAACAACGCTGAAGCCCAAAAATCAATCACTTCACTCCAAAACCAATTTCTTTCTGACTTTTTGATTTGTGGGAAATGTTGGGGAGGAAAAAGAAAAAAAAAAAAAAAAGAAGGAAAAAAAAAGCCAGTATTATTCTGGATTGGTCCCAGGTGCTAATTTAAAAGCACTATTTCAGACCTGGCAGAAAGGCTGAACTCTGATCCACCTGCCTCATCCTGGGGACCTGCAGCTTTGAAGGCAGCAGCAGCCAGTGAGGCTTCCCCACAGCTCGCCCCGAGCTCTCTGCAAGCATCGCTCCTTGGTGCTGATGGGCTGCTGGTGGGGACCTGCCCCTGCGACCGTCCGCAGCTGCCCGGCCCCGGTGCCTGTGCCCCAGCCGGGCCATGGGGCAGGGAAGATGCTTCGCAGTGAGGTGACACAAGGCAGTGTTGTTTAGCGGAGTGTGGCTACAAAAATCTTAGGGGATGCCAGCGAGGAGGAGCAGCCCTCAGGTCTTCTCTGTCCCCACCTGCTCTGTCTGGCCCAGATGGGGACAGCAAGGCTGTCACACAAGTGGTCCCCAGGCAGGGACACAAATTCGGATGGGAACACTGCGCAAAGCACCTCCCCGCAGCAGCAGAGCCTGCTGGAGTGTGGCGCCTGCAGCCCCAGGAAAAAAAACCCAAAATGATCCTAATGGAGCTCTGCAGGAGCAGCGTGCATCACACGCGCACCACGCCACCGTCCGCAGCATCACCACCCACTGCTACTGTCACTGTCACCATGCAGGTGCATGGGTATGGGGCTGTGGATCAGCTCCTCCAGCAGCCTAACACCAGCTTCCAGTATGCCCAGTGTGCCCAGTGGAGCAGTGCCCCAGGGAGAGGGCACAGAGACCTGGCGGCTCCCCCCTCCCCAAGGACAGGACAGAGCAACTTCCCCCATCCCACCGTGAAGCCCCAGGAGCCACACGGCTTGCTGACAGTGGGGAAAGGTGACAGAAGGGACACGCTGAAAATATTATTAATACTGCTTTCCCTCCCCGTTTGCTCTGGGTGGGTAACTCCCTTCTGACCACTCCTAAAACCTACTGGGATCCTCTGGATATCACTGCCCACATCACACCCTCCTCTGAGCCTCCATGAAATGCAGCTGCCCCACATCTGGCTCCTCATCACCCAACACTTTTAATTTGGAGTACCCAACAACTTCTCAGGAAGTATTTTCCAACTTTCAGAACCCCTTGCCCAGTCGCACATGCACCGAGTGCCCAGCGCTCAGCTCAGCACTGCCTTCGAACTCACCCCAGCTTGCATTCACTGCCTTGGGGTGCAACCTGGTGGCAACATGGTGGGGTGGGAATGTGCAGCTGGCATGGGAGCACTCCAGTCCCCGTGGGTCTGTCCACCACTTATTGGGTTCATAGCTACTTTGAAAGGCATTTGATTCCCCACGCAGCCATTGCCAGAGGGAATCCAGCTATTTCATACCTGGCCAACTCATCAGCAACATGGCAGAGCCCTGTGGCCATCACCATGGCCTGTGTGACCACAAGCAGTCACAACCATGAACTGCTTGGCACAACACCAGAGGGAAACACCACACTAATGAGCTGCTGGGGATCACTGCCATTTTTGGAGAGCAAACAGAGCAGATCAGATATCCTGCCTTGCTTGATACTGGTGGGAAGGTGGAGGGAGATGGAGGCAGATGCAGGCGGCTCCAGCAGAAGCCAGCTGGTAGCTTGCCCTCTGCTTCCTGCAGCCCTGGATCCCACAGACAGATCACTTGAACTCTGCCAGAAAGCACTTTCTTGCATCTATTTGTAAGAAGGGCCCTTTCAGTTCCCTAGGCGCCTCTTGCTTTGTCAAGGGTGACTGGTGGATGTGTCTTCCCTGTCCCATTCATTATTATCTCCATCTCACCGTGTTCTCTCTCATTCATCCCCTCTCAAACTAAATAGCTCCTTTCTTCTCTCTTCTCATGTGGAAATCGTTCTCCACCCATTATCATTTTCATGATTTCACTTTCTGCTGTATCCTCTGTGATGAGACACCAGGACGCAGCGGTTCCCCGTGCATTTCTGGGCACGTGGAACATCTTCCTTCACGCTGTCGTGTCTTGTCTTAATGCATGTGGAAAAACTCATTTCCTCCCTGTTAGTGGCGATACCGTCCCCCGGTGAGAGCTCTTTGCTGCGGTTCCCAGGCTCTGTGTCAATGCAGGGGCATTGGAAACGCATTGTGAGGGTCTTGTTCCCAGCTTCAGATGATCCTCTTCTTAGCTGTTGCGTTGCCCTCTTTAATTTCCTTCTTTTCATCTTCTCATGTCAGAATAAGAAGATGCACCACATGTCTCACCATGGTTCCCCACCAATTTACTCCTGGATATCAAGGCTCAGAGCAGGAGCTCTGAGGCATTTCCACCTGTGGGTCATATGCAGTGTGGTCCCGTCTCAGCCACCAGAAAACTGCCAGCGTCATGCTAATAGCACTTTCTTCAGGCCAGGCTCACACTACGTGGCTCAGCCTCAATGGAGCAGTCTTGGGACCTGTCTCCCCTGCAGGGCAGCATCTCTCCTGACTGCGGTACAGCGGGCAGCCTTCCCCAGCTGTGGCCAACCAGACCGCTTGCACAGTCAGCTGCTTGCAGAGCTGAACAAACACTCAGGCTGGCACATTCCTGATAAGGCTCTTTTTTACTTTGCAAAACAATGTCACACTTCTTATCTGACACGAATCCGACATGTTGCTCCAGTAGTTATCCAAAGCTGCAGTTTAACCCTGGACACATTGGTGTGAACTCGGGTAATGATATCCAGAGCTGCCTCCAGCTCTGCGAGGCCTGTAGGTGTTACAGGTGCTCTGTCTCAGCAAGGTTAGTGGGATTAGACACACCACCCTCCCATGAGATGGTAGCTCAGTCCTGGAATATAAATCAGCCTCTTCTCTAGGCTGGTGTGTCACCTTTTTCACATGACCCCCAGAGCACGGTGCAACGCTTCACACTACGTTCCCCCAGTGACTAACCAAAGCACTAGCAATTGCAGCTGGTTTTTGGGGTCTTCCAGTTCATGGCCAAATGATTATTGTGTGGTCTCCAGGTCATGACCATATGTCACACCAAGCCTGACCAGCACCACAAGCAGAGCCTGGAAATGGTGGGGCTTACAGTGGCTGCCCCCCAACTATCCCCCTACCTCTCAGCAAAACTGAAGAATGAACGCACAGATTAACTCTTTCCACCTGTCCCTTTCCTGTAGAGCCAGGTCAGGTAACAAAAGGGCCACCACTAGCTGACCAAGCAGAAGAAAGCGCCAGCCTTGAGGACAGGCCAGGGAGATGCTGCTCTGCCTGAACACTTGCTGGGCTCAAGGAACCTTTCTGAAGGGCAGACCTTACAGTGGGGACTCTTATGGCACTTCACAGGTGATTAATGAGTCTAATGTGTGCCCCACTTCTCCACATGCTGGAAACAAACTAGACAGCTGTGTCCTACAAGCATCATGGGCAAGTAACCAGGCTAGACACAGTGGAGAAGGTGAACAGACTCACACTGTAGTCATTGGGATGAGTGCAACAGGGCAGTGACATCTGCAGTAGCATTGCCCCACTTGGCCAACCCACAGAGGTCCACAGGCAGTGTGGGGCCATGCTGGGTCTGCCCACAGATCCACTGCCACTCAGGCACTGGAGCAGGACATGCCCAGGCTGGAGGAAGGGAAGGGATGACCATGGTCCCATGGTCAACATTTGCAGACTGATCCCAGGAACCTTCTCAAATCCTGACACATCCCATAGCCACTGTCTGGTGACAGACCTTGCTGCTGGAGAGAAAACCCACTCATCCCCCAGGCTATGGTAGAAAAATGGGAATTTCCCAGGGTCAAGGACAAAAGGGTGGATGAGGACCCCAAACGTCAGCATTGTGCATAGGGCTGGGGCAAATTTCAGGTCTGATCTCCACATACCTAATGGAAAGCGATGCCTCCCTGCACAAGTTGTTCCACTGCAGAGGGGACAATCTCAAATGCACGCTGAGGGAGGCACGCAGATGCCAGCATAATTAGCCACAAAATAGACTTCTCAGTATCACACAATGACAAAGAAAAATAAAAAAGGCCTGCATGCTGATAATTCCTCAGCGCGCCTTGGTGACAAGGAACTGGGACAGACCTGAGCTTCCACTGAGCCAGAGGAAAATGTATTTTTAAAAAGCAGATTATCTGGTTAAACAGAGGGCAGGGGGCTGAGCCGAGAGATAACGGGGGTGTCTGTGACAGCTTTATTAGGAAGTGCCTAGTGTCGGAGCGATTTCATGGCGGATCTCAGAGCGGCAGACTGACTCCAGGAGCTGCCGTTGCTGCCATGGAGCCTCAGTGGCACTGTCACATGGGCTTAGGACAGCAACTGACCCCGGCTCTTTGCTGCAGGAGACACTGAAGCGGCAGGGATGCTTTACAGTGGGTCACCAGCCCGCGTGTACTCCTCAGGTACACCTGAGGGTGCCATGGGTGAGAAACGTATTCATTAGCCGTTGTTAGTAGCAGGATTAGCTCTGCTAATCTTAAAAGAGGGGCATGCTGGAAATACGGGGTAGTGCCGTTGCTTCTACCGTCGATACTGGCAGCCCTGGTCCCAGTAGCTCCCAGGCTCAGCAGGCGCAGGGTACAACCCTTCCTTTGCCTCGGAGCTGCCTTCCGGGACACTCTCACCTGCCAGCTCTCCTTGTCTTTTTGCGGGATTTCCTCGCTGCTCCTGTCTTGTTCCTTGCCATGTCATCTTCTCATACAGTGCAAAGGCCCCTGCAAGCTGGCAGGGGCATCCGTGCCAGCCGAACCCAGCCGAGGATAGTCCTCATCACATCTCCAGCACCTTCTGCATCCAGGGTCTGCAGAGATACCACCTCCAAGCTCTTTGGGTTCGGCTGCCCACTCTGGCAGCACACCATGACCCACACGAGCACCTCCTGGCACTGACTCCTGCAGTGCTGGGACTCCCAGAGATTTGGAGTGCACAGCTCCAGGGTGCATGGGCAGTACTTTGTTGGGATGGGTGCGTGTGCATGGGGCACATACTTTCCTTCTCCAGGCTCTTCTGCCAGGGCAGGGATCCAGCCTGATGTCAGTGTGGGATGGAGCACTAGCAGGACGCTCACCACTAAGAAACCTGAACTGGGAGTATCCCATTCCCAGGGACAAACTAGCAGGCAGGTGTACCAAAGAGCATGCACGAAACAAGGTTTTGCCAGTGTGATTCCTGGCCTAGGTCTCTGGGAGCAGCTGTAATCGGGAACGGGGGCACTTGAACCAGTCTCTAATCCCAGATTTTACATGAGCTGAACAGGTCCTGATCAGCTTGCCTGGGGTTTACAGTGGGATTGACAGCTGCTCACACACTGCCCGGATGCCTCGGCCAGCCAGGGCAGCCCCGAGTTGCTCCCGGCATCCGGGACAGTGCTTCCCTGTGAGAGAAGGGCAAGCTCGGATCCTGGGACTGGTGCTTAAATACGCCTGGCCATGGCTTTGTCCACGGGCATCAGACAGAGGATGTAAATTGGGGTCTCCAGGAACAAAAGGCTGCAGCGCCTCTGTCCCCAAAGCTGCCAGCTCAGCGTGAGAGGACTCCCCAAGGCGCAGGGGAGCCAGCGATGAAGCTGTCTCTGACAAGGGAAACTAAAGATGTAAGAGGGAGCATGAAATCATAGGTGACAACCATAACAGGGGCAGCTCCAGACATGAGAGGGGGAGCGGGAGCTGTGCTGCATCCACCCAGGAGGCTCTGCTGCCTTTGTAGAGAGAGAGGTGCATGTGGTGGTGGGTGGAGGACCAACGTACGAGATGGAGACAGACCCCACATCGGCCCCGCTGCCTGGTGGTGCTCTGTCCCCTGTCTTTCACCAGCACTGGGACCGGGTGACGTTGCCCCAGTCCTGGCAGTGCTGCAGCTTGAGGACTCCAGCTGCTGGAGCTTGCCGTTCACCCGTCTATTGCTGCGACCCCCAACAAAACACACTGAACGGCGAAGGGAATCACAGCACCCAGGGTGCAGGATTACTGGAGGGCAATTGCTGACAGACGAGCCCAAAACCTGCCTGCCATTTTCCCCTGCTGCAAGCGCTCATCTTCCATGGGCTGCCGGCCTGGGGAGCCGACTCAGACAGAAAACCCTTGCTAATTTCCCCGTGAAAGCATTTTCTGTGCCATTATCAGTTTAACCCGGATTGCCTGAGCCATTACACCGTTTGTCAAAACCCCCGGAGGTGCGGAGCGTGCTGCCTGTGCTGGCAGGGATGCTGCCCAGCAGCCCCCCATCGCCTCCTCCCACCTCCCAGCTCCACATCTCCCCTTTGTGTGCCTCTGCACAAGGGCGCCAGAATTTAGCCACCCTCTCTTTCAACTTTTCCCCTCTCTCCTTTCCCCCCCTCTGTAACAAATCAGTGAAAAGAGGGAAGAGAAGAGGCTCCAATGACAGATGGAGCTGGCGCTATCATCTCTCCTAACTGTCACCGAGAAAATCACACAGCAGCCACTGAAATTCAAATTAGAGTTTTGCTGAAGCTGCTAAAACTCATCAAAAGATATCTTTGAAGTCCACTGGCAGGCTGGTCATTTCTTTTAAATTAGTCCCTGTTGAAAATGAAATTGCAGGGAGTTGGTGTATTAGCATATTGGAGTGCGAGAGACAGCATAATGCTGCCTTTCCAGGGAGCAGAGACAGTTTGCTCCCGCACAAAGCCTGCACTCAAACTGGGCTCTTATTGCATTAGGATAAATGAACGAGTCATTTCAGAGCTCCCGATTAAGGGGGACAGGCTGGCACGCAGAGAGAAGACAGCAAAGACAGGTCAGTGCTGTTCCTGTGTTCGTGCCCTCGGAGCCAACCTCCTGGTCACAGCAGCGCCAGCCCGTGCAAATGAGGAGCTGCCTCATTAGCAGAGCCAGCTTGATGACGAGGGGAGAGGGTTCCTCCCCAATCCCAATCCAGGGACCAGTGGTTCCCAGAGTTGATGTGATGTGCAGGATGTGCAGCTCATCACAGCTCTCACTGGGGAGGATGCAGAGCCAGGATCAGTCCCACGAAAGCAGGTCCAGTCCCCTGAATGCCGGCTTTTTCCATGCTGTGCTTTCTTCTAGCATCTTCCAGACAGACCGGAGTCAGCATCCTTCTGCCCCAGAGGTAGCTGAGCCCCAAGGAAAGGCTCTGGAGACTCCCAGACCATCCCTGGAAAGCTGCAGCAGAGCCAGCAGAACCTCAGGGCAGCCACCTCTGATGATTTGGCACTGGTCTGAAAAAGAGTGTCAGTCCCATTAGTGGATCCTCCTAACCCAAACCCCAGGTGCCATGCATCTCAAAGGTGCCTGTCGGAGATGAGCACAGGCATTCATGGCCCCCAAGGTCCTCATGAGCCAAAGAGCACGGTGGGACTAAGGGAAGCACACAGAGACACTGGAAACCAGTGACTGGCCACAGTGGCCCTAAGAATAGCTGTAGCATCTCCCATTAGGGCATATTTCTCAACACAGACAAAATTGGGCTGACATCCAGCTCCAGTTCAGTCCAACACAGACATTTGCCCAGAAGTAATGGCCCCTAGGATGAGTAACAACACTCTTCTCCCAGGCTTTGCACCACACCATCCTCGCCTCTCCTGAGGGGCTAAGCACAGCATTGCTGCCTACCCAGGAGGTAGCCACTGTTGGCTCTTTCCCCAGCCCTGATAGTCCAAGGCATCGTTTCCTCTGCCTGCCCTGAATCTCTAAGCAGAGGTTTCCCTGTCGGCCCAAAACCTTGAGATGTCAGCTGCTTTTGGACAGAGCTGTTCTTTCATTACCAAGCTGATGTGATGGGATTTTGAGTGGCACTAGTTACACTCCTGTGTCTTTACACATACTGTCTTTGAGCCAAGAGCTATCGGCTGCAGATTTCACACAGCTCTGAGAAGGGCTGGGAGCAGGTCAGAGGCAGGAAGTGTGGCTAGTTCCCCTGTGAACTGCAGGAGAAGACAGAGCAGAACTTGCCCCAGAGCACATAACCTGTGACATTTTCCTGGGCTAATGCAAATTGCACCAACACAGATGGAGAGATGAGCTCCTGCCATCCCTAGAACACATGGCACTTGCTGAGCAGAGGCTTTCACTGCAGGTTTTGTTAGAAAGGTCGCTAGAGTCCAGGGCTGAATGTCTTTTCCAAATTGTTAGCTGCTTACTGTGGATTTGCCTGGATTTCTGACAAAGGGGCACAAGGACGCATGGATCCAATCTAAGAACTACACTATCAGGGTGCATAGTTTTTTCCACCACCTTGGTTAGTTCGTGGCATTTGGCTGCATTTCCCAGCCATGGTCGGGTCCAACACCAAAAGTGTCTGGATGGGGTGGGGTCTTTCTGGGGGTCATGCAATGTTGTGTATAGCCCACCACCCCAATTTCCAAGGCATGAGCAGCAAGCAGGGAATCATAGAATCACAGAATGGTTTGGACTGGAAGGGACCTTGAAGACCATCTAGTTCCAACCCCCTGCCACAGGCAGGGACACCTTCCACTAGACCAGGTTGCTCCAAGCCTCATCCAACCCGGCCTTGAACACTGCCAAGGAGGGGGCATCCACAACTTCTCTGGGCAGCCTGTTCCAGTGTCTCACCACCCTCACAGGAAAGAATTTATTCCTAATATCCAATCTAAATCTCCTCTCAGTTTAAAGCCATTCCCCCTCGTCCTGTCACTCCATGCCCTTGTAAAAAGTCGCTCTCCCGCTTTCCTGTAGGCCCCCTTCAGGCACTGGAAGGTGCTAGAAAGTCTCCCCGGAGCCTTTTCTTCTCCAGGCTGAACAACCCCAACTCTCTCAGCCTGTCTTCACAGGAAGCCAGTGCCAGGGTTATGACTATGTGTTTCTGCCATGCAACTCAAAAGCCAGCAGCCAGGAGGAGGACCTGAAGCCGCAACTGCAGTTTGCCAAGGGTCATCAGCCTCCAACCTGGAAGGAGAAGCAGTCCCCAGGAATCACTGGGCACATCCACCACTGTTGCTTTTGGCAAGCTGGTGGCCAGCTGGTCTGCAACTGGTGGTACCACATCCTGGTCACCTTGGGCAAGGTGCTGCGTGAGCTGGAGGTTCAAACCTCTGAACCTGGTTTTCAGTGTCTCACCTCATCCCCTTGCATTCCCCCAAAAACCCCTTCACTTTAGCTGCCAGCAGCCTGGACAGGAGAGCAGTAGGACTGACAGAGAGCCATGCCAGAAACAAATTTCTTGCAGCTCTGAGCTGTTAATTGCCCTGTCTCCAAGATGATGACAGAGCTTAGCTCCAATTGCTTTGCTTTTCCCACGGCAGGTCACCGTCCCTCTGCAGGCACTGGCAGTGCCAGCAGATGTGCCCCAGGCCAAAGGCAGCATCATCCTGCCCCCAATGGCAGAGACATCTCCATTGCTCATCCTGAAATCCAAAACCACTGGGCATCCATAACAATAGCAGCCGTGCTCCTTATTACTGTCATTGTAATCCTCAGCTCCCAAGGCACCGGCTGCAACAGGAGAGGCGGAGGCAGGGCAGGGGCCATTGTTCCCATATGAAACACATGGAGGATTGTTCCTTTCATCTGCTCCATGCGATGAGAGGAGCAGCTGGTGCCTCCTCTGATCCATCCCTGCCCCGTCGCCTCCTGTCTTGGCAAACACGTCCTGGCCCAGCCATCCAGCCAGGGCATAAATTGGAGAACGGAGAGGATGGCAGGGAAGGGGAGAGCCCAGACTTGGCAAGGCACAGCCACCGTCATTAACTTTTAATTGCGTCTGCCACTTCCTCTTAGGAAGAAAGGCTTTAAACGTCACCGTTTTCTGCTTTAATGACCTAAGAGGCAGACACGTGACAAGCAGTCCTTGTGTTGCAAGCCCAAGGCTGGGGAGGTTTCCTGCTCAGCCCTTGCACAGGGGGATTGCAAGAATGGGTAGGGTCACACCAGCCTGGGTGTCAGCTCCACAAATAACCCCTTTTACTGAGCCTCACATGTTGTGGAAGTCCTTTTTCAGGACATTTACCCAGTGATTTGGCAAGCTCGTGAGAAAGATGGGATTGTTTTCCTGTGGGATCACACGGGTTTGAGAAGTGTGTTGGAGGAGTGAGTGGGGAACACCCTTCCCAGGCAAGGACACGGCGTCAGTCCAGGGACCTGTGCGATGGCCACAATGACCCACGAGGCACTCATCAGGAAGTGATCTTGAGACTTCTCCACTGAAATCTGCTTGTTTTTACTAGAAAAGATCCTGTTGATAAACTCAAAAAGCAGAAAATTGATGTAAAACCTCAGTGGGAGACTGCATGAATGGGAAGGGGATTTCATTTAATGCCATTTCCAAGATGACCCCATCCACTCACCCCTCAGCACCCATATGTGTGTCCAAGTGGTCTGGCCAGGATCACTTGTGCATGACAGAGGGGACACAGGACATCAGTCAATGATCCTATCTCTAGCACTAGTGGTAACAAACTGGCTTTAACACCCTTTGGGAAGCAATGGTGATTACAGGTGATCTCCCACCTCGGGATCTTGCCTACTTCAGCCCGCACAGATCATGGGCCAGGTTGCTGCCCATTTCATTTATGTTTCTTTGTGTCTTTGTTCTACATGTCTATAGCCTTCATTTTGGAGGTCTTTCCCAGGACTAGCTCAAACGGACGCTTTTATGCCCTTGAAAAATCCTCCTTTCTCTGCTGCGGGCTGTTCCCCGGGGCAGGGCAGAAAGGCTGATTTTGCAGGAGGGGTATGGAGGGAGAAGCCCAGGTCTCGAACAGTTTGCAGCAGGGGTCTGGTCTGTGCCCTGTGGGGAAGGAAGAACTAGTTTGAATTTCTGCAGGCTGGTGAGGATTTACCATCTGCTGTGCCAAGGGGACCTTCAAACCAACACACGCAACCTGAAGACAGCATCCCTTCCACGTCTTGCTCAAAGAAAGGATTTGTCAGAGAGGCAAACATAGTTTCATAGTGTTCACAAAAAGCTTTAGCATCCGTTTGGGTTTGGCATCAGCCTGGGCGTCTGGTGGTAAACAACCCAGGGCCCACTGGGGCAGCTTGAGAGGCAGATATTGGGTGACTGCACCATGAATGCAGATATGTAACTAGAAAACAAAGATCTCTTTAATGCTACCCAAGAAAGGAGCCACATTCTCTGGAAAGAATTAATGGCAAGAGCAGCTCAGTCTGTGCTGGGCAGAGGGAATCACATGCTTGCCTCTCCCTGCTGGGAGTCTGACGTTTTGTCTGCATAGGGACAGTTGGGTCTGGCTTGACGGATGGCCTTGCAGCAAGCTCCCAGAGCTACGTGTCTCTTTGGGCTGGATCCCTGTAATGAAGTCTGACAGCACCACTCAGATCTGCTCTCCTGCTCAGCATTATGTTAATGAGGGGGCAGATGAAAAAGAAAACTACATATATCTTATTTGCCCATTCAAGAGATAAATAAACAACCCACTAACATGAGCAAGCAGAGTTTGGAACAGCTGGTGCAGAGCCTGATGCCATATAGATAGGCTTGTGCAGCACATCACAGCTCTTCTCACATGTACCAGGTCACTGTTTTCCATCCAGAAGCAGAAATAACATCTGCAAACAGCACGGGCCCAGCAAATGCCCCAGTCCCCACAAGTACATGAAGGACTGTGACAGAGTTTTCCATCTCCAACTAGGAGAAGAGGAATAACCTGTTGAAACACAGCCCAGCTCTGAACAAAGATATACTGAACCACTCCAATCTGATGGCATCCAAAGGGATCACTTTAGAAATGTTGAGACTTCTGAATCCAAAGAGGTATTTTGGCCCCAGCCAGCCATTTCATACTAATGGCTTTGAGATCAGCAAATCAGCATTTTCCGTGAAAAAAAAAATCACTGTCCAGCCCCACTGAAGATGCTGAAGCAGGCACAAAGCACGAGCTGGAGGGTTCCGCACCTCTACCATGTGTTCATGGTGAGCTCACAAGATGTGCTCACCAAGCATTTCCTCATCTCCTGAATCTCTGGACACACCATCTTGTTCTTCTCCTTCCCCACTCCTGCACTGCCGTAACCCTCAGCCATCCCCGTGGTCTGGCTCTCCAGACCAGGAGAGCCACGAGCCGCAGCCCCGTCCCTGCTGCACCTGCCGGGGATGGAGACCTTGGTGGCCCTGGATGCAGCCAACATGCGAGCAGACTGCTAATGCCAGAGGCTGTTCACAAGAATACATCCTTCAAGCAGTGACAGGGCCAATCAATACGGTGGCTGCTCTTTAGCAATCCCTGGCAGAGAGCAACAGCCCTCCCAGCCCTATCTGCCATTCAGGCAGGCAGCCGCGCATCTGCGGGATGGATTAGGGAACAGACTGACAATGGGTGGCTCGTCCCCCGCCACTGCCACCCACGCACACCAATTGCAGCCGTGCTGCACGGCCACAGCAGGTCAGCCTGGAAATAGATGGGGACAAGGCACAGGGACTAGGTCACACATCCCGTGCATGCAGTTTGCACCCACACGTGTGCGGCTCAGGGATGTGCTGGAGGACAGCGTTGGCTTTCACAGGGCCCCCCTGATCCTGAGTCCCCACAGAGCACCATGTGCTCGCTGGACACTGCACGGCACAGTGGCACAACCCATAACTGCAGCTGTGCTGGGCTACTGGAGCAGCCCTGGGCACGTGGCAGAGGGCTCACAGCACGATGCCACCAGCATCCATCCATGCAAGTGTGCAATCCCATCATCAGCTGAAGGCAAATGGACACCAGGAAGCAGACATCGTGGTCAGGAGCAAGAAAAGGTTTTAGCTCAGCACCCTGGGTTTAAATTGGCTTAACCTGTCCTGCTGCAAAGCCCAAACCAACAAACCCTTTATAACAAATGAAGAGATGCAGCCAGCTAGGCCACACATTGCTCCCAGAAAGTCCCATGTTTGTCCAATTGCACAATGGCTCTGGGTAACTCCAGCGCTCTGACTGCACCCTTGTTGCCCAAAAGGCACTTTGGGATGGTGCCACCTTTCCACAGCACTTGCTCTTTGCCTGTATGGACCACATGTGTCTCTCCTGCCCCTGGCTGCACCGGTGCTTGGTTGTCAGCTCTTTTCCACCCAAAACCCCTGCATGCCACTGAGCTGTGCTGGTCCAGGCACATGGCTCGTCCATGGTGTATGTGACCTAGGGCCAGCAGCAGGGACCATGCACAGCCAAACAGAGCCCAGGCAGCCCAGTAATCCTGCTGCTGCCCTGCCCCTGGGGCTCCCATGTCCAGGATCCTCAATGGAACCAGGGAAGAAAGGAGAGGAAATATCTCCCACTGACAATGATGGGTCCTGCTGGAGCAAAGGACCAAGGGCTTGACATGGAGTCCACAAGGCTGGCAGCATTCTCAGACAGCCACTCGTGAAGTGGAGACAAGCCAGGGAAGGCAGCCAGGCCTGTCCCAGGAGAGCCCATCCTTGCTCGAGAGCAGAAGCATGTCAGAGCCTCTTTGTTGTCTGCATGACGGCCCCATGGAGGTGCCACTGCCAGTGCAGATCTTGCCAGGACACAATGCTGAGCTGCATCAGGGTGTCAGTGGGCCATTGGCACAGCGGTGCAGGGCCAAGTCGACTGGGATGGTCAGGACAGCAGTGGGAGCTTGCAAGGACATTCTCACCAGCGCAGTGAGACAGAGCATCAGGAGGGTGCAGTCTCCAACCAGGTGAAAGCCTCTTCCTTGGTGGGACAGATGGGGACGAGGTGGGGTAGGGAGTGAACCAAAGCAATGGGACCAGCTCCGGAGACTGGAAGAAATAGCTGCAGATAGAAATGTTGGAAAGCATGTCTCAGTCCAAACCAAACCCCAAATATGTGACAGAAAACACACTCCTGCCATAGCTGCTGCTGGGTGCGGGCAGGGAGAAGCAGCGACAGCACGAAGAGGTGCCCAGAGCAGGCCCTGCTGAGAAGCAGCCTTCAAACTGATAAGAGGCTGCAAATAATGCCTGAGAGCTCTTCTGTGGCTCTTAGAAATGATAAAATTGTTATTATTTAGCAATGATCCCCAATCCGGGAGCAAAGCAGCTTTTCCATGTGCCGCAGGATAGCACAGGCTACCCCGCTGTTCGTGTAAGGGATCTGCTGCTGCAGGCTTGCCTCAGTGCAGAGGCATTAAGTGAAAACACTGTTAGACGGGACAGCTAAAATGTGCCTACATGGAAAAGAAAGAAACAGGCTCCCCTCTGCATCCTCAAGCAGTCAGAAGCAAAATGTGCTGATTCTGGTGAAATTGTGGAAAACAGTTTAAATGAAACAGAGGTCCCTTGCACAACCTGAGCCAGGAGGGACGGTTTTGGACACTGGGTTTTCAGGCCACCTTCTGCTAGAGCAGCAGAGGTATCTTCCAGATCCAGAGCAGTGCTTGGCTCCAGGGAAGGAGCCCTGGGAGCTCTGTCCCATGATGCTGGATCTCAGCCCCTCTGGGCTGTCTGTGAAAGCAGGGAAGAGGGAGAGCAACATGTATGAAGCCGTTTAACTTTGTGCCAGAGTAGAAAGGCCACTGAAGCTGCTGCTGTGCCACAGCTGGAGCAGGGAGCCTGCCCTGAGCAATGCGGATCTTGCTACCATGCAGCAGGTATCATTTGACCCTCGCTAGCTGGGTACCGTGTCTCCCCCCATCATTTCAAAGAGACAAAGAAAGGAGACTGTCTCTTCCTCCTGAAAGATAAATGCCTCCAGATTGTAGCCACTCGACAGGTCCACTGAAATTCATCAGTTCTGACTTGAAATGAAAGCTGTAATAAATCTCCCGGTTGAATGGGAGATCAAAGGCAGATCATTAGAGCTCTTGCATTACCCAGTGAGAGTGCACTTCCATCAGCTGCTGTGCTGCTGGTTCCCCGGCGTCCAGAACAACCCCTTCAATGGTGGAGTTTTGACTCTAAAGTAAAGGACAATTTCCGTCAGAAGAGGTCTGGGTTGTGCCCCTTTCCTCTCCTCACCTCTTCCCTGACTGCTCTCAGACAGCTCTGCATGGCTCATGGCCATGTCCCCAGCAGCCACACTGGTACAAGCTGCTGCACGGCATGGAGGGGGACATTGTTCCACCAGAGAAAACAGAGCAGAAGAGCTTGGTGTTGGCCCAGCCCTCAGGGGAAGCTCTTTCCCCACACTACAAACCTCCTGAATCTTCTTTCTGGGGAAGGAAAATCCTCCCCAAGCTCTGGGAATGATCCCAACTCTGTTGCCCTCCTTTAAAGACAGACCTCAAGCTGCAAGGTAGAGCACTGCAACACTTCAGTGGGACCAAGTGTCCATATCACCCCTGGCTCTGCAGAGATGCATAAGGAGGTGCTGATTTTACACTCCACCCTGTGGCGAGTCTCAGTGAAGAGTTTGTTGACCTGTGCCCACCAGGCATCAGGAGAAATCCCTGTCTCAGCCTCTCCAAACCCATTTGTTGGTAGCAGCCTACAATATGGCCATGGTCTTTATGGGCTGTACAGGGAAAGTTGTCTGTCTTTCCTAAATCTGCATGTGTTAACCCCTTCTCTCTGCTTGGACCATGAGATCCCAAACTCAGCCAGTCCCCTGGGCTTCCTCCTTCCCTCATTTCAACATCAGTAGCCATCTTCTTGATGCCACATCCAAGCTGGCATCTGCGTGTGTGTGCAGGGGAAGGTTGTGTAGCAGGAGCAGAAGATAAAGGAAGCTTCAGACTGCAGGTGGTGACATCCTATCACCGACCATACAGCTGCTTGTCCACTCTTTCTGGCTCCTTGGTCCTGCTGGGGATGATCTTTGCCCAGCCTAATCCTGGTCTGGTGAGACAGTTGTGCTGGAGCCAGCTGGAGGGATGCTGGAGAGCAGATACATCAGGGTCAACCCTGATTCTCTACATGGTTTTATTTCTCTAACTGCATAAGGCAAGTTGGTCTTTCCCAATGCCCTGGCCCATGGACCAACAGATTTTCACCAGAACAAGCTGGCAAACACCATCTGGCTTCCCTTGCTCTGCACAGGTGGGACCTACCACTTTTCTCCAGGTCTGGGTGCAGCAGAGCCAGAACTGGGCTCGTGGGCTGCCTTCCCAGCAGTGCCTGGAGAGCCGGGGAGGACAGCTGAGGGACTGGCCCATGCAGAAGCCACACAGAGGAGTGAGGTTTATCTCTGTGCAAAACGTGTCACACATGACAGAGCGAATTTCATTCCTGGAGAGATTTTTTTTTTACTGAGACCAGGTTTGCTGAGCTTAGCTCTGAAATGAAGGACCATAATAAGTCCATTAGCTTCAGAGGAGTTATCCTGAGCACACAGTTCGACCTGTGATCCTTCATTTTACAAAGGGCTAAATGCAGAGAGGATGTAGCAGTGGAAGTATGTGAGAGACCCTCTGCCATTTTGCACACAGGAGGACATGGCTGTGATGTGAAAATCAGTACGGAGGGTGAAAGCAGGGTTACGTGGGACTTGTTTCACTGTCTGAAATGCGTGGTCCTGGCAATCGAACTTCTCGTGTTATAGCTGCCCTTCTGTACTGCAGGATGGGGTATGGGGTTATCTTACACTAAAGAGTATCTGGAGACACGGGGTGCATGTGTTGGGGGTGTCCCATGATGTGGGGAGTCCTGCAGCTGGGTGCCCTTTGAGATACCCAAAACCACAAGGTGTCCTCAGATACAGGGTATCCCACAGCATGGGATGTCCTGAGGATGTGGGTGTTGACACAGGACACCCAGCACCTTGAAAAGAGGCACTTTGGCTTGATTTGCACTAGGGACAAGCCTAGTTGGCTGCAGGGAAAACTCTGCAGCTGGGAAGAAAGCAACAAAAAGGGTCCCAGCACTGGGGCTTCAATAATGAAGAAACAACCCTGCAATTTGCAGCCGTGCTCACGGTTTTGGAAGCCCATCTCGTGGCTTTTGAAGTGCAAACTGGCACAACACCCCCACATTGACCAGCTCACTGTCTGGAAAAGCCCACAGCCCTTTGTGTCACCTCCATCGCAGGAGGTTTCCTGGACCCCTGAGCAAAGCCCCCGCCGGACGCTCGTGCAGATGAAACTGCTGAGCAAGATCAAACACAAACCATTCCCCAGGCTCCCCCCGCCTCCTCCAGCTGCCCAGATAATCCCCCGGACTGAAAGGGAACCTGAACCCTAAGTGGTTTCATGCAACGGGAAATGGAGCTGAGTCCCCGAACCCTCTTTGTGCCAGGATAATGGTCACGGTGCCTCACATCCCCACACCATCCCACTCCCCGCTGGCACCGGCCGGGAAGATGAGCTCCGGAGCTGTCACCGCTCGGAGCTTCAATCTGGTATAAACCAAACTTTTTGTTTAAGGTAGTAGTTAAAAAAAAAAAAAAAAAAAAAAGCTGCATATGTCTTTGATCTTGAATAAAGCTTTTATCACAGAGCCTTCAGTCCCGGTGAGCAAAGGGGATTATCTTTCTCTCGCACAAAAGTTCACCTCCTGGTGCAGGTCACGGGGGGAAGATTTCACTGGAGTGGGAGGCGTTTTCTCCAGGGCATTTGCCCCAAGTCCAGCAGGCACCCGCTCCCAGGGAAAGCTTTTTATGAGCTAACCTACTGCCTAAAATCCTTTCAGATGCAAAGGTAAGGGGAAAAAAAAAAACCTCTTAAAGAAGCGTGTACAAACTCCCTGACAATCACTGCCATCCTCATTTAGCAAGAGAGACATCAGCCCAGCATCCCGCCGGCTATCCTAACCCCCAGCAAACAGCCAGGACTCAAAGAAGTCAGTTGACGCTCTGTCCTGACCCAAACCGCAGCCCGCACGCAGCCAGAGCATGAGCTGAATTTAGTCTTGTGCAGGCTATGGTCTGGATCTGGCCACTCGCTGTCCCCGTGAAGCCGCTCCCCATGCAGGGCAGGCTGTAGCCACGAGGGTCATCTCCTTCCCCATTGACGCAAAAGGTGCTTGATGCCCGCACCCCGGGTAATTGCTCTCATTACCGACGCACTGGGCAGCCTCCCTGCCTCCACCTCCCCTGCCCGGGCATCAGGCAGGCAGCGCCGTATAATGGGATTGATCACCAGTGCCTGGAAGCTGCTGCCTGCTCCCAGGGTCCGGCAAGAGGCAGGGGCAGGAGGCAGCATCCCCAGCACACTGTAGCCTGCCCCAGGAGGGCACACGTGCATGGCAGGGCTGCCCGAGGCACAGCACCCACCTCTCTCCTGCAAGAGTCGGGAGCCGCAGGGAGCGGAGCACTGCCGGCCACCTCCGGGGCTGCAGCCAGGAGGAAGGGTGAAGGGGGGAGTGCCAAGTTCCCCACTCCCAAGACATTAATCGAAGTGACAAATACACTTTGACATCAATTATGTTGCTTTCTTGTTCAGCCAAGAAGTAATTAACTTAAGTGAAGCAATTACGTAAACTTATCGAGTGAGGTTTGCAGTACCTTAAGCAAACAGCTAATTGGGCTGTGAAGGGAGTGGAGATAAGAGGGGATGGGGACAACACACCCTAAGGGGACCTGGGGGTCCCCAGGGGCTGAGGCTGCTGCAGCCATCAGTTCAAGGGGTAGATCCTGCGATGGAAACGTCTGGAGTGAAATATTCCTCCTGGCCGTTGTACCTCTGAAACACCCCGCATCCAGAGCAGGTCGCAGTTCCCCCTCGCTGTCCCTCCTGCTTGTCTCAGGACGCAGGCAATAGGAAAAGACACAGCCCCAGGGGTCTCCAAAGAGCAGAGGTAAGAAATAAAGCAATCGATGAGGAACCCCACCGTGTACAAGAGATTCAGACAAACCGGTCTCAAAGTGTTTGCTGATAATAGCAGGTGAGGCAGAGGATAGAGGCGGATGCTCAGTGACGTTGGATTCCCTGCAGGGACAGCAAAGACACGACTGTGTCTCACTCTGAGCCTCCTACACCAGAGGAGCAAGAGAAAGGGTTGGGATGGTCTGCTGGGACAGATGATCACAGGGCAGTGTCCCACGGGGAGGTGGGATGGCAGTGTGGAGAGAAGTGCTGGGCTAGGAGCCCCCATGGCCCAGAAACACTCCTAGGAGCTCCCCTGCTCCCAGGACCTAAGAGAGAGACTTAAAACTCTGCAAAAGCTGCCTCAAGAAGAATGACAGAGGGTCAGAGCAGCCAAGCCACGCACCAGCCTCCTGTCATGTGTGGAGATGGATGCTGTCCCCTCCAGGGCCAGAGCTGCCTCCTCGGGCAGTGGGTGCATCCATGCGCCGATCTGCATTACAGCCACTTTTCAAATATTCTTTAAGATTTTTTTCTCCATGGTGCATCTAGCCCATTTTCCTATCTTTCAAGCCAATGAACTACTAAATTTTCAGATTTAATTTCCAGATTTCAGCAGAATCCATGGCACGAGCCTCTTTTAAAGTTTGCTAAGGTGGTGAATCAAAATGCAATACTATAAATCATTAATGCACCCCTGTGTCGCAATGAAGCTGGAATATTTTAATCATTGAATAATGAAGTCAATACTCACAAATCTCAGCTGTCATTAAAGGGTCTGCATGGCCCTGTGTGCTCAGTGGGAAAGGAAATCTTGCAAGTGGGCTGGATTTGCCCACTGGAGGTGCAGCCAGGAGCACCGCAGCGGCGGTGGGACACAAGAGGCTGGTTTGTGCAGCCCTGTTTTGTGACGAGCAGTGAGTCAGCATCCTTTGTGGTACCTGCTCTTTGAGCAGCATGATTACTAGAATAAATAAAGTCAAGCTAACGCATTGCATAGTTCCTGGGTAGGAATAACGGTGACCTGAGTGCATTACAGCTTGGACGAGCGAGGGGTTTTCAAAGTGATCACTACTGGGCTGCTTGCCTTGGTACCACGAGAGTTTTCTCCAGCCCCACTGAGGACAGACTGGAGCTAGCCCGGAGCATGAATGTCCTGTCTACGAGGCCAGACACCATCCTGGAGCTGGAGCGGCCCTGGAGATAGCAGCGTGGAGAAAATCAGCAAGGGCAGATCTGGAAGATGGTGAACAGAAGGCAGAAGGGCAAAGTTAAAACAACTCTGCAAATGCTGGGACTTGCCTGCAGGCAGCGCGAGACACCATGTCCCCGGCACAGATGGAGCATGTGGCTTGGAGCTGCAGCAACAGCACAGCGGGGAGGATGGTCGGCCCTGCCAGGGGAAGGGGGGACAGGCGTCAAGCGTTACTGGGTAAGACCAGCTTCCTCGAAGAACGGAAACCCCTGGAAGGACAGCATCAGGCTGGCAAACAGCCACAGCCGGCACGGAGGCTGGACGCAAAGTGACGTGACGATATCTCTGCCTGCCCCCAGTTAGGCTGTTCACCGTGATGCACTGCTCAGATGTGTGGTCCCACTGTTGGTAGGACCTACCTTGTGGTGTCTTGCACTGTGACAACAAGCTCAAGTCCCCAAAACTGCAATACTGGCAGGATGGGGTTGCCATCCAGACAGATGTCTGGGTACTCATGGAAACTGCAAGGTCAGATTAACATCACTGGGACAAGAGAGCAGTGTGGTCCAGGACAGAGGGACCTGTCATTTTGGTACCTCCAGAGATGGATCCAAATCATATTCACAACAAGATACAGACAGTGGGACCTGTGGGAATTGGGAGAGGTGAGAAACTGCCTCTTCATTTCTTCACAAAGGTAGGAGCAGTTGTAACAGTGCTGTCATAAGGCTATTGCAGTGGGCACAGAGCTGCCAAATGGTCACCTGAGCGACTGGAAACAGCTCTGGCTCTGAAAAGAGCAGATCAAAGTACCATGCACAAATCTTTCTGCATCCACGGCATAACTGGGAGTCAGATATTCTTCCCCCAGGAGCCAGGTGAGAAAAATTGTCCACCTCATGTTGTCGTGCTCCATCCTGTCTTGGCACTAGGATTGCACTGAAGACCACACCAAAGGTGTCTTGGGTTTGGTCCATTTTTTTCTGTAGCAGGAATATGCATGCAGTGCTTTTGAGTTTAGGGTTTGCTTGATATTGCTCTGTGCTGCACTAGGGAAGACCAACCAAAGCCATGGACTCAATCCTTGAGGGAAAAATCGGAGAGATCTGCAAAAAAATTGCAATCACAGAATCACAGAGTAGTTGAGTTGGACAGGACCTCTGGAGATCATCTAGTTCAACCACCCCTCCATTCAAATCCTTGCTGTGCCTGTTTCCTCCCAACATCACAAAGCTCTCAGAGATGCCATGCTGGTGTAGATGGTTCACGCTGCAGAGTTTAAGAGCACACACAGGCACAGCAGGACATTCAGCCAGCGTGTGTGTATGGGCGACCATCAACAGTGCCCATCAGATATGACTTCTGCTTCACCACGTTTGAGGCTATGACTTCACAGGTCACAGTCACGGACTTCACAGGTCATATTCACATCCTGGAGAATATATGTCCAGAGCTGTTCCCCTGGACATGAGGGGTCTGGAGCAAGTCCTGCCAACTGACCCCTAAACTCATTTCAACCTGGACAACACTCATAGGCTTTACAGCAGTGTAACGGGGTTTGGCACTCCCAACAGGGATGAACAAAACATTTACTTAAAAGCTGAGGGGGCTGCAGTGCTCCAAAGGGATTTGTTTCCCCATCAGGCTGCTGCAGAAGTGTTTGTGTGGGTGGCAGAGGATTTTTCACCTTTGGAGCATGAGACCGGTCGTTTCTGAAGAGAGGACCCTGAGCAAGCTGGACCAGCGTGGCAAATCCCGTTTCCTCATCGATTTTCTTGAAGGATGCTCTGGAGGAAGCTCAGTGTATGTATTCGTGTGAGCAAGGGATATTAGAGACTCGTGCAGCGAGATTATAAATGACACCGAAGGTCGTTCTCTCCTAAACCCCTCTTTTCAGGCATTAACAACCTAAAAAAAAAAAAAAAAAGAAATCTTTGTGCTGGAGATGTCTCAGGCTTCATCACAGATGAAAGGTTTTTTTGGGGAAAAAACTGAGACGAAATCTCCGTGGATGTGTTCTGCATTATCTGAGCTTGGGGAAAAAAAAGCGGGGGGAAAGCGCTCCCTGGTAATACTGTTTGTCATAATCCTCTTCTTCCATCACCCTGCCCAGCAACAGCCGCTCCACTCTGCCACTGCTCCTCCTATGAGACTGGGCACCGATGCAGCCTCATGTGAGCACCCCCCTGCACTCCCCCTTTCCCACTGGAGCCATCCAGAGCAGAGCAGGCAGGTGGACCAGGGCACAGGCGCATGCCTGTGAGATGCCCTTCTAGACCACCCCTTGGGCAGGCAGCTGGACGGCTCTGCCCCCCCCCACCTCCCTGTTGCCTCCAGGTGAGTTTCCAGGCTGGTTCCCCTGTGGTCAGCACCAACGGGGCTGGCCAGTGATGCCAGGACAAGACAGGAGGCACTCGGTCTCAGTAGATAATTCTTCTGGCCACACTTCTACGGGGTTGGGAGGGGAAGGCCCAGCTCACAAAGTCCCGCACACATGGAGGAAGACCCACAAAGAGAGGTCACTGAAGGCAGGGAGGGATGCAGCACGTCAGGCAGGGAGGGAGAAAATGAAGTAACCCACCGATGAGCAGAGACCTGCCCCAAACAAACGAGACCAGAGGATGGGGATGGCTCCCTGCAGTGCAGGGAGGGGACACCCCCCCAGCCCTCATCACAGGGACCCCAAGCCAAAGAGCTTCTGCAGGTTAAACTGCCAGGCTCCAGCCCCTGAAGGGCTTGATGCAGTCTCCAGAGCACCAGCAGTGTGTTTTTCCCCCAAAACACCACCCGCCAGCCCCACAGCACAGTGCAGTGGGTCAGGGAGGGCAAAGGGCCAAGCCAGCAGAGGTGCTCCAGGGCATCAGGGAGCACTAGAGATGACAATGTCCAAGCCCTGAGGACTCAGCCAGTGTCCCCAAGGGTCAGGCAGATCCTACAGCCCTGTTGGAGCCCACCCCAGCTAGGGGCTGCACTCATCCCCCTGACCTGCAGCCACTGATCCCAGCTGCTTTCAGGTTACTTCTGCTTCCCATCGTGGGAGACAGCCTGGCTGCTTTCACGTTTAAACCAACACTAATTAGTTTCCCCTCAAATTACAGGTCTGAGTAATCCCCCAGCCCAGGGGAAGGGATTGCTCCCAACAGGAGACCTCTCATGACCCCCGGCTGTGTGGGGATGTGGCTGACACACGGAGGGGCACAGGGACCCTGATCACCCCGTTGCTTCCCAGAGCCACTCCAAGATGCTCATCATAATCTCTCAGGCGTTTGCAATTCTCCGCCAAGTGCTGAATTGTCCTTCTGCAACGTTTGCATTAGGCATGCAGGAGCGGTAGAGCCTTTTGCAGTGAGAAACGGGAAGGAGGGGACAGGTACCGACACGCAAGTGATGAGGAGTATCAGCAGTAAGGCACTCTCTGTACTACCTGCTCTGCTGGTCCTCGCAAGGCCAAGTGGAGGAGGGGACAGAGCCTTGGCAGTCACCTGTGCATATCCCAGAGGGACACAGGTAAAGACAGTCTGGACACACAGCAGGGCGGATGGTTTGGTTTCTTCAGCATGAAAGTAAGTCACTGTGAACCCCCAAAGCAAGTCCTACCTGTCCTCATCCTCCTCTAGAGCTGCAGGCAGACCCAACCCCAACTGTGCAAAGCTCCTGGGATCCCACATCCCATCACCTACCACAGGGTCCCATCAGCTGCATCAACTCCTGGTCAGCTGTATCAACGATAATCTGAACGAGCACATCACATGAACAGCAACACCTCACCTCTAAAAAAGCAAAGCCCTCTCCTACCACTGAGGAATGGATGAGTAAAAGTGGTTTATTTATTTAGACTTTCAATAAAACTTTGACAGTATCTTGCACTGGGGGATTTAAAATCTTGCAACCTACCCTGGTTACGCACAAGGACACCAGAACTTTTGTGTGTTTAATAGATCTACTGAGATGTGGCAGATGATAGCAGAGGATTATCTGGGTTAGTCGATGAGAGAGGCTGTAGGGAGCTGCAGAGGGAATTCACTGCTAACAGAGACCAGTTTCGCTGCAAGGGAAACGGAGTGTTGATAAATGGAAGTTCATGCATGCCATAGGGATCATCTGACCTACTCCTTCATATCACCAAATTCACTATCATCATCTGTAACCACGCTGAAAAAAGCCCTGTGTGTCACTGGACAGCTCAATAACAACAGCTATTAAATGCTCAGAGACGAATGAAACAACTTAAGGTTTGATGTGCAATGGGCTGAACAAATGTAATATTATTACGGCATTAAGTATCAACTGACAGGGTGGCCCTGCTCTAAATACTGTCCCAACTGTAGCCTCTGAGCTGGAAGAAATTGAAACAACACAAGTTGGCTAAAGGGAACGACTCACGTGTTTGTAATTGCAAGGGTCATTCCAGCCATCCCACCCATCTTCCACCCAGCGCAGAGCCCTCCTTGCGACTCCTGCAGAAGGCAAGAATGGGAATTATCTACCAGCAACTGGAGGCTTTCCAGATGTACATCCACGTTTAGTCTCTACAGACAGCAAAGCCCTGCATGGGGCTCAGCTCATGGCCAGCGCACATCGAGATGCACCATCTCAGTAGGATGAGCATTGGGGAAGGTGCTCTGGGTGGTGACAGACCAGGTGGAGGTGGGTGGAGGGCTGGGGTGGACCTGCAGAGACCTCATCCCTGCGAAGCACAGTGGAGCAGAGGGCTGAGGGTGGCCGGCAAAGACTGGAGCTCAACCTTTCCCTATCAAAGTGCTGGCCAAGGCCAACGCCATGGAGTAGGTGGCATATGGCCTTGGCCTCCTTGGACAGCGAAAGACAGATTTGCATGTCAGGGAAACCCATCATCATGCGCATTAGCAGGTTCAGCACAGCTGGAGGGGCACGGATTATCTCCACAGGCAGTTTGAAACCTGAGGCAGGGCTCTGCTCACCTTATTACAGCCAAGAGGAGGACAGCAAACTTCATTTCTGGCAGGAAGCTTCCAGTGGCTGGAAGACCTGTGGGCTGAGATGATTTTACATGGCACCAAGCTAGATCTAATCTATTTGGACAGACCCATTTGTTGCCAGCTCCTTTGTGCTCCAAGCAAGTATGTGCACAGCAGACCCAACCTGGCCAGCCCTCCCCATCTGCAAGAGGCTCTGGGGCCAGTGGGAGAAGGTCTGGGAAGCACAGAGAAGAATGCAAGCAGACAGCCTGACCAGACTGGGCTTCCCATATGCTGCAGGGCTCTAAGTATCCCTGATCCAGGGGATGAAGGAAATATCGGCCAGCAAACTTGACCCTGAGCTCCCTCGCAACAAGACAGGGACCAACTGCCTCAGTCAGAAGTGAAAAGGTCGCTGTCCGGACTACCCTCAATGCTGGGCATCTCAAGGGTGTCCAAGAGGGAAAGGGAAATAAGGCAAATCCAAGCCTTTGTGCTCTGTACAGATGGACTCTTACTAGCGCTGATGCCCTCCAGTACTTTGCCTTTGCTAGAGTACAGACACGGGAGTGAACACAGTCCCCCAGCACAGGGGGGTGAAGGCTGCCGCCAGGTCACTCCTTAGCCACACCGAGCAATTACAGCTCCTTCGCTCTCATGCAATAAGGCAGATTTTCCAGCTCTTGACTTGTGCTGGTAGTTGTTTCCTGCACAGCCTTCAGTTTGTCACTTACTCGTCATACACTGCTGTGGGTGAGCAGCGGTATGGCAGTGACATCCAGCCGCAACCACGCTCAGAGCAGGGGGCAGCAGTAAACACCTCCCGACAGCTGCCAAAAGCAGCTACTAAAGCCCCCAAACGTCGCTCGTGGCTCCGCACACCTCTGGTTACAACCATCAGACCTTAGGATGCTTTCAGACATCCTGACCACAGTCCCCTCCTCTCTCCGCGCGGGCAGCATCGCCTCCTCCCAGATACGCAGCCTGACATTTAGCGACGCTGAGATGCGTGCAGCTCGACTGCGCCCGCGTGCCAGGCAATTTGGATCCCCACTGCTCCTTATGGCTCCTCCAGCCTCTGCCTCGCCTGCATGCTTTGTCGGCAAGGACTTTGTTTCCTTGCAGGTCACAGAAACAGGTGCCATGGTGGGACCCATGGGTGCTTCCCAGCCCACAGCCTGTCTGCAGATGAGAGCTATATATAGCAACTTAACAGCAGGCACTACACAGCATCCACGTGTCTCATATTAAATGGACTAAGAGCTACACTTTACCAGGTTTGCTTAAATATGATTAGAAATCTGGGCAGATTTCCTGCTTTGAGCAATCATAAATGGTGCAGGGGAGGCAAAGTGAGAGGCTGGCTGGAGATCTGATAAAGGGAATTACTGTTTTAACTCAGGAAATTAGGAATCGTGGCGACTTACTCCAACGAGGCACCGTACAGATGACTGTGCTGGGGGATTAGATGCATTAACCGATGCTGAAGAGGCAGCCGAGCCCCCTCCATCAGCCAGGCTACTCCTCCCCATCACAAAAGGTTACTGAGCCCGTCTCCTGGGGAAGCGCTTCAGCTCTCATCGTCTGCGGCAAACCACTGACATTCGGGAGAGGGAATTCCCTTTGGCTGCTGAAGCGTCTCGCCTCTGTCTCCGAAACGCCGCTCGGCATTTGCTGAGCTGGAGGCCGTTGAAAACATCACTTCCCTTTTCCAGTGCTTGAATTCGCTGGGGATGTGCTGGCAGCCTGCCAGACCGATAATGAAATCTGCCAAGACATCAGCATCAGCCGGGGTGCAGGGGCTGCCAGGGCTTGCCCAACTCACACAGAGGGTTTTCAGACTACTGGTACTTGCTTTTATCCTCCTCATCCCCAGGAGAGGCTTCAAGCAATGTCCAAGCTCCCTCTGTGCTCCCGTCACCTCCACCATCCCTCACTCCTGGGCAAAGCAGCAGCATCTTTGCACCTAATCACAGATGGGCTGGATTTAAAAAAAAAAAAAAACAAACACACAAACAGATCCCAGAACACAGAATTTGCTTATACTGTGCTAAAATAACACCTTGGGGCTGCAAAATTACGCTTTGCATTGGGAAATGCCAAGTGAGGGCTGCTCGCAGCCGTTGCCGTACCCAGTGGCACCCTGCCTTTTTCCAAAGGATCCTTCAGTGAACAGCACAGACACCGGGTCAGAATGAAAGTTGTGCAGAAAACAGACGCTTCCTAACAGTTACAAGCTTAGTGCTGCACCATAAATGGCACCAATTAATGCACAGAGATACATAAATCATTAACTGATCTAACGTCCTCCATAGGATGTTACTCTCCAGGCTTCTGTTACAGGCAGTCTGCCCTTTTCCAAAAGCATGTGGCACCTGCAACAGGAGGATACAGCAAAGGGCAGGCCGGTCCCATGCTCCAGCATGACCTGACAATAGCTTCCCTGCTTCCATACAGAGGATGGCACCAAGGTCAAGGGGGGCACAGGACCCCACATAACCCAGTGGGTCACCCAGCACCTAGGAGAAGACCTGCAAAAATCGTGTTTTCAGAAACAACGATTTTTCCTTCCAGTCAATTGCTTCACATGACACTGTGCAGCTACATCTTTCATTCTCCATGTTTGATTTTTACAGAGAAAAAAAGAATATGCAGCATAACAAGAAATCACTACTGATTAGCATCTTCAGCGTTGTGCATGCCAGACCAGGATGTGCCCTGGGAAAGGCATCTTCCTCCCAGGTAGGACATAGGTGTTACTAACACTGCAGTTTTCTCAGATGTGCGTATTTCATCCATCAAGAAGGATCTGGAACAGGGGTACCTGTGTTATCTCATCTCAATGACATGGGAGATGCTTGATGGTCTCTGTACAGCTGCAGAGGTCTCACTGTGTGGATACTGCTGGCAGGACTCTGCTGAGGATACGTCCGTGCAGGCTCTTGCTGGGCACAAAGGCAGCAGAAATGGCCCTAAACAGGGGATGTGAGCCTGAACTGCACCTGATGTGTGATTTACACTGTCCCACTTCAACTGTAACAACACTCGGTCAACAGGGACCAAACGGATCAAAGTCAAAATGCATCACTTACATTCTCTTCCCTAGCCGAGCTCCCTCTGCCTTACGAGAGGGCTACAAATAAGGCAACTTCTCCCTAAACCTTTACTCTTTCTCCAGAGTTTTTCAGGAACAAAGGGAGATCAGCTTCACCTAACACTCCCTGCAGTTATTGGCTCCCAGATGAAGAATAGGACAACTGCAAAGCATCACCTAGACAATTCATCCCCTGCTCCAGAGCACTCAGGCAGCCTGTGCACGATTTCCACAGCTCCCAGTCCTCACAGAACCGGAAAAGGGGGAACAGCTTGCACCTCCACCAGCCCGTGGGACAAAACCCACTGCTTACCTCCCAACACTTCTGCTTTAAGACCATCAAGTCGTACTTGCTTGTTCTGTCATTATCCCCACGCTCAGCCTGAGCTCCACACACAGCTCTTCTGTGTCCAGGCAGGTGTGAGATAGTCTCCAGCAGCTCCTCCTCTGCTCTCCTCCTGGCCAAGGTGGGTCCCAAGCTTTTTCACCAGTCCACCTCAGCAACAGATGTATCTTACCCTCTCCACAGGTGGACATTAGCCCAGTTTCAGGCTCTTCTTTTAGCAGTAATGTCCAGGGCTAGGAGTTGTCCTGTCTAGGGCTTAGAGTTGTCCTTCAGCTGGCAGTGGCTCAAGGGCTCTCCACGCCTGCCAGTCCAGTGAGCTGCATAAGGCCTGGAAGTCTAAGAGGAGCTTCAGCAAAGGTACAGAGGGCACCTGGCCATTTGCACTAATCTCAAGACCTTGAGCACCATCTCCTGGTCATTCCTGGATTCAGTGGCAACTTAACCTTCATGTTTCCTCTGTTTCAGCGTCACCACAAAGCCTGGGGGACAAGCCACGCATGAAACCAAGGAAGAGAAAGGTGGGAGCCCTTCAAACATGTGCACACTTCAACAGGGTCATATGCTTACTGCTACACATGCAAAAAAACCGCCACGCACAACACTTGGCTCCACAAGCCCCTCTCCTTGGGGCACCCCTTGCTGTTCACTTCTCTCCAAGTTGTAACAGGAACAACAAACTATCTCACTGGAACAACCACCTTGGCAGGCTCCTGTACGAGCATCTCTGCCTGGTGGCTCTGAGCAGCCAGCACAAGATGCTGCTGGAAAACTCCAGTCTGTTCATCTCCTGCACTCCCGTGGCTCTGGGCAGCATGATAAAACGGGCGCTGCTCGCCGCAGGGTCTCAGGCTGTGAGATGTGGCCGGGGATCACCGCTCAGTATGTAAATATCGCAGTGGCAGAGTTCAGCCTTTTGGCATGAGGGAAAGGAAGATAAATGCTGCCGTCCCCTCAGAGCCTCAGAGCCACAGGAACCTGCATCTATCTAATTGCACTCATAATGGATTCAGCAAACCATTAATTATCAGATATATTTTAGGAAACTGAAGATAAAAAAGCTTATGAAACTTAGCCTTAAAGGGGCCAGCGTGCTGCAACAAAGCTGTTGCATCGTGCTGGCACCGGAGATGCCAACTTTACATTAGGCATCTGAATGCGTTATACAAACAATGCCCTGTGTGTTCACAGGGAACAGCTACGTGTAGTCACAGCAGCTATTGCACCCTCAGACAGAAATACCTTTCATTAGTGCTAATCCACTGATGCCAGTAACAAGAGGGCCCTGGCATGCAGGCATAGCTCCTTCTTTCCCAGATGTTGGCAGCTTCCGCATCTCCTCAGCGACTTAGAGGAGGGGTGGAGATCTCCGGGCTGTTTGCTTGCAAAGAGGATGTGGATGCCCCAGACCTGCCCGTGACCCTTCTTAACGGACAGCCATAGTAAAAACATGGGTGGGATCAGACCTGAGCTACACAAGGTATTACCTGAACAGCTCCAGAGCCATTTAGCACGACTGCCAAGAAGTCTCTGCTTGAGCAGAAAGGCCTAAATGGCAGCTCTGCGCTGGAGGACTTTTCTAGCTGGCACAACGGGCAGCACAACAGTTCAGGGGAGAGCAACAGAAGAAACAAAGCAGCCCTTACTCACCCTGCAGAGTAGCAGATACCTGCAAGCACAACACTGATTCGGCCATAAAGATCTCCACCCCAAATTCTCAGGAACAGCTTTTTCTTTGGTTTTCACATACCCATACCACCCCAACTTTGTCCCACGCACTAGTCTCCTCCTTTCCCCTCTGTTCACAGCAGTGGAGGAATACACATGAACACACCCAATTCCCATCTTTTCCTCTGCTTCTTTATTTTTCTTGATCCAGGAGGGATGAGTGGTCCAGCTCAGCTGAGCTGGCAGCTGCTGACTGCAGGGAGACTTCCCAAGCCCTTGTGAATGTCTACAAACCTCTCCTGTCCTTGGCCGTGCTGTGCTTGCTGCATGCCATTTCTTTTGCAGCGTCACATACCCGGGGCTGCTTTCCCAAAGAAACCCTGAATCCTCCCTGCTGGGGCAGCACGTTGAGGTACAGCTCCTGAACAAGTCTAGTGGATACCAGGCACCATGCATGGGCACCCACCGCTCACCTCTCACTTGGTTTTCTTCACAACTCAGAGTGACTTTGTCATCAAACAAGTCCTCCATGGTCACAGCCACCAGCTCGGAGACAGCTTGGTTCATTTGGGATTCGCGGCAACGTCACAAAAACTTGGGAGCCAGCGAGTTGGGCCTCATTCAAAAGAGATGATGTGCTCTGCTGCTCCTTGCTCCGACGTCTGAATCACCTGCACGGAAGATGACCCGAGAGTCAGACACTTACATCACCACTTTCCCCACAATCACTTTGCTACCCACATCTTTCCCAGCCCAGCTCTGGTTAATAACATTTAGCTTCACGCCAGAGGTCTGCAATTAAAATAGGCATGAGACTAATGAGAAACACCAAACACACACACACTGATGATGCAAAAAGAGAAGACAGGAGAGTCATTTAAATATTCCTCTCCACAAAATTGCTATAATTTAGCTCCACAAGCAGTTGTAGACAAGAAACGCTCTGTGATTATCCACTGGAGGAATGCCAGCCCAGGGAATCTTGCACACTTGGCTCCCTCATCCAAGGAGGTGTTCTCCACTGATGGCTGAGATACTGAAGATAAAGAGTCTGGGTTCAAGCCTAGAATTTGGCCTCTAACCAAACAGCTATAATCTCATGGGGTATGTCACCTGGGTTTTTAATAGGCTCTGAGTAACCAGGCACCTCTGCACGCACTGTCAGTCCTCCTCCTCAGCTCCTGAAACCAGGACTGAGCTGTTTCCCCTCAAGCCATCCCACCTCACACTAGTCAAGAAATCCAGAGCGCTGTGAGCTGGGGGGGCTTGTACCCTGGATCCCTCTAAGCAGGGGGAATGAGGGAGCAGAAGGGGTGACAGGAGCCGCAGAGTGGATTTGTGAAGAATAAGAGGGTGGGAGGGGGAGGATGGATGAACAACAGCAGGGGCCTCAGCACAGAGCAGTCTTTACCTGCACAATCTGGGCTGTGGTGGCTTGGGAGAAGACCACCTTGGGATGCTCAGCACTGTAGTGACCCTCCAGTCACCCGGGAGGGGAAGAGCTCCCCACAGAGCTTGCAGGTAAAGGTGCTCTCTGTCTGCTTGAAGTGCTCAGTGGTGACGTGGTTCTGCAAGGCCTCTGGGAAGCAGAAGGATGCTGAGCAGTACAAGCAGTGAAACGGCTGGGAGCCTGTGGGGAGAAGCACTGCCTTGAGCCGGGGCTGCGATGGTCAGGGGCCAGCCCAAGCACACAGGGAGCTGGCAAACGGCCAGGACACGCAAGGCTGAAACCCACCAGGGACTCAGGGCACCGTGTGTGCCCATTTCCCTTCTCCTGGCTACACCACTTGTCTGTCAGTTTGTGGCTGTTCAGGTCTGGTTTAGCTCTAGCTCCCTGCAGCACTGGCATTCAGAAACCAGCTGGTGTACCTGATTGTAGCTGCAGCTGTCCCTTCTCACAAACATCTCTTCCCCTGTTCCCTTGCACCATCCAGCACAGGTCCTTGTTGGTCTGGCTTGTACCTCCTGATTCAACTATTGCAATGCATTAATCCACCCCAGGGGCTCTCTCCTCTCAGACAGAGCTATGTCTAGGTCTTCTCCTTCCTCACTCTCCAGGCTGCTGTTGGCTGCCCCTTCCAATGTCTCCTGATCCATCTCCTCTCCTGCCACCCCATGCACAGCCCTGGGAACTCACCTTTCATAGTAGTCTGGCCTGCCAGTTCTCTGCCCTCACAGCCTTGCTTTAGCTGCACCCTTGCCAAACGGTCTCCCCAAGCCCAGGTCCCTCTCTGATCTTTCTGGTGCCAAATCTCCCTTTTCTCCAGTCTCCCACTAGCTCTGTCCTCCACAAACCACCATGCTCGGGGTTCTGTTCCTCATTTCTCTGTGCTGATCTTCTCACCTGCACTTATCTCTCTTCTCTGCTGTAACAAGCAAATCCAGACCCCTCCTTGACTCCAGTGTCTACAGAACCTTAAAAAACACATCCCAGCCTCACCAAAACCAGTGCTTTTCCAGTTCATCCATATTTTCTGTTTCCTCACATTCTGTTTCCTTACCATGTCCATCTGCACTCTCCCACTTACAGCTTAGACATCCTTCACTGACAGGGGCAGTCATTGCTCACAAGGTAACACGAACAACAGCAACTGTAACAGACCTGAGTGCCTGCACTTCACGTGGACTTGCAGGAGAGCCAGCGTGGGGAAGAGCTCCTTGCACGTCTCGCACTCGTGGAACTTCACATCTGCAAACAAGCCCAAGAACAGAAAAGTGGGCACGAGACCTTCTGGACCAGCATTCTGTTAATGCTTCAGCAACACCACACGTGTGTGCAGACATGAGAAGCATCTTTGGAGACAAGGCAGGAAAAGGAGAGGCCAAGAGCAAGTGAGCTGCAAGACACTGAGATGAGACTTGACAGAAGAGACTGCTACAGGATACAAAGAATCTCCTGTGATTTGCAGGTAGACAGGATGCACAATCTTGTCCTATTAGAGTTATTATTACATCTCTCCCAGCAGTTGCCATGTGTTTTTGTTCACTAATGAACGGGCCGTTACCTGTGTGCTCTGCCTTGACGTGCTTTCGGTGAGCAGCAGTGCTGGAGAAGGTTTTGTCACAGGAGCTGCACTGCAGGGAGGAGAACTTGGAAGAGCGGTGATTCTGAGCTGCAAAGACATCAGGGTGGTGGGTCCGGTTGTGATACCATAACCCTGACAACTGCTGCAATGATAAGGATCAAATCACGGTTACAATTACAAAGCTGTTCCAGGAACATCATGACAGTAAGAAACCGCGTGGAAAGCAACAGCAACAGCGGGGTTGTGCTCAGCAGGTACGAGACCCACAGGACAACAGCTAACACCCCACTTCAGTTCCTCGATGCCTCTGAAGAGGCAAACACTGCGGAATCCCTCATCCTCATCTGCTGCAGGTCTCCTTTTGGTGTGAATTTTTGTTCCTTTGTAGGAATGTGCTCCCACACACCCTGCCACTGAGGCATGCCATTTGCAACACGAGCATTTTTATTCCTACACTTCCTGCCACCTAGAAATTTGGGTGAAAGAGATTCCTGAGGGTCCAGACAGGCACGTATGTAGCCCTTTGCAGTCACAGTTCATCTCTCTCCATGGACCTGCCTTTTCCCTATGGACTCTGACTCATCTGCAATTTTTTCTTCTGTTGACCATAAACTGCTGCACTCAGTGTGTATGGCCAGCAGACACATCCTGGTGCAGGAGCAGGCAACGGCAACCTCCGGCACGAGATCAAATGATAGAACCATAGAATCGTTTTGGTTGGAAAGGACCTTTAAGATCATCGAGTCCAACCATTAACCCAGCACTGCCAAGGCCACCACTAACCCATGTCCCTCAGCACCACATCTACACGGCTTTTAAATCCCTCCAGGGATGGGGACTCCACCACTGCCCTGGGCAGCCTGCTCCACTGCTTGACAACCCTTTCAGTGAAGAAACTTTTCCTGATGTCCAATCTAAACCTCCCCTGGCACAACTTGAGGCCGTTTCCTCTCATCCTATCACTTGTTACCTGGGAGAAGAGACCAACACCCGCCTTGCTACAACCTCCTTTCAGGTAGTTGTAGAGAGCAATAAGGTCTCCCCTCAGCCTCCTCTTCTCCAGGCTAAACAATCCCAGTTCCCTCAGCCATTCCTCATAGGACATACCCTCCAGACCCTTCACCAGCTTTGTTGCCCTCCTCTGGACTCGCTCCAGCACTTCAAGGTCTTTCTTGTAGTGAGGGGCCCAAAACTGAACACAGGATTCGAGGTGCAGCCTCACCAGTGCCGAGTACAGGGGGACGATCCCTGCCCTTATCCTGCTGGCCACGCTAGTGCTGATACAAGCCAGGATGCTGTTGGCTGCCTTGGCCACCTGGGCACACTGCTGGCTCATGTTCAGCTGGCTACTGACCAACACCCCCAGGTCTTTTCCACCTGTCAGCTTTCCAGCCACTCTTCCCCCAGCCTGTAGCGGTGCGTGGGGTTTTTAAATCCTTGCTGCACCAGCTCACCTGGTAAGCTTTGTCACAGATCTCACAGCTAAAGGGCTTTCCTCCGATGTGGGTCACCATGTGGCGCTCCAGGAGTGACGGGGCGCTGAAGACTTTAGAGCAGGTAGGGCAGGGGTGGTACTCCCGGGAGTGGGCTTCGTGGACGTGCTTGTGGTGCTCTTGCAGGGTGGCAAAGCTCATCCGGCATTTCTTGCAGTCATAGGGATCTTCGATGTCTGCCACCCAGAAATGCAACAAAAACCACAGAGGGGAAAAAAAAAACAAGGAAAAAAAGAAAATAATTAAGAGGGGAATTCACAGAGGGAGGAAAGAAAAGGGAAAGAAATGCTTGTTACTTCTCAGACGAAAACTAGCACTGGAATTTTGGCTTTGCATAGAGATGTAGCTGCTCCTCACCTACAGCTCCCCGTGGTGGGTTCCCGACAGCTTGCGGTTTGCTGGAACCCACCCCTGCCATTTTCTTCGGGACAACCCTACTCATAGCATCAAACCACTGAAGAGTCTTGCTTCTCTTGGGAGGGAAAAATCCCACCACGAGACACCCAGCCAGCCTGCAGGCACCAGTAACACCTGCACAAGCCTCCGCTGGCACAGATGGGTCTTCCATGACCCCACAAAAGCCATGCCTTGCACGCTGGGCTGCCCAAGCCGGGGAGGCAGCTGGCCACACTCACTGTGGAAGGTCCGGAGGTGGATGGAGAGCCCGTTGGCCTGGCGAAAGCCTTTCCCACACTCCCGGCAGACATACGGCTTGTCCCCCGTGTGAGTCCGGACGTGGCGTGACAGCTCGATGGACTGGGCGAACACAGCGTCGCAGTACTGGCAGGCGTACATCTTCCCTGCAGGGACACCCAGGGTGAGAGCCTGCACCTAACGGCACAGGAGCTCTGCCCGGACTATGCTTAATTTCAGAGGGAGAGGGGAAAGAACGTAAACTGGACAGGCTTTCCTGGGGTAGTCAGGGCATTTCCGCACAAAGTCAAAAAGGTCCTAGAGGTGCTGGAGAAAACATCACCTGCACAGGGAATATTAAATTACTACAGGCCTGAAGTATCTGGAGGTACTACACTCTTCTGTGTGGACAGAGACAAGGTCAAGAAGTGGGCCCATGTGAACTTCACGAGGTTCAACAAGGCCAAGTGCAAGGTCCTGCATGTGGGTCGGGGCAACCCCCAGTATCAATACAGGCTGGGGGATGAAGGTATTGAGAGCAGCCCTGCCGAGAAGGACTTGGGGGTACTGGTGGATGAAAAGCTGGACAAGAGCTGGCAATCACAGGATCAATCAGGTTGGAAGAGACCTCTGGGATCAATGAGTCCAACCATTGCCCTGACACCACCATGTCAACTAAGGTCACCTCTGAGCCTCCTCTTCTCCAGGCTAAACAACCCCAGCTTCCTCAGACATTCCTTGTAGGTCAGACCCCTCCAGACCCTTCACCAGCTTGGTCGCCCTCCTCTGGACTCGCTCCAACACCTCAACATCTTTCTTGAAGTGCGCTCACAGCCCAGAAGGCCAACCGTATCCTGGGCTGCATCCCCAGCAGCGTGGCCAGCAGGGCAAGGGAGGGGATTCTGCCCCTCTGCTCTGCTCTCATGAGACCCCCCCTGCAGTGCTGTGTCCAGCTCTGGGGCCCCAACAGAAGAAGGACATGGAGCTGTTGGAGCGAGTCCAGAGGAGGCCACAAAGATGCTCAGAGGCCTGAAGCACCTCTGCTATGGAGACAGGCTGAGAGAGCCGGGGTTGTTCAGCCTGGAGAAGAGAAGACTCCGGGGAGACCTTCTAGCAGCCTTTCAATACATAAAGGGAGCCTCTAAGAAAGATGGGGACAAACTTTTTAGCAGGGCCTGTTGTGATAGGACAAGGGGTTTTACACTAAAAAAGGGTAGATTTAGACTAGATATAAGGCATAAATTTTTTACAATGAGGGTGGTGAACTACTAGAACAGGTTGCCCAGAGAGGTGGTACATGTCCCATCCCAGGAAACATTCAGTGTCAGGTTGGATGGGGCTCTGAGCAACCTGATCTAGTCGAAGATGTTCCTGCTCACTGCAGAGGGGTTGGACTAGATGATCTTTAAAGGTCCCTTCCAACCCCAACTATTCTATGATTCTGGAGGTACTACACACTTCTGGAGGTACTACATGCTGGCATGTCTCATGTTCAAAATTAACTGCCCAGCTGCAACATGCTCATGCCCTGGTAGTGGAAGGGGCTGGGTGCAGGAGCAGGAGAAGCACTGGCATGAAAAACTATGTGAAATTCAGCCAGAGGGATGGATGGGAGAAAGCAGGTTAACCAGAGCAAGGAGGACGTGTCGCAGGAATCTAGATGTGAAGGGACAGAGAGGAGCTACTCGGGAGCAAAACAATGAAAGTGGATAAAGAGGAAGATCCCCTTAATGGAGAACAAACTCCTAAATGGGTGGCTAATCAGAGGACCTGGAGAAAGGGATGGGGGAAAGGCAGAGTGGGGAATTGCAGGCAAAACCATGTGGGTGAAGGAGATCTGGGAGCAGTCTGATGCCCAGGGCTCTCCCAAAGGATGGGGAAGCAGCCAGGAGGCAGATGGAGGAACAGAGTACAAAGTGGTGGATGAAGCAAGCTAAACCCATGGCCGGGCTCCTGCGAGGAAGGCTCACCCTCAGCGTGCTTCTTCTTGGTGTGGTAGGCAAGGGCCGAGGCCTGCATGAAGGTCATCAGGCAATGCTTGCACATGAAGGGCCGGTCCCCTGTGTGCAGTCGCAGGTGGTTCTTCAGTGTGGAGTTGGCCGCGAATTTGGCCCCACACTCCTCGCAGGAGAAGGGCTTCTCGTCAAAGTGCTCCGTCAGCTTGTGGTACTGCATCCCTGGGGAGACAGGCAGGACACCGAGGTGGCATTAGTGGGACACAGTGCCAGCCCTGCCTGATCCTGCTGCAGAGGCACCACTCCACCCATCCTGGAGGTCCACCAGCCCACCTGCGACACTGGGGATCCATCAGTGTCCTCTGGCCTGGAGGTGCACCAGGATATCGTGAGCTACCACAGGGAGGGCAAAGAGATTCAAGTCCTCTTACTCATCCAGCTAAGCCAGTCACAGAACTGGAACAGCTTGATTATTTTTAGAGGCTTTTAAATTTGCCAGTAGCCTCACTTTTCCTTGATGAGCCATGTGGAAAACCAATTAGGGAAGAACTAATCAGAAAGTGGTTGTGCTCAGTGGGGCAGGAGAAATGAGCTGAGCTGCGTTTCTCACACCCAGGGCTCACAGAGCTGCAGGGAGGAGGAGGAGAAAACTTCAGACTATCACTTTATTATATCATTCAGACTTCTGTTCAAACACCCCTACTCCCAACAACCCTACCTGAGGCATGAGCAAACTCTCGGCCGCAGATGTCGCACGCCACGGGGAGCCGCTTCTTCTTCTTCTTGGCCGTCACCACCACCCTGTGGACCTCTAGCTGATGCTTCTCCAGCTCCTTCTTCGTCAATTTGACCTCACTGCACTGCTTACACTGGATTTGCCTTCCTCTGGCCACCCGACAACGTTTCATGTGCACTTTCAGGCGGCAGTAGAAGTGGAAGGTCTTATCGCAGGCTTTGCAGACAAAACTCTTCTTGGAAGCTTTTTCTTCGGGTTCCTTCAGTTCCTTGGCACCGGCACCTCCCACCTTGTCCTCATCTTTGTCCAGAGCTTCAACTTGGGATTCACTGTTCACCTTCCACTTCCTGATCCCAGGTTTCTCCCCGCTTCCCTCCGTCAAGAGACCTATGGAAAGAGCAATTCCTGTTTCGGTGGTGACCAGTAGGACTGGGCACCAGCCCCTCGGTCTCCCATCTCCTGAATGCTCCTACACAGACATTTGTCCCTGCACAGCAAGAACAGACACACATCAGACATGCTGTTCCATCACAACGGTGGCACATGGCTCTGCTCAAAAGTGGCTGTGGCCATGCATGGTATGATGCATGAAAGAGTGGTCCTTGAGTTTCTCCACCCACACATACCAGGGGCTGGTTTAGATGGCAAGATCCAGGGCCAGATTTTCCAAAGAGCTTGCTCCTCAAATAGTCACAACTGTTGCTTCAAAACATCCGCCTCCTGCTCAGACACATGAAGTTATGGCCATGCTTAAATATTTGAAGATCTGAGCCTCAGGTATGATACTGAGTCTGCCATTGAGAGTGGATATCCAGCCATCAATTACAAGAAATCTCAGGAACTCTTCCCAAACGCAAAGTCTTTGAAAGGGAACAGATAATCTTGCAACGACCCTTTTGAGTCTTCTGGTTAGGGCCCCGAGGTATTTCAAATCGCTCATTATATTCACTTCTTACAAAGTCTAATGCTTTCCTGAGTCCCTGTAACACCATCATCTCAAAAAGCACAAGCTAGGAAATTCACCTAGGATCTCAATCTACAGAAAAGACCCACAGGGAATGTGCGTATGGAAGAAATCAAAATACAAACAGATATATTTGGCTTCTTTGCTATAATGAGAACCATGCAACTGTGTGGCCATGGAAACCAGTGCAGACTTCTCCTTTTGCCAATGCACAGGAAATTCAGCCTGTGCTCGCAAAACTTCGTTTCTGCCTTCCTTGCTATGGGAAGAGCTCAGCAAAGTGTCCTCCCTGCACACTGATACCACCCCAGATTTCCAACCGACTAGAAACGAGGTGACACATTCCAACAGACTTGGAAATCTCAAGATGTCAATTGGTGACCCACTGACCTCTGAACACATCAAGGGAGACAAACATACTGGAAGACTGGTTTCCAGTTTGTCCTGCTCTGTCGAGATAGCAATACACACCTTTCACCTCTAAGGTCTCTTTCCACATCCCTAAAACCAACACTATCAGTTTTTCTGACCCAAGTGAAGAAGTATCTTTAAACCTCCCAGAAATGTTGAAGGTCAAAAAGAGTCATCTTGCTGGGCAGGATGAATGTGGACAAAGATATGAGCACTAATGAAACCGGGACTAGAAATGTCTAGAAGTGCCATGGCAGCAGGGGGGTAACCTGAGTCAGATGAAGTGGAATTTTGCCACAGACTCCAGTGCACCAAGAGCTGGCTCATGGTCCTCCTGCTCTTATGCCTGTGAAAATGTTGTTCAGGATTACAAACCTTTAGCCTATACAACAGCACAAGACTGTAATGTTATAAAGGCAGGAGGAGCTCTCAGCTTCAGTTCACCTTCGTGGGGAAATGCATAAAGGGGCTCCAGGAACAGCTCTCCATCTTCAGGGGTACACTACTACTCCTGTAGATTAGTTTTGAAAGGAAGCTGAAGCAGATCACATGCAATCAATGGCTAGGCACCTGCACCCTGTAGTCCCATGCCAGTGCAATATATACTTCCTGGATGGCAGGAGGAACCTTGCCTGATGGTGGAATACACCCTCAAAAGGCTTTCAAAGTCTGGCTACCATGAGATGGGAGACTGGGAGACATGTTGCAAAACTGATGTGACAGTAAGGTCAGGTGTCAGGTTGCTGCACTTGCAAGTTGCGTTAACAGCATCAAGCACCATGTGCTGGCTGCTGCCTGAACAGAAAAGAGGACACGCAGCATGGCTACATCGGGGCAGCAATTCCTTTCCACCTGGCAGCCAGGATGTCTCCCAGAACCACTCCTATGGGCAAACACAACATTTTGCATGTCGTTAGATCAGCATCGAGCAACAGACTTTACCCAGTCAGCTGCCATCCTTGGAGATGCAGGAGGCTTGAAGGTGAACCTGAGCACTCTTGTGAAAAATAAGACCAGACTGAAGAAGTGATTTCACATCAAGTTTGAGAGGCAGGAACCAGAACTGCCTTGGCCATGCCCCTGACTCAGTCTCCTGGAAGCAGACAGAGCCCAAGGGTAAACATATACCAGAAAGGTCCCAGACACGAATTCCTGAGTGCAGGGTCCTCTGGGACTCTGGAATTTGCATCACTTTCCATTCTGTGGTGGCAAAGACATTCAGCACTGGAAGAAAAACCCTGCTGTTAATTATGGTGTATTTCATACCGAGTTGTCTTTCTCTTTTGTAAGTGGTCTGCCAAGTCTGTAATCCTAGTGGCTGCTCTACCCTTCCTGCAATTCATGATAGATATTAGAGTCCAGAAGCAGAAGATCTCTTGGTGTGTGACCATCCAATCTCCCGCTTCTTCAGCTTAAGCTAGAAGAAAATTCCACCTACCCCTTTGCATCCTGAAGGTCATTCCAATGGTGGCTGTCATGCATGGTGGCTTCTAATGCAGAATATAGGGGATTTTGCTTGTTGACCCTACAGTTTAACAATTCTAGGGGCTGACTCGGGCCTAAGTTAGATGCTAACTGTCTTTTTTAAACACTTTTTGAAACACAAAACTATGCAGAGGAAAAGCCTTTTTGCTGGAGTTCTTGACACATTTCTGAGATCTGAAAGTGAGGGGTATCTTGACAAACATGATCTTCGAAGAAGTGATGGTACAGAGACCTCAAAAGCAGCTACCTAGAGAGGAGGTTATGGAGTTGGCTGGAAGAGCCAAACCTCATCCTTGCAAGCACCAGCCGCCAACAGGGGAAGTGCTCCGACTACAGAAGGGACCCAAGGAGAAGCCAACAGATTTCATATTGTACCTCCACCAAAGAAATCAACCCCTTACTTTGATAGTGCTGAGTGTGGCAGGGGATGAATGCAGACAGTTCCCTCCACAGGGATGCCTGGCACATTCCAAGAGGTTCAGCTCACCTAAATGAATTATCAGATTTTTTTTTTTTGCAGTAGAGATGTAAAAACTGTTGCTTTCAAGCAGAAATGCAAACTCTATGCATCTCCTTGCAGCACATATGTTCCTCAGAAATGTAAGATCTCCTCTATTTCAAGGTTTCAAGTGGAAGCTCACATCCCTCAAACATGAGGCCTGCAGTTATCATTCATATCTCATGCCAAGAGCCACATACCTATTGATCCATAAAGCCACCTGCAACATTTACGGCTGGTAAGCAGTGATATCAGAGCTGAGGAGACTGGCCTAGAAATTAAGATATGGAAGTTCAGTGTAAAGATCTGTAGGATGCCAAAAAGGGGCTGGTAACTGGCAATCCTCCTCTGGACACTTCATACAGAATATATGTTTTTGCCAAGTAAATACCGTTTTCCCAGGGCTTTTGGTTTTGATGTTGCTTCTTGCTTGATTTCGTCTCAACCTTGGCTTGAAGCCCTGTAAAGACTTAGTGACAGCAGTCTGCTCTCTTTGATATTGGTGCCAGAGAAGCAGGCATCTGCCAGAGCAATCTAGCTGACTCCCTAAGTCCCACACTGGTAAGCACTGCAAGGTGTCCAGGAGCTCAGGTGGGCTGCATGTTCATAGACACATGCAATTTTTGTCGGCTTACCTCCTCTAGAGTCACCAGGACATCAGCCCTGCCACATCCCATGGTCAGATAGGGTCAAGGGAAGAGGGGTAAGTGCCTGCAGCATGAGATGGAGACAGAGAAGGAATAGCAGATAAAAAGGAATCGCTTCTTCTCTGGAAATCCTCATCAGAGCCATGACGAGGTGAAAAAGCCAACTGGATTGGTGGCAGCTCTTGGTGGAGTTAGAAGAGAAGACCTAGATCTGAACTGGGCATGAATACTAGATCTACAGCGTAGGACATCTCTCAAGGAGACCACTAAGTCAAGAAAGGGGAGCAGAGCATGTGCTACCAACCCTCCAAGCCCTACAGCTAGAGCAGCAGGTCCTCTGTTTCTTCTACATGGGCAGTGCTCTGAGGCACCCAGTCCCACTTACCACCCAATAACATTTCCTCATTGCTCAAGAACACAGGCAAGCTAACAAACCTAGGGTGCAGAGAGTGACCTAGGGCAGGTCACTCTCTGCCCCTTCCCAGCAGGAAGGGAACATTGGCTTCGCCTGTCACTGTCAAACACGAAACAATGGTGAGTGTCAAAGCCAGGAAGCTTGTGTTCATTCATAAAGACTGATCATGGCCCTGACCCAAACTGTCAGACAAAGCAATTAAACTTTCTACCCCTAAAAAAAGACGAGACGTTAATAACAAGCTGCTTACTCTAACTACCTAGCAATCTGCTAGTATTTCCAGACTGCGCCTTAAGCGACGCAGCTCTGGCACCATGAGTAAACAGGGATGGATTGAGCTGAACCAGTGCCTGTGCTTGGATAGAAACCACACTGTGTACATCCCAGTGGACTCCGCAGCCCAAAAAATCTGTACTTGGATGCGCTGGGAAGCACAATGTCATAAAAATGTATGCAAGCAAACAGAATAAGCAAGTCACATTTGCATCCTTTTCAAGAGAATGCAAACCTGCAGTTAGCTTCTGGCCCTCTGTTATCTTTTTCATTAAAGCACCAAATTCTGTTAAGCATTCTTCCTTCGGATGCACAGATACAATTCGGCTCAGCTGGAAAGCATCCCACAGCTCAGGGCAGGGTCTCGCACATCGTTATTGCTATGCATTTGTTTCTGGAGTTCACCAAATTGCTATCTGCATATGTTTTGTTCATACCTTTGCCAAACTAGTACAGTATGTAACATCCCCCTACTGCTGTGGGACCCTCCCAGGGGATCATTTGCTCTGTAAAGTGTATACACAGCAAGACCAAATTAAAGCTCAAAAAGAAAACAAACTCAGAAACCAGTCTGGGACTACAAACTGCACCATCACAGTCATCTTCGCACAAGACAAGTGTGCTCTGATGTGACCTTTACGCAACCAGCCTATGAAGTATTCACGCACACACAGATAAAGTCAAGGGATTGTAACACAAGTCCAAATTCATACAGATCCAACAGCAATGGAAGAGCCAAAGAAACCCCACAGGTTAAGGATAAAAATTCTGAAAAACAACCTAATAATGATACAAATTACATAACTAAGTTGCTTAAATGCCTCTGGTGCAAGGGCTGGGGTGAAGAAATGCGAACGCTGTTAAGGAATAGTATGGGATCAGTTATGGCCTCGACAACCCTCGCAACGTACAAAACTTAAAGCTGGTGCATTTTACTAGCAGGAGAAATGCACACTCTAGCACTTGGATCCAAAGGTCACCCCTGTGAATACCCTTTCAAGTAAAACCCCAGCATTTGGCCAGGGATGTGAAATGTGAAATGACCTCAGGTCACTGAGGTCCACCACCAAACAGTTCAAGACTCCCATAACCGTGTGTAAAAGATCACAGAAGGATGAAAGCCTGTGCTTTTCTTACCCACATGCCCCAGCTCCTGCATCACTGGCTGCAGGTCCGGGAAGGACTCGTGGACATTGCACAGCAGCTGACAGATCTTGATGGCTGGGACAGACTTCTCCTGTGCTGTACTCAGAGCTGCTTTCAAGGAGGCCTCTGAGCTTTCCTTCTGAGCAGAAATACTCAGTAGCTGGAGAAGTAGAAGAAAACATCACATGACAGAGATTTTGGGCTGTGAAAGGTCGAGATGGTCTGGGAGTGAGAGCACATCTGCTTTCTTTCATCTCCATGGCTGGGAAGCTGCTTTGAGAAACTAGAAAAGAAATCCCTTTCCATACAGGTCTTTGCCCCTCCACTGATGTATGTTCATGAGCCGAGAGAATTTCAGGATTAAAAAAAAGTTACAAAAATTAAACTCTCAGACTTTCTGTTTTGGTATTAGCTCACTTAAAATCACCTTTCCATAGAAAGAGTGGTTCCTCAATGCCTTACAGCATCACAAGCTTACTTAACTCATAAACCTGTGTATCATACACAACTGTCTCAGGGCTTTTCTCTCACTTCCAAATCCAAACCTGTTTCAGCCAGCCACTGCAAGGAGAAGCAAGGGGAGGATCTGTGCATGCCCATACATACCTCACCCTTCCAGATCTCCAACAGCAGCTAACTAGTGTTTGCAGGAACAAGTAACCACAGACTGGTGGAAAAGGCCAGCTCGTTACTAACACAGCCCATTATCCTTGTCAAAGGGAAAACAGGCAAGCCACTTTGGGATGCTACACAATCATGGCATTCTCAGTGCATTTTCTAGGAGCTTTTCATGCTCATATGTCCTGGAACAGCCAATCAAATGGAAACCCACTCCCTGGCAGCTCTGCTCTCGCTAGGACTTCAGCACCCTTGCAGAGCTGAAACAGTTTTGGTGTGTTTGAATACCCACATTTTCACCAACTGAGAATCTCACTGGTAATTTCTTTTACATAAAAACTCCTGCAGAGTTTATATAAAACATCTAACACACTCTCACTTCAGCACAGGGGCACCTCCAACTTTGGATGGCTTCCCCAGCCTAAGTAAAGTCCCTTAATTTCAGTGCACACTAGGGCCTGTCCACCCTTTGAAGCATGCTGGCTCCGAGAGCATCCCTTCATACCTCTTTTACCACTTCTGTGAGCCCTGCCTCCCCCGGAGCCAAGCCCTCCAGGTCTGCTCTCTGCTGGATGGCCTCCGAGATCAGTTTGCGGTGTCGCAGGATGATCTCAAGGGCTGTGCTCTCGCTGGTGGCCACTGAAGAGGAAAATAAAAAGTAAAGGTATTTAAAAACACAAAACCCAAGAAGAACCCGAAGGCCTTAGCTTTGCTTAGCTTTGTCCAGCCCACTCCTGAAGCTTCGCTGTTAACAGCAGGAGTGACTTCTTTAGGGCATAGGAAACAGCAAACAATTACAGGCAAGCTTTGGTTAGAATCAGAGAATCATAGGATCATTTTGGTTGGAAAGGACCTTTAAGAGCATCAAGTCCAACCCTTAACCCAGCACTGCCCAGTCCACCACTAACCCATGTCCCTCAGCACCACATCTACATGGCTTTTAAATCCCTCCAGGGATGGCGACTCCACCACTGCCCTGGGCAGCCTGTTCCTGTGCTTGACAACCCTTTCAGTGAAGAAACTTCTCCTGATCTCCAATCTAAACCTCCCCTGGTGCAACTTGAGGCCATTTCCTCTCATCCCATCGCTTGTTACCTGGGAGAAGAGATAGACCCCACCTCGCTACAACCTCCTTTCAGGGAGTTGTAGACAGCGATAAGGTCTCCCCTCAGCCTCCTTTTCTCCAGACTAAATACCCCCAGGTCCCTCAGCTGCTTCTCATAAGACTTCTGCTTTAGTATACTAATTATATTAGGTTAGGTTATACTAATTGCAGCACTGACATCCAGCATAAAACCCTAGCAGACCACACTTCTCGCTGCTTGTCCAACTTTGGGTAAGAAGATCAGTTTTCCAAAGCACACTGCTGAAAGAGACACTGACAACCTCAAAAGGCAGGCATGATTCTCCCAAGACTCAAGATTTCTTCTCTCCCCCAATTACAGACATTCCATTCTGACTTTTGCAGAGAAACAGGCATTTCTAGGCAGAATTTGCCTCATCTGAGGACAGCCACGTAAAAAGCAGCTGGATGCACCAGGCACCAGAAATGCTGGTTCCTCCGGGCTGAGCACGGAGGGGATGGAGGAGAGGAGTTTGGATGGAGGCAGCTACCCCACAGGCATCTGACCGCAGGCAGATGAACCCCAGCTTTGTGCCTGCAGGGCCAGCACATGCAGCCAGGCTCTGCACAGCCTACCTCTGCTGCACCACAAGGCCACCAACCTCAGCGCTCTTCACACTGGCATGTAATGGTTTTAAACTAAAAGATGGTACATTCAGCCTAGACCTAAGAATTTTTTACGCTGAAGATGGTGAAACACTGGCACAGGTTGCCCGGTGTGCTGGTTTTGGCTTGCGTAGAGTTAATTTTCTTCATAGTCTGGGCTATGTTTTGGATTTGTGCTGGACACAGTGTTGATAACACAGGGATATTTTAGCTATAGTGCTTACACAGAGTCAAGGCTTTTTCTGCTCCTCACACCACCCCACCAGCGAGCAGGCTGGGGGTGCACAAGAAGGGGACACAGCCGGGACAGCTGACCCCAACTGACCCAAGGGATATTCCATACCACAGGACAACATGCCCAGCATATAAAGCTGGGGGAAGAAGGAGGAAAGGGCGGACGTCCAGAGTGATGGCGTTTGTTTTCCCAAGTCACTGTTACGCGTGATGGAGCCCTGCTGTCCTGGAGGTGGCTGAACACCTGCCTGCCAATGAGAAGTGCTGAATGAATTCCTTGTTGTGCTTTGCTTGTGCATGCAGCTTTTGCTTTACCTATTAACCTGTCTCTACCTCAACCCATAAGTTTTCTCACTTTTAGCCTTCTGATTGTGTCCCCCATCCCACTGGAGGAGAGTCAGCGAGCAGCTGTGTGGAGCTTAGCTGCTGGCTGGGGTTAAAGCATGACACCCAGAGAGGTTGTGGATGTCCCATCCCTGGAAACATTCAAGGTCAGGTTGGACAGGGCTCTGAGCAACCTGGTCTAGTTGAAGATGTCTCTGCTCATTGGAGGGGGGTTGGACTAGATGGCCTTTAAAGGTCCCTTCCAATCCAAACTATTCTATGACTGATTTTGGCAACAATTTTAGGGGAAAAGCACAGTTTAGGTTTTAAAGTAGGAAAACTCAAAGCCAGAGGCCAAGGCTCTGGGGAGGACAGGGCGGAGGCTGCACACAGATCTCCCCTGTACTTTCAGTCTGATGAGCCTCCAGCTGGTTTTTAGCACAGGGTAGTGGCCAGCTCTCAAAAGATTTGCTCATTACAAAACCTGAAAGCACAGAGCCACAAGCAAAGCAGCCGTGCTTGCCAATGAAAGTGCTTTTCCAACCAATCAACTGTTTCACTGAGGACACGGGTGTTGAGACCCACTGGAAGAGAAGAAGTCCTGAGCCAGGGAGAGGGTGAGGAATTAGAAAGCAGCTCCTGCCAGCAGCAGAAGCTCAGGGAGAGCATGGGGGGACACCAAGGCTGTTACCTGCTTGGAAGAAAAACTCTGCGCCGGGTTGTTTCCGGATCTCCTCCATGAGCAGGTTCAGCGGTGCAGGCTCCCGCACAGCCAGCAGCAGCTGCCAAACGGCAGAGACCGACAGAGACCGCTCCTCCAGCGCCGCCGACACGAGGGAGGCGAAACCACCGGCCCCACGCTTCACAACCTGCTCCATTGCCTTGGAAAGACCCACAGTGAGGCACTAACAAGGGACCCCATCCTTCTGCCCTGTGTCACACTTAGCCATGACCATGGCTCACCCCAGACCCAGCCTTCCCTTTCTCCTGCCCTGCTGAAGACCTCTCTCACAGTGCAACTCAAGTGGTGACCACTTGGAAGCGCGGCCCTTCACCCAAACACATCAGCCATTTCCTCAACTCTCTCCAAAGCTGAGCATCTCTCCTCAGTGCCCAAATCAGCCACTCTTACCTGCCAGCCTTCAGCTTCATATACCTTACCTGCTTCACTCCCGCTATGGGATACTAAGGAATCATTAAACCAAGTCCTGCTGGAGGACTGCCCCAAACCAAGCCATGACAGGTAGTAAATCAAGTCCTCAGGACTTGACAGGGATCCCAGATGGGAAAGCTCAGTATCTGCTTGCACACATGCGAGAGACTGCTTACCTCTCTCTCAGCAGGAGCCAGGCTCTGTGCAGCAGAGATGCCCTGCAGCAGCATCTGGGTGTCTGTGAGGAGCTCCACTAAGTTTTCTCGGTATCGCCTCAACAGTTTGGCTCCGTAATCCTCTGGGCTCCATTTGGCTGAATGCAAATGAATGAAAATAAGAACGGCTCAGCTTGCAGCATCTTCCCAAAGGGCTTTAGAGCTGGGGGGGGACCGAAAACGCCAGGGCAGCCAGTTCTCTCTGGGTCACTAACACAGGGTTAGGCTCAGTACACCTGGATTCGCCTTCAAGCAGAGGATAAACATGACAAATCAAAACTTCTCCAAATCAAAAGACAACACAGAATATCCTCTGCATGTACATGCCTACAGAAACAGGTCTCTGGCACCCAAATGCCTTCCAAGTCTCAGTCCTGGTCTGAGCCCAGAAGAAGAAAGTCTCAGTTTTCAGCCATTTTCAGCAGGTAAACATGTGGCCTTATCTGTGATGACAACACCTCAAGATGTTCATCAGCCTCTTCTGATGCCCTGGAATCAAGGAGACCCCATTACTGACTCTTAATTGTAGTTTCATTCAGAGAGATCTGTAAGTGACTTTGATCCACTCCACCGAGAAGGAGCTCTGCAACATGCTCCATCTCAGAGGTGTATGACTATCAAACATAAACATTTTACAAACACCCAGGTCATCCAAGGTAATCAATAACTTAGCGGGCTTAGTTGTCTTTGGTGAAAATGTTAAACGAACACAAACCAGACTTGTGATTGCAAAGTGGCAGTAACACCCTCTTCTCTCCCTTACACCAAAAAATGGAACTTTTAACATCCTTCCTTCCTCCCTCCTCCCATTACCTAATTCCAAGCTGGGTCTGCTGAGGTTTGCCCTGATGAAGCTGAGAAACAATGACTCTAGAGTAACACCACAACCCTTTAAAGACACTCCAGTATCAGGACACAACGGACTAATTCAAGAAAGAGGAAAAGTGTTTATTCAGGGTAATGAAGAAACTTGGGCAAAATACACCGTGAACCAAAAATAATATATGATTGCACTTGTCACCAGGTTAGTTGATAAATAAAACTGGAAATTGCCAAATAGATGCATCTGAAAATGATTTTCTTCACTGTTGGAGTTACTAAATTGAAGAAGATACATAGTTATACTTTTTCAGGAGAAACTAAAACAAAAAACTGTAGTTCTTCCAAGACATCTGTGCATGTTTTTCATTTGTGTACTTAGGTCTTTTAATCATTTTGGTTCAGTACCAAACAGAACAATCTATTATTCACACAGCACTACTTGGGCGGAAAGCAGCTAAATAGACACAGCTTGGTGAAAAGAAAATACAGTCTCTGGGACTCAGAAGACATACAGTACCGGGTAAGAAAAGAAAGCTCACCAGGATGGTGAAGGAGGCAATGGCAGGCTGTGGGAATAATCAACAGAAGATTTTGAGCTAGTATGAAAACTCCCTGGACAAAGACTTCTTGGAGACACGAGTCTACTCCCCGGCAAAGCTAAGGGAACCTCATTAAGCACTTGAGCTCCATAGGGTTTAGGTATGACTTGGATGTGCCCCACATGGATCAGGGGATGGTTTACAAACAAAAATAATTTCTCCCTTCTCCCATCAGAATGTTTCTGATTCTATTACACAAATTTGAGTGGTTACAAATGCACTCTCAGCTCTGCTGCCATACCAAGGTGAGCTCCATGAGCTCCATAACCAGAGCGTGCCCTGCACCACTGTACAAGATGTCCTCCTTTCTGTTAGCAGGACAGCACAGGACATCAAAGGCTGCCATCAGTGGCTCAAATCCTTCCCTCCCTCTTCATTTCCACGATAAGAAATATTTGTGCTTCTGTTTGTTCCAGCTGCAATTTGAGGAGATTCAGCTCTATGTAATTAAGGAATGCTCCTCCTTGGAATGGGTATTACCACTAGATAATTAACCATGTTGGGAGTCTGGTGTTTCAAGAAAGCAATCGTGCTTAACAAATGACAAAGCAAACTGCCTGTCGGGAATGTTCACTACTGAGGAAATTATCAGCATCATGAGCACAGTCTTGCTTTCTATTAAACACTCATTTACATTTCACTGCATGTTAATTTAGTTTTTAATTTTTATGTGACTTCAGAGCTGGTGAAATTTGCCTATCTGAATTGCTCAGGGGTGTGCCTAATCCCACCCAAACTTGGAAGGCTTTCTCACCAGTCAAAAGATGAGGACTCATGAGACCCTGAACCACCACAGGAAGGCAACAAACAATAAAACCCCACCATAACAAAAAGAAGGAGGGGACTAGCTGTCCAAGATAAGGATGTCTAATGGGGTCACTAAGTGTGTGGTACTCCCATGAGCACACTCTGCTCCAAACAGGAGACCACGAGACAGTGACCACGATGTGCAGAAATACTACCTGGATCAAGGACAGGAGTGCAGTCCAACTAAATTTTCCCCACAATCTCCCTCAATCACAAGGGATTCACAAAGACAGAAGCCAGGTAAGACATTGTCTGTATTTAATGTCTAGACATCTACGACTTTGGGGAACTTTTAGGTATTTGCTTTCAAAGCCAGCAAGTACCATAAGTTAAAGTCACCAATGAACCAGAGTTTGGTAAAGATGCCTTCACCTATGAAGCATTTATTATGTGAAAATTGTTCTGCTTATTAGGGAGACACATGCTGCTGCTGCTTTTAAGTGACTCAAAACCAAAAAAGTAATTTGACACTGGAGGGAAGAGTTCTCCTGCTTTCCAGAGATGACATCCTAGTTTCTACCCTATCAGTGTCAAACTCAAGGAAGGAGCCCAACAGGCTTCTGCCCCATACTGCTCATCTCATTGCAAAGCAGGGGCCTTCTTGCTGGCACAGTCCTCCTACCCTAGTGCTCCCAGACCATTTTTGTTTGAACAAAATGGCCATCCTGTTCCCTTACATGAAAGTAAGATTATAAGAGCACACTGAAGTCCAGACAAGCATCCAAATTTCCTGGCAACTCCCTGAACTGAGCCCTCAGGCTCTGAAGTTTAGTATACCCATACCTTTGCCATCAGAGACGTTTGCTGTTGCCACCAAGTTGTCTAGCAGAAGGTGGAGACCAGGGAATGATGCTTTCACAGCCCCCAGAAGTTTGACCAAACTTTCCGCTTTCAAGGTTTTCTCCTCATCCACCTTCCTGAGCAGATTGTCCATGGCTTCCCTCTGAGAGCTGCCTTCACAGCAATCCAAAACTACCTGTGACAGAGAAACAGCCAAGAACCTGTGAGAGCTTCCTACAAACTCTTGGCTCTGAACAGAGATCAGAGAAACAGGAACAGTATCACAGTACTGCAATAAATCCATATCCACTGCTTCCACTAATGTGATTAATTGGGAGATGTTATGGGGTACTAGTTACAGGAACATCTAAACATGTCCAGGTATATCTGACATGTGTCACCTTGAAAACTACCCTGGTGGGTTCTTCCACCAAGTCTAGCTCTTGGAAGTGGCTGACAAGCAAAAACCATTTTTTTCAAAGGAAATAAAAATAGACTTAAAGACACAGTTCAAAACAATATTTCATTTAATATTTTTAGCAAATACTTTTTAAGTTGGCAGTCTCTTTTCCGTTGTCTCCCCAATTTTTCTGCTTGTCATCAAAAGTCAGAGATGGACATTAAAAAAAAAGAGCCTCTCATTATTTAAATAAGCATCCTATTAATTGAGTGATTATTTCTATGACAAGGCCACACGAGGCATCTCTTATGTGAGATGCAATCACTGTAGCTTGGAAAAGCTCTAGTATGCCAGTATAATACCTACAAGGCTCCTACAAGGGAAAGCCAGTTGACAAATAGAGGTTGACCTCCTCTTTGCAAACACTGTTCTCCTAAGCATTTGAAATGTAGGACTGGCAGAAACTCTGTAGGTCACCAGCCCAGTTCCCTGCTGTCATAAGCACCACACTGCACAGTCCCATTAATAAAATTATTAAGATCTGTCCTAAAGCTAGTTACATTTTTGCTCCCTTTCCCCTAGTTGGAAAGCTCTTCCACAGTCTCGTTCCCCTGTTAATTCTTCTAATTTTCAGCTTTGTTAAAGAAAATTGGCAGAGTCCGGGTCTCTAGGTTTGCTGGTTTTATTAAAACAACTCAGAGTTGGACCACCACCGCAGTGAATGGTACCTGTCTCAAATTCACTATCAGTTTATAAAGAAACTAATATAAGCAATTACATCATAAACTTTTCATAAGCTTCTGTTAAAATTCTACTAGCTATTTCAATTCCTCTTTCTTCAATTGTTAGATGTCCACAAAAGTCCATTGTCAGGAGTCCACAAAAGTCCATTCTTTTCCATTGTTCAGCTGATCTTTATGTTCTGGTTCCGCTCCAGCTCCAGTCAACACCCCATCCTGAATGTTCTTGCTGTGATCAGTGTCCCGTCTTGATCCGGTCGACCAGAGTCTGGTTTCCACTGCCAGCGTCTCCTAAGTATTAACCTAAAATAGCTAAAGTCTGTTTAAAACTTTATTTCTATTAATGTTTTTTTCTAAGTATCCTATATTTCTTTTAAAGTAAAGAAAAGGTTAACCATACATCCCCTTTACTAAAGGCATCAGAAGGTAATACTTCTAGGCCTACTCCTGCTTAGCTACTCATTAAGCTTTCATTGATGATTTGTTCAGTCATAGGTCAGGATTACACAAGGAGCTTTGAGAACAATATTCATGGATTGTGAAAGCCCACCTGTGTTTATCAGATTGACTTATATTTATTATTCTATTCTTAATTCATGAGAACTTCTATAACAATTTATGTGAAAATTTCTACAACAGCTTAAATTTATTCATGGCCACTGTATACCCATTTGTTCATGTGCCAACATTATCTTTTAGCTTCTACACTCTCTGAGGTGTTTACCCTACCCTTCGTCTCCAATTTCTTTCTAAGAGCATGATCATATTCCCTCTCAGTCTTCATTTCACTTGTCTAAATAAGGCAGCACCTCTCATAAAACAGCTCCCCCACTCCCCTGATCTTACGACCGCAGATCTGTCTCTGCTTCAATACAAATTCATCTTTTTTGAACAAGACTGGAACTGCACACAGAAATTCCAGATGAGATCTTAATTCTTAGTTCTCGTTATTGCATCTAATGCACACCCTTCACTTTACACTACCATGTCATTCAATTCTCATTACTTCGTTCTGCAGCCATGTAATTCTTCGCCCCCCTTGCAGATCCTCCTCTGTGTGGACGAAAGATCCTGGTTTTGCTCATCAGCAAGTTTTGCTAAGC